>NC_053157.1:54142148-54457148 GCF_016835505.1 Polypterus senegalus
ATTGCACGGCCATATCAGGCTCACTCTTGATATCCGGAGGAACATTGTGTCTTATTTATTGAATGACTTGGACAGGTTCAAGTGGACTAATGACGGTACAGGAGATAATTATACTACACAGGAGCACTATAAGAGTGAAATGCTTAAGCCCTTCACCTATTGTTCTGCATGTGAGTTGATGGCTGCTGCTGAATTGTTCAGTTGCAAACTTTCAAGTGTGCAGAATGGCCAAATATTTTACACCTTTTGACAACCACCAATGCCACTTAAACATCTTAGATTCACAGGTGATGATTTCAGTAATGGACACTTTGATGTTTATGAATGTTTAAACTCTCAATAGCTGGATGTGAAGTTATCAATGAAGACCGGTTGTATGCCCTGCAGCGGCTGCAGATGCCGAATGTCACTTCAACACAAGTCCTGCAAATACTGTCGTAATGGAAACAAACCATGAAACTCAAACCGATTATGACAGCAGCAATCCAATCTGTGAGATTTGAAACAAGATTACTGTTCACACTGGCCAACTGTGCGTTGCATGCTCAAGAGTAAACTCAGCGCACAGCTTGGTCATATTACAACCGGAGGGCCGAAATGACAATGTGGTATACAAAGAGATCCTTAACAAATAATTATTGGTATATTTTCCCTCAGTTTAAAAAGGTTTAATTTTCTTCTCAATTAAAATTTTAAGAACAGATGCCATCGCTGCAAAAAGCGCGGGTATTTTGCTAGTAGGCTTATAATATACAAGTAAAATCACATTAAATGCACAATTAAAAATTTCAATTTTTGCATCACAATTTTTGTTTGGTTGATATTTTAATACATGTCTATACAGTATATTAATTATTCTGATTCATTTCTAAACATGTTAGGGGGTCAAATTTGCTGATGTGGAAAATTATATTTAAAAATTCTGAAATGCAAACTTCTGTAGACACTTGGCGCAGATATTTTTTATGCTTAAAATATTTTTTCTGTAATCTTGCTTATAATACCATTTAACATTAACCACAAATTGCAGTACCTTCATTTACTCCTATGCATTTTGTGATTATTAGCTATTGAGATATTACTATCACTAAGCTAAATGACATTTCATTCCTCTTTCCCAACCCTGATCTACTCCTCCTTGCAGTGGGTCTTTACCACAGACTTTGACAATTGGGGCATCAGGATAAAGCTACTTGTAACTGCCTCTGGTGTCCCTTCACTGTTGAGCTAGGTCTGCAAAGTATCTTCCCAGCAATATATACTTTAAGGAGGCCACTTGTTCCCCACTTATTCTAGATATGAACCAGATGCTGGCCTGCTGCATCTGCTCCTGCCTTTCTTCTGGGATATCTTCTTAAAAGGGTAAAATGGTCACTACTTCCCTAGCCAGAGAGCTATGTGCTTGCCACATTTTATCAAGAAAGTCAACACTACAGTTAGTCATTGAAATAATTAGCTTATTTTGTGAAACTTAAAAAGTATCATTTTATATGAAAAATACATGTTACAACGTATCCAAATAACAGATAATGGACTCATTTTTGGGTCATGAAACAAGCTTTGGTGCTATACCATTGACAGTGTGTGTACTCTACTGTACATTTAAATAGTTATCTGAAAAAAGAAATGCTTGTAAAATTCACAATAACATGAAGAAGTACAGTTGCTTAAGCTCAGTGCCAAATGCTTTCATTAGGCACCGTAATATCTTGAGAGGGAGCCACAATTCAGGCTAAAGAATGGTGTCTCTTTCACTAAATGTTTTATTAACTGAACCTATTTTAACATTAACTGCACATTTTTGAAATCTACAAATTCAGAAAAATATAAATTTGAGTAAAAATGTGTTTGTAAAATTCATGTTGTATGAAGAGGACAAGTAATAAAGTGTCATGTTTGACTCATTCTGATTCACTATGTCTCATAATTAATAGACTATACATTTAAAAATTAAGTAATTCATTAAAAACACTGAATTTCACTATTGGTGTCTTACCTTGTAGGGTTGTATTAGTGAAAAACTTGATTTTTAATAACTGCATGAAGTTTTTTTTGTTTTGTTTTTTCTCTTAATTCTTCTCACAGTATACTATGGACTGTGTAATTTTCATCATAAGACCATCATGCCTCGTTTAACCACTAAGAAAATAAGTCTTCCATTAAAGGAACAGTTTTTTGTAATTACTCTGTTATGTATTTACTTTTATAATAATTTGTCCATCTATCAATTTATCGATGTCTGTCTATATTATCAATGTTTATATTTATGAATTTACAAATATTTAATTATACTAGCAAAATACCCGCGCTTCGCTGCGGAGAAGTAGTGTGTTAAAGAAGTAATGAAAAAGAAAAGGAAACATTTTGAAAATAACGTAACATGATTGTCAATGTAATTGTTTTGTCACTGTTGTGAGTGATGAGTGTTGCTGTCATATATATATATATATATATATATATATATATATATATATATATATATATATACACACACATATAAACATATATATGTATACACACACACACATATAAACATATATATATATATATATACTTATCCATACATATATACATACACACATATATATACACACATACATATATACACATAAATCCACATATATATATATACATATATATACTGTATATATATATCTACACTAGCAGAATACCCGCGCTTCGCAGCGAAGAAGTAGTGTGTTAAAGAAGGTATGAACAAGAAAAGGAAAAATTTTAAAAATAACGTAACATGATTGTTATTGTAATTGTTTTGTCATTGATATGAGTGTTGTTCTCATATCTATCTATCTATCTATCTATCTATCTATATATATATATATATATATATATATATATATATATATATATATATATACACAGTATACACTTGCATACATACATACATACATATATGCACATACATACCTATCTACATCATATATACACACAAAAATTATATATATATATATATATATGTGTATGTATGTATGTATGTGTGTGTGTGTGTGTGTGTGTGTGTGTGTGTGTATATATATACATACATACAAACATACACACAGGTATATATATGTGTATATATATGTATGTGTCTATATGTGTGTGTATTGCTTTGGTCACTGAGTGCAAGGGAAAAATAATAAAATATAGTCTATAAGTTATTAAACAGTAAAACATTAACGTTTTAAGAAGTACAGGTACATTGAGCCCTACTGGAGTGGTTGTGGGTAAACTACATTTTAAAGACTGTGTAACACAACAGGTAAGTAGTACTAACAGCAGCTAAAATGTATATGGATCATCTCTCTGTAGTAGATCCCTTTTGAAAGGCGCTACACAACGGTTATGGTATAGAAATTACATTATCTTTATGAACGTTCAAATTTCGGCCTCTGGTAATGTGCCTTACCGGCATTACCAGCAATTAAAGAAAATTAGTTTTGTGTCCTCTGCAGCATTAAGAGAGAAAGGCTTTGGTTTGGGATAAAAGGTGTAAAGAAAGGAAAGTTGCCTTTTTCTTTTATATAGTATAGAGATTTGTTCGCTGACGTTATGTTTGCCTTTTTGGGGACAGTCGCGGTGGGTCTTGTGTAGACTAGTGACACGTCCCTGCCATTAATCGGCTGTGATGGCACTGTCAGTCCTCCACTTGTGTGCGTGTCTTCATAATCCGAGCTGACGTTCTCATAATCGTATACGTTGAAAAGAAAGTGCGAATCACCTTAATATTAGTTTGCAGCGGTGTAGAAAAGGGGTCCCGTGTTTGCACTTGTCTGGGCTATAGCTCAGGGGGAGGATGAAAAAAATTAAAAGTGCTCACTTTGATTTAAGGCAGAATCGCAGTCAGCGTCTCAAAGGCCGGCACAGCTATGCGTGAGCGCCGGCTGCTCGACTTTCCCTGGGCAGGAGACCCTAGTTTTTGCAGACATGTTCACGATATCAAAAGTCTCAGCGCTCTTTGGAGTTCATTCATATATATATATATATATATATATATATATATATATATATATATATATATATATATATATATATATATATCAAAATACCGCGCTACTAGCGAGAAGTAGTGTGTTAAATAAGTAATGAAAAAGAAAAGGAAACATTTTAATAATAACGTAACATGATTGACATTGTCATGAGTGTTGCTGTCATATATATGCCTGCCTAAATAAGTCACCCTCGCTTCGCTCTTACTTTTTTACCGTTCATTTAATCATGGCTAGTGGCGGAAAAATTATAAAATGGAAGGAGGATTACACTGAGTATGGCTTTACCAAAACAATTATTGATGGCGAATCGATTATTCATAAAGCTTGAATTGGTGATCTGTTTTTCTGTGTTAACCTCATATTTTTCATACTTCTTCTCAAACAAAAGGGGTGCAAGGGTAAAATTAATCGGGGTGCGCTGATCAAAGTAATTGGTGTACCAGGAAATCATGCATTGACAAAAGTTCCCCTTTGGTTGTAATGCAAAGTGTGATTAAATGCATTATTTTTTAACGCGTTATGGAGCACATGCATCGAAGCTTCTCAGCTGTGCTTGTGCTAAGAAAAGGAAAGATTTTAAAAATAACGTAACACGATTGTCAATGTAACCTTATGTATGATTCAGTGTGGAGAAACTCTAGAGACAGCGTGTGTATTAACTTGTGGATTTTTCTGTGAGTATTTGGTGGCAGTGTGACAGTTGCTTGAAGAGCGGCGTTAGCGCTGAGCTCAGCTCAGAGCGAAATTAGGTAAATGGGAGGGGAGATGATGACGTGACTCCCCCACCCGCCTTAACTATCAATCCCCCACAAACACAGTCTCTCGAATTTGCATAAGCACACCCTTCACCTGCAATTTTAACTTAGTTACAAAGTGATCAAAACTCTCGTTTATATCCTGCGTCCTCTCATTAAACTTGTATCCCACATTACCCGTGGGCATGAGAAACGCCAGTGGCAGCCTGTCTATGAACTTAATTTAAAGTTTAGGTTTACACCTTGCTTTCTTTCCGAAGTAGCAGCACTCATGAATATGGTAGTATATGTCACTCGCTCGCTTCTTATTGTTTCACTGCCTTCTCAATTATATAATGCATGTTTTCTTCAGCGCTTTTTGGATTTCTACGCACTGCGTTGACAGTCAGTTCACGTGATTACGTGGGAGGCGTGATGATGTCACACGAAACTCTGCCCCCCACGGCTTTCGCGCTCAACTCGCATTACAGTAAATGGAGAAAAATACCTTCCAGTTATGACCATTACACGTAGAATTTCGAAATGAAACCTGCCCAGCTTTTGTAAGTAAGCTGTAAGGAATGAGCCTGCCAAATTTCAGCCTTCTACCTACACGGGAACCTGGAGAATTAGTCAGTGAGTGAGTGAGTGAGTGAGTGAGTGAGTGAGTGAGTGAGTGAGTGAGTGAGTGAGTGAGTGAGTGAGTGAGTGAGTGAGTCAGTGAGTCAGTGAGTCAGTGAGTCAGTCAGTCAGTGAGTCAGTCAGTGAGTCAGTCAGTCAGTCAGTCAGTCAGTCAGTCAGTCAGTCAGTCAGTCAGTCAGTCAGTCAGTCAGTGCTTTGCCATTTATTAGTATAGATTCCTTGTTCTTCCATTCACCGTAAAAATATTCCTCTTTAAAATAGGCAATGCTCAAACTTTAAAACTTAATTCAAACGAGTTTATTGACTAGAAAAATATTTGAATTTGTCATTTTCATTACATTTTTGAAATTACATAAAAAATAAGAATATTGTTTGCTCTGTTTGAAGTGTTACATTTTTTAACTGTGAACTGAATGCAGACCTTTCTCCAAGTTGTTGCAGGGAGCATATTGTAGTTCTTCCATAACTGATTAAAATAGTTTGACATAAAATATACTAATGCCACTGGTATTTCAACATTTTGAGAAAAGTAAGAATTTCGTATTCTTTTCTTTTCTGCATCTCGTGAACTGTACTGCAGTTGTATCTAGTGATTTTTCAAATTTCCTTCCATCTGTCCATCCATTTATCCATCTGTCTGTCCATCCAAGTTTATAATTCTGCTTAATCCAAATACATTTTTAATTTATATTTTTTAGGCCAATCTTCATGCTTTGATTCAGCTGAAGCCAGCTTTGTCCCATCTTGGTGATAAGGGAGTACTGCTACTTTTACGGTAAAACTTTTCTTGTATTTTGAATTATAATGACTTGATTAAATACTATTAATAAAGAAATATTCCTGATGACTCTGCAAGTAGTGTATAATTTTGTTATTTTACAGTCAAGGCCAAATGGTTGCGTTGAAGATAGTACCACTGTCTTTTAGTATCACACAAATTTGATTCCTTGGAGAGTTGTCTTCTATGTATAATTTGCATTTCCTATACAAGCTTGTGTTTCCTGCTTCAGTCCAACTGTATTCTGATGTGGTGGTTGATGATCGAAGTAAAGTGTCATGGTTCACAAGCTATATGATTGTTTATCATGTAAGTGGCCGTTAACTTTTATACCACTAATAGGAACCTTAAAGCTACTGGTTCAGCTGCAACACACTTCTTGTCATTTATATTATTTATTTCATTATCAAGTTTCTTAAAGTGGTTGGTTCTGGGTTCTTTGTCATACCAGACAAACATTCAGTGTATCATTTTAACAAATTTGTATTGTGATAGTTTCCCCTGTAATACCAGACTATGCCATAAAGGATAACATACTTGCATTACACTAGGCATTGTAAACTATGACAAGCTGTACGTTGGTGAGTGGTGAGCACAGCTGCCTCACAGTTATACCTTAATGGATTCAAATCCCATGCCCAACCATTATCTGTGTGGATTTTTCTTATTCTTCCCGTATGGGTTGGCTGGGTTTTCCTCTAGGTTCTCCAGGCTTCGTTTGACATCATTAAATATATGCATTTTAGTGCAATGTGCGAGTCTAAAAAGATCCTAACGTGAGTTTGTGTTTTGGTGCTCCCTACAATGAACTGGTAGCCTGTTCTGGGTTGGTTCCCTCATTGTACCTAGTGTAGCTGGATTGGCATCTTTGCGAGTTTATGCATGAAAATGTGTTTAAGTTATATTAGAACCAAATAACTGTTTTTAAGTTGTTGTTATTAATGTAACCTGTAATATTCTCCTTTACTCCTGTGCTAAGGAAGAATCCTCTTCTTTTATAGATTTCTTTCCATTCCAAAAGGCTTTTCCTATTTAAATGAGAGGGGTTATGTAACCAAACAGCTTGAAAGGTGGCAAAAGGTAAGCAACATCAGAAGTCCTAAGAGTATACATTCTAGTACCAACCTTTAGAAGGCAAATCATCCCGTGAACTCTATCTATCTATCTATCTATCTATCTATGTATCTATCTATCTATCTATCTATCTATCTATCTATGTATCTATCTATCTATGTATATATATATATATATATATATATATATATATATATATATATATATATATATATATATATATATATATATATATATATATATTTTTATTATTATTATTATTTTTTTTTTTAATCCAACATCTTTCTCTTTGTCTGTCCGCTTTTCACAAGAGAACTACTTAACGGATTTAGATTTGGTTTTTTTCTATAATTTGCTTGAGCATTCTGGTTGATTTTGCGACTTCTCTCATTGCGTTAAGTAGCATAGTTCACTTGCAGTACCAATTTATTTGTGCAGCAGGCTGAGGGGGGTTGGTGGTGGGGGAGCGGGTCCCTCTTAATTCACGCTCCAGCCTCAAGGTGTTCCTTACCTCCTCTTACCTTCCTCATCATCTAAATGTTATAAGACATGATTTCATAAGCTTGTGCAAACACAAAGTAAGCATGTTTATGTTGGAATTATTCTAAATTTTCATAAGACTAAAGAAGGAGTGATAATTCATAAATACACAACTAAATATTTTATTGTTCCTTATGTGATACAAGTATGAAAACATTTTACCCTCTTTAACACTTGGTGTTAATGCCTTATGCATAAGCTTTCCAACAAAACTCACTATCCTCTGTAAAAAAAAAAAAAAACAGGTATAACAACTCAAAATTATCATTAGGGAATTTTTCAACAGATGACAGTGATCAAGTGGTACACCACTAAAGCAATACTAGCTGTGTTGACATTATTAGGCACCAAGTGCAGTACTTATGCAATAATAACTTTATTGATGGTACCGGATATTAATGGGTGCTAGATATATGATAAAGAGATCACACTTTTTGTTTGTCATGTTTACATCTACCTGGATATAGCTTTGGTGGGTTATTGATAACTTCCAATGTCAATTTGAAAGACTGCTGCCCAACATTTCCCTCTAACCTGCATTGAACAATGAGGGGGGAAAACACCTGGATGGTGGCTGGTTGCTTTAGACTGCTTCTAGAAAAGCTGCACATTATGTGGTTAACTTGGAAGGGAGGAGTACACTGACTGCTTTGTTCTTATGTGGAACTATCTTTTCCAGGATGTTAAAAAAAATAAAATAAAAATAACAGCAAAGCCACTAGCTGCTTCAGACAGCTTTCAAAAAAAAAAAAAAATAACAGCAAGGAGTGTGAAATCTTGGAGAATTGGGATGCCATAGCTACTTAGGCTTGTGTGAAACTATTCCAAAATTAAGACTCACATTCAACATAAACACAGGTTTTATTTGAGTTTTCAGTTACTTGTCTATAAAACCATTGAAGTTATGATGATGCTAGCCTGATTAGTGACAAAGTTATTGTGCGCTTAACAACCTGTACCTGAATACTCTCTTGGAAAGATGGTGAATTCTAGGAGACACCCCTCCCTCATAACCCTTTTTTATAAATTGTGTCACAATAAAAAGGGTGGAATCATTCAACTTCATTGTCTCTATTACTCAGTATTACTAATCAAAAATATTGTCAGGTTTTATTTTATCTTTGCCATTTTAAAAGTATTAAGCCCCTGAGTGCCTGCCATGTGGAGTGTATTAGTCAATGCCCAAATGAAGACTTAGGGGCAGAACCAGAAAATGCTGGAAAGATTGTATCTAACACTTGGCTTATGATTCAACTGAAAAATCCCTCACAAAGAGCTGGAGACTGATGCCAAGATAAGGTATCTTGGTCTGTTCAGCTTAATATGATGCCAACATGACCCCCCGACACAAAGATGTAAATTGAAAGCGATAATCTATCTTTCTCTTAGACTTTGCCTATTTATTCCTTTACATACAATTTTAATAACTTCTATTAATTTTCCCATACAAACAAAGAGCAGGGTAGTTTATAGACAAACAATTACATTTGTTACTTTAATTTGTATTAGTATTGGAATTTGAGAATGAGTGAATCTTGCAGAATTAGGTAATAAACATAATTACAATGCTTTTCTTTTAACATGCTTCCATAAAATAATTTATATACTCACATCTATAGACAACCTTGAACTAAAACAGCTTTAAAGTTCACTTTGAATGGTCCTGTGTTCATTCCTAAAGCAATTTTTTTATTATTATTAATATTGTCTTTAGTGTAATAATACTGTATGTACATATATGACTCTGGCATCATTGTTGGCGTTTGTAAACAGCTCTTGTAGAATATTCACTCTTTTTGGAACCTGTTCTATGGATCTTTTTGTTTAGGTACAGTATGTCTGTGAAATTTATGGATTGTAACATTCAGTTTACACCTCAAACTTCACTTTTTTCTTGCATTGTAGATCTTCTGAACCCTGCGGAATAAAGTCTCTAGAGACTCTAACAAAAAACTTGATTGTGTTGACAGGAATTTACTCTTGTTTAGCACAGGTGAACAGAGAATTAGGATTTTTCCATTTTTCTTTTTTTATCTTTTTGAAGCCATCCCCTAATTAGTTAAATTTAAACACAAAGTTATGATAATAAAAAGTTATAGCCCTCAATTTCATTTGTACAAGTTGTACTTTCTGAAATCATTCAGTCTAATCTATTCACAATTAATATTTTTTGAAAAACCTTATGTTTTGAACTTGCTCTCAAAGATGTTTTTGTTTGAGAAGTTTTGTTTAATTGTTGTTCAAAGCCAGCAACTAGATGTGGCAATTTTATTTATATAAAAATCTTTTTCCTTCAAGGAATATAATTTGAAATATGTGGATCTTATTGAAGAACAACTTAATGAAGCACTCACTACCTACCGAAAGCCTGTAGATGGAGACAACTATGTCCGTCGGAGCAATCAAAGGTGATTAAATGACCTGAAACCTAAAGTCTTTTTTTTTTTAATTATGCAATTAGTAATTATATGGCAGTTTCAAATATGAAGGATTTGTTTTATTTTTTCTCTGATTCTCTCCTAATAGTTACTTTATATTGTAAATGATTGTCACATACATCATCACCACCAATCTAACACTAGAAATGCCATGCATTTTTGAACATTAAACCTCCAAGGGGTTACACCAATTGCCATCTGAATACTTTTGCTGTCATTTATGGCCCATTGGCTCAGCGTCCTCATAACACATCCCTACTGCCTTTTCCCCAAAAGGCACAAATAACCTAATACAGCTCTAATACAGCTTGAGTGAACATAAAAATAATTTCTTAGCACACAGCATATATATATATATATATATATATATATATATATATATATATATATATATATATATATATATATATATATATATATATATATATATACATACAGGTGCTGGTCATAAAATTAGAATATCCTGACAAAGTTGATTTATTTCAGTAATTCCATTCAAAAGTGAAACTTGTATATTAGATTCATTCATTACACACAGACTGATGTATTTCAAATGTTTATTTCTTTTAATTTTGATGATTATAACTGACAACTAATGAAAGTCCCAAATTCAGTATCTCAGAAAATTAGAATATCAATTAAGACCAATGCAAAAAAAGGATTTTTAGAAATGTTGGCCAACTGAAAGGTATGAACATGAAAAGTATGAGCATGTACAGCACTCAATATTTAGTTTGGGCTCCTTTGGCCTGGATTACTGCAGCGATGTGGTGTGATGTAGCACTGCTCACGTGTTATGAGAGCCCATGTTGCTTTTATAGTGGCCTTCAGCTCTTCTGAATGGTTGGGTCTGGCGTATTGTATCTTCCTCTTCACGAGGTTTTCTATAGGGTTTAGGTCAGGTGAGTTTGCTGGCCAATCAAGAACAGGGATACCATGGTCCTTAAACCAGGTACTGGTAGTTTTGGCACTGTGTGCAGGTGCCAGGTCCTGTTGGAAAATGAAATCTGCATCTCCATAAAGTTCGTCAGCAGCAGGAAGCATGAAGTGCTCTAAAACTTCCTGGTAGACGGCTGCGTTGACCTTGGACCTCAGAAAACACAATGGACCAACACCAGCAGATGACATGGCACCCCAAACCATCACTGACTGTGGAAACTTTACACTGGACCTCAAGCAACGTGGATTCTGTGCCTCTCCTCTCTTCCTCCAGACTCTGGGACCTTGATTTCCAAAGGAAATGCAAAATTTACTTTCATCAGAGAACATAACTTTGGACCACTCAGCAGCAGTTTTGTCTTTAGCCCAGGCGAGACGCTTCTGACGCTGTCTCTTGTTCAAGAGTGGCTTGACACAAGGAATGCGACAGCTGAAACCCATGTCTTGCATACGTCTGTGCGTGGTGGTTCTTGAAGCACTGACTCCAGCTGCAGTCCACTCTTTGTGAATCTCCCCCACAGTTTGGAATGGGTTTTGTTTCACAATCCTTTCCAGGGTGTGGTTATTCCTATTGCTTGTACACTTTTTCTACCACATCTTGTCCTTCCCTTCGCTCTCTATTAATGTGCTTGGACACAGAGCTCTGTGAACAGCCAGCCTCTTTAGCAATGACCTTTTGTGTCTTGCCCTCCTTGTGCAAGGTGTCAATGGTCGTCTTTTGGACAACTGTCAAGTCAGCAGTCTTCCCCATGATTGTGTAGCCTACAGAACTAGACTGAGAGACCATTTAAAGGCTTTTGCAGGTGTTTTGAGTTAATTAGCTGATTAGAGTGTGGCACCAGGTGTCTTCAATATTGAACCTTTTCACAATATTCTAATTTTCCGAGATACTGAATTTGGGACTTTCATTAGTTGTCAGTTATAATCATCAAAATTAAAAGAAATAAACATTTGAAATACATCAGTCTGTGTGTAATGAATGAATCTAATATACAAGTTTCACTTTTTGAATGGAATTACTGAAATAAATCAACTTTGTCATGATATTCTAATTTTATGACCGGCACCTGTATTTATATATTTTCACTTGAGATGTTACCAAAAGTTTTCAATAAAAAAAAAAAACAAATGCAGGGATGTGCAGTTGTAGGACATGAAACTGCTTCAGTATTCATTAGTTAAACAACACATTTAACTCTTTCAGGGCGGATATCGACTCGTCAATAGGAAGGGTTGACACTAGTAACCAACTATAAACAAAACCCACTGTTATGCTTTGGTCATTCTTTGCTAGAAAGAAAGTTAGCTTTATTGGTTTGATTGCGATTCCCTGAGCTCGTTTGAGTAGTGAGGAGCAAACAATGGCAAAATGGCACTGACATCTGGCGAGAGATCGAAGCAAAATACTCCATGGACAACATTGTGCATATTATCACTGAATTGGAATTGTTACACTCAGATTGTGATACAAGTGAATGAAAATGAATGTAAGGCACCAGCATCAGCTGATCGATCCCCAGCAGATCATGGTGCTGAAAAGGTTTGTATAGCTGTTGCGCCTATGGCAATGGGAGGACCGCCTCTTAGAATGACAAGAGGTAGAAACCAGATTATAATGCACTGCGACTGCATATGTGCCCCACAAAGATAGACTGACAGCAAGGCTGCCGTGCATTCCTCATGAAATGGTGGCCACAGCACTCAGCAACAGACACTTTTAAGTTAATTTCTGTATGAAACCATTGCTTTATGTGCTTTTCAGAAAACTATGGTTTTTAGAAAAAATATTCAGCCTTCAAAGAGTTAAATTACCACAGCGCATAAAATAATACATGAAGTAGGAAGTAATTTTCATGGTGACACTACTGTAGTTCATAGTATTTATTTTTCTTTTATTATGTTTCAATTTCCCAATTTTGCACTGTTTCAGGGAGCAAGAATGACCCGCACAAAGTCTTTCTTTAAGAAGATTCCTTTAGAAGGACAGTTTAAATGTTTATCCGATATGTACATATGTGTGTGCATGTGTGTGTATATACATATATTTATTATATTTATATATACACATAAATTTATTATATTTATGTATACAGTACAATCTCTCTTAACCGGGCTTGCATTAACCGGCCTGTCAAAATAAAATTAAAAAACAAAAAATTCAAATCCTGAGTTATTCTTTATGTTATATGTATGCATTTCCTTCTTTCCTGTAAGGTGAGAGCCCCCTACACTCAGAGTGATTTCTGTTTACATATTCCTTTATGAATTTTCCACGGTGCCTTCTTCTTTCTACCTGGCGGTTCCCCTACTTCTCCCATTGGGCTTCACAACAGGAGAGTCAACCTGCCTGCAGGTTCAGCTGCCTTCCACACTGGTCCAGTAGCCCTCTGATGCCTAGCTACATCAGGCTCCATGCGGACCGAGACTTGGGTTTCTTTCCCCAGCGGCCAGGGCGCTCACGCTGGAGCTAAACCAGCCCAAAGGTTCCACGACTGCCGCTGCCTTTCGACGGCCAGTCATCTTTAATACCGGTCACTCCAGCTCCGTGATCGCTCAGCTGGAGCAACCGCTTTCTTCAGCTCCACCGAGTGTCAACCAAACACTCATCTGCAGGGGTTCACCTCCCAGCTGCCTGCCTTTGCTCCATCGAATCTGCTCTCTCTCGCTTGCTCTCCTACACCGACTTTGCTCTATCTGCTTCCTTCTCCATTAACCTCCCGTTCTTTCCTGTTCTCCCCCTAGCCGCCTTGCACTTCTATTTATCACAGGGAAGTGGATCAGATGTGGCAATTAGCAGTTCCCGGGAACAATTATAGATGCGGACAACTCCTCACCTGTGCACTTAAGCTAGGATCACCCACATCACAAATTCCCTGGGAACCGATTGGCCACACATACTCGCTAAGCCGCTAGTGTGGAGATTATTTATTTAAAAAGTGCCCTTTTTGACTTGAGGTGTGGACCCGCTACACCACACTGTCCAGTCATTGTACAAGAAAAAAGCCAGTGTGCAAAATCGTGGATGAAGCCTTGTGGATATGGTTTCACACCTTACAAATATTTTTCTACATGAAAATAGATATGCGTCGGATTAATCGGCCAAAACGGCAACCGGCCATGGGTCCAGTCCCGAGTTGGCCGCTTAAGAGGGATTGTACTGTATATATTTATATTTGTGTGTGTGTGTGTGTATATATATATATATATATATATATATATATATATATATATATATATATATATATATATAGTGTATATATCTATCTTCGTGGGGCACATATGCAGTCGCAGTGCATTATAATCTGGTTTCTACCTCTTGTCAAGAGGCGGTCCTCCCATTGCCATAGTGTATATATAGTGTATATATATAGTGTATATAAAGCAAACAATTGAATACATCATAATGTTATACATTTTATATCACATTATTGTGGTAAATGACAACTATTCATATCCAAGTGAAAATTTTGCTTCTTCAGGTTACAAAGGCCAAATGTCTTTCTTCCTATTCATCTATATGGTCAGTTGGTCCATGATAAAACAGGGTGTCATCTTATAGAGGCTCAGGTATGTATGTTTCAAAGGATTATTTCAAAAAATGATCATTCACAGGGCTGTCATTTAATAATCTATCTGCTATTTGTAATAGGTATTTAATCTTTTAATCTGTTTTGTATAGGGGAAAAATCTGTTAAATGTTACAAGTCCTACAAAAAAATACTATCATCTAAGGAAGCAAGTCATTATCTATAAGACTGTGTCTTTCAACTTGGACATTATGTTACTGCAGTAACACTGTATGACTGACAGAGATACCAGCCTTGAAAAAAAATTGTGAACTATTGGCTAAAGCATTTGACTTGAAAGCTATGGGTTTTCATCTCGTTTTGTTACATTACACAGGTTACTGTAATTAGTTTGCTTGTGCTGTACTTGTAAAACAGTTCATGTCAAAATTGTATTATAGCTTTTTACATGTTGCGCATTTTGAAGGTGCTGTATAAAACTATTTTTGGGTAGAAGAGATGTTTTTTATGTACAAATTGCATTACAACAAATAGTTAACAGATGTCACTCCACCAAATTTCAGAGTGTTGTTCCAGATTTAAGCTACACTGTTCGATCACCAATGCTGGACAAGTGGGATGGTATTAAACAGCTGAAAGCGGCACTTTGGGCCCTGGTAAGTTATTGGTAAATACAGTTGCCTGAGAATGCTAAAGTAAATATCACATTCTTCTCAAACTGATTTTATTCAAATAATGTTTTTAACTTTTTCCAAATTCATTTTCTTTGTGTATAATGTGTTTCAGGGTAACATTGGCTCATCAAACTGGGGTTTAAATCTTCTTCAGGAAGAGAATGTCATTCCAGATATAATTGCTCTTGCCCAGCATTGCGAGGTTCTATCTATCAGAGGGTAATATTCTTATTTTAAAATTGATAATATAATGAACATATTTTGTTTAATGTACATTCTTATAAACACTGTGAATTGGCTATATACCATAGTATGCTTTCTGCTTAGCATTAATCAATGTCATCATTGATCCATTTTCTAAATAATCTCAAGGTCATGGGAAGCAGGAACAATTCCTGGACAGGGCACCAGCCTGTCATAGAGTGAACACATTTACACAACAGGGCTAATTTAGCATTGCCGATTCAGTTAAACAGATTGTCTTTGGACTGTGGGATGAAACCAGAGCACCTGGTAGAACTCCATGTGAACACAGGGAGAACATGCAAGCTCCAGACATGGAGCACTCAAGACTTAAACCCCAGTCTCCTTGTTGCAAAGTGTTACCAGTTAAAATTTAAAATAATGGAACTACTTGACTGCTCCCCTTTACATGGTGTGAGCTTCTTGTAAAAATTTAGTATTTTAAATGACCAATTTAAAATTGCAACCCATGATTTAGGCAATAGTACTGTATATTTCTTATTACCCTGTTTAGTTTATAGTTGTTTTTGTTATACTAATAAGTTTGGCCATGTTTTTCTATGTGGAATTTAAACATTCTTTCTGTGTCTACATAGATGTTTCCGGGGTGCTTCTGTTTATCTCCAACACAACAAATAGTTGTGCATCAGTTTAGTTGGTGATTTTAAATTGGTCCTGTATGAATCAGAGTCTGTGCATGGGCGGACACTGTGATAAACTGGTGCCCCTTTCAGGACTGGTTCCTGCCCTATGCTTGATGCTTCACAGACAGTCTCTGACACCCTGTAACCATAAATTAGATTAGATAAGTTATTTTGAGAATGCTATGTTGTGTTATGTTAGATATTTTGTCATTTCAGATGTGCACTCAGTATAAAGTTTTAGCCAGTCTCTTACTGTACATGTAGCATGGTTTGGTCATTTATCGTTTTTTCTGACATGCATCTTTTTAATTGTATGCATTAACTAGAATATGAGAAAGCAAAGGTACAGATGTAGTTCAACTTATTTTTGAAAAAATCTGCTAAATTAACTTGATTGAAAATAGCAAGCAGTTCAGTTTATACTGTTTCTTTTTCACAGAACCTGCTTATATGTTCTTGGTTTAATTTCTAAAACTAAACAAGGTTGTGAAATCTTGAAGCAACACAATTGGGATGCAGTTCGACATAGTCGAAGGCAGCCTTGGCCAGTTGTCCCTGATGAAATGGAGCAACTATGCAATGAACTACCCTCCGTGCCAAGCACTCTTAGCTTGAACTCAGAATCCACAAGCTCCAGGCACAATAGTGAAAGTGAATCTACACAGCCCAGTAAGAAAATGTTCTTTTTTTCATTGTTTTTAATGTGATACTGCAGGTGTAAGAGTCCACTTATAAATAGCACAGCTTTCATACAGTATAAGTTACATTTTCAAAGTTACTAACTAAAGGTTATTGTGCTAAACAAGACAATGTAGTGGTGCAATGGTTATGGCTTTTGTCTCACAGCTCCAGGGTTTCAATCCTGGCTCATTCATTGTCTGTGTGGAGTTTGTAATTGTCAACCTTTTTTTTTTTTTTTTTTTTTTTAGTGGGATTTTCTACAGGTTACTCCAGTTTGCCTACCACATTTAAATTTTTTTCAGTTTTCATTGTTTGGTCATTCGATATTGTCTCTGTATGGGTGAGTGCAAATATGCACAAAAATGTACCCAGCCATTGACTAACATTGTGCCCTAGATTTTATCTTACCGTGCACCCAATGTTGGTAAAACAGGTTGTGGCTGACCAATTACCTTAAATTATATAATACAGATTAAGTAAATGGGTAATGGTATACTCAGCACAATGAAGATTTTTTCAAAGTTAATGTTTCTTTTTCCATTTTTCTGTTTGTTTTCTGTCCCTATAACTAAAATGAGTTAAAGCTTTTGCAAAGCAGCCAAATTGGTAAGTTCAGAAATGCATGGAGACAGTTGCAACCATTCATAATCAGGTAATAATAATAATAGCAGTAATAATCAGATAAAAGGAGTAGCTGACCTGAAAATGTATACAAGCTGATTAGTAAAAGTAAATCTTCCTTGACATCCAGCATTGTGAAACATGGATTTAGCTCACTTAATACAAATTTGGATTATGAGTTATATTGTAATTGTCTCTTCATATATTTGTCAAATAGATATTTGGAGATCTATTTAAATCCTCAAA
Source organism: Polypterus senegalus (assembly GCF_016835505.1). Lineage (NCBI taxonomy): Eukaryota > Metazoa > Chordata > Cladistia > Polypteriformes > Polypteridae > Polypterus > Polypterus senegalus. The sequence continues at coordinate 54,159,919 of NC_053157.1, forward strand.
ATATTATATAATATGATTTACCTCTTTCTATTTGCAATTTTCAGGCATGTATATTTTGGATGATGACAGATGTGATGTGGATCTCACAGATGATCAACCAATCTACATACGTCCAAAACCTGTCAAAGACCGGAGTCCATTTACTATTATTGCTCCATCTCGGTTGAGGACACGCTTTCTTATTTCTCTACAATTACCCATCAAGAAACAGCGTAGTAGTAGTGACTCCAAGGGAGGAAAGTTGCTTATGGAGCCAAAATCAGATTCAAGGCGCAACCGTGCTGTCACAGAACCTTCCAGTTATTCACAGGGGGATGTCTTTACACCTGTTTTTAATGGTGGCCGCATTCCAGAAAGTCCAACTATGAGCTTAGTGACTTCTTTTGTTGGGGGCAGAATATCTGATGACAGAGGAAGCACCCCAAGTATTGGGGAATCAGATATAAAACTCTCAAAAGAACTGGGAAATGAAAACCTTAGAAATCACACAAGTAGAGAGAGATTGGTGGGTGATAGTTCCACTAGCACCCAGTTTAAAAGTCGAAGCCAAAGCTTTAATACGGACACAACGACCAGTGGTATTAGTTCAATGAGCTCGAGTCCTTCTCGGGAAACAGTTGGCGGAGTTGACACAGCAACAATTGATACAGACTCTGGAAGTATGAATACAGTAGTTAGCACAAGAACTGTAAAAACCATTCATTCCCTCACTCCTCAGATGAACCACTTGCCTCTTTCAAAATCAAACTCTGTCTCCCTGGTACCTCCAGGGTCTTCCCACACACTTCCTAGAAGAGCCCAGTCTTTAAAAGCTCCATCAATGTCTACAGTAAAAAGCTTTGGAGACAGCCAGTTCATGTATACAAGCCCAATAGATGCCTTTGGATACACTACACTTAAAAGGATTGAGCAACAAAGAATGCAACTGCACCCCTCTCTTTCATATTCAGAAGCACTTGCATCTCCAGCAAAGGATGTGCTTTTTACTGATACCATAACCATGAAAACTGGCAGTTTGGATTCCAGGTTGACACACCAAAGGTACTTTCTTGACTCTTAAATGCAGATGAAATATGTTATTTTATTCATCTTTTATTCACATTACTTTTAACATTTTAACATTTTGTATTTTAACACATGTAGAGGAAGAATTTTTCTCCACCTGTAATCTTGATGGTACCAGTTACTTAAGAGTCAGGTTTTGAAATTGCTTCATTGTTTTCAATTATAATTTAAAACAGTAGGTTTCATTACATGAAAAGTAATTATATTGTACATGAGAAGCAATTTTGATAAAGTTCATTTGAACTTCACATCTGTGAAGGGTTAATAGAGCATAACATACAAAACTCTTGTGTTAGTTATTGATCAGATGATATTGCTTCACAATTAATTAAACCCTACCCAGTGTTCCTTAACAAATCTTTTAGCCTTTACCTGTGTTTTGTAAATACATGTGTGTTGAGAAGACAATTATGATTGTATAACCTAAATTTTGGTACCCTTCTTAAATTTTGAGGTTTGTAAAATCATACTATGCTATATGAGAGCTAACACTTTTAATATTCAGAGCCTGTTTTAAAGCTATTCCTTTATGTCTGTTAGAAGCTATCTAAATCAATTCAGTTTCTGCCTAAAGGCAAAAAGCATTCTAAAAGATATACCAAAGTTTATTTTCTCTAAAATTTGTTTTATTTTTAAATAAAAGACATTGTATCATATATACAACCTTATTTTTCATCTTTTTATAATCCCAACTTTTACTGTCCCTCTTTCTTCCAGTAGATGACCTATTAGCACTGAGCAGAAAATAAAGGTCTTCTTTCTAAGACCGCTCTAAGATGTAAAAGGAAATATCCATATTCTGAAAGGCTATCATTTCTTATTGCATTCCAGGGCTAATCCTCAATCATTAAAGTTTATTTTTTCCTGTTTTAGATACTATAGTATAGTGTTGGATCACAGCTAAAATTCTGACTTCAACGTCAATATCAGAGTTTTGTTGGTAATAAGAAAAGTGCACTTCCAGTACTGAAAATTTTAAAAAATGCTGATACCACACTGCTTTTAATTTTGGGGTTGTTGGTGCTTTCCCAATACCAGGACACAGCATAAGCCTAGAATAAAATAATATAAAGTATTTGATCAAAAAATGACATCCTTAGATTGCTGTTGTACCTGCAAGAAACCCACACTTTTTTCTTTACTGAGCAATTCTTGATTAAAATCAAAGTAGTTCAGTGCTAGTCTTTCAATTGTTGTCTTCTAGTAGACAGTGAGCTATGCATATACAGAGCACATTTTAAAGAACACTGCATTGCAAGGTTTCTTAAAGCTAGAATACAAGAATACAGTGCAGTGGTTTTAAAAGTCAGTAACTTCTAGTATTTAAAGAAGATATGTTAATGTCCTTAAAAATATTCACCAAATACCCGGAAAGCATGAGACATTTTCAACAATACTTAAAATTATGGTGAGGTTAGAGTAAATTCATAATGAAATAATCAGATTTTTTTAAATTAATATGTTAAAATTAAATGTTTCTAGACAATTTTCTGTTACCCTACTTGTAATAATGAATCTGACATTTGTCAAAGAAACAATCTGCTCTTAATTTATTCCCCAAAATTACTTCACTGCTAACTAGTTTTCACGTAGTGTTAGCCAAATTTGGTCTGATTTTCCAGAGTAGTATTATATTTTCTGTAAACATTTAAATTGCTCATTCTTAAAGCCAATGTGAAGCTAAATAAAGGGTTTTACCATTCCAAGATTACCAACGGAGGTGTTTCTTAAAGTTCAATAAAATTGTTCTTTTTAAAAAAAATAAATAAATAAATATAAAGAGAATGCAAGTACATAATACTCGTCATTTTGGCACAAGTTGAGGTCAACTTCATTTAAACAATTGGCACTGGAACAGCCAGAAATAAGTTGTGTCACAGTAAAAGAATGAATTTAAACCATACAGATTCAATTACAGAACATTTTGTAGTTCATATATGAAACACCTCAGCCAAAATATGCTTGTCAGATAGCTGCCTCATTCTTGGAGTGGAATTTAGCTAAGAAAGCTGATAAGATGTGTAATGGGGTTAATTAAATGTGTAGTTTTCATAACTAATCACATTGCTTTGAGAGTGATATTAAATTACAACAAGACAGAGTATTGACATTAACAGGAAATCATTTTCAGGTTTTCCCCTTGATGGTACTTTCAGCTGCAAACTGATACTAAGATTTTTGGTTGCTCTTTAAATTTTACATAATAAATTTGTACTTTGTGAAAGAGTCATTTAGCTTTTTATTAAATAATTCTAACAATTTGTTAAATATGATTAACTCCCAATATGTTCTTTGGTCTTGTAGGTTCATGAAAACATTAAGCTTTGCGTCACTTGATAAAGAAGATTTATTAAGTCCAATCAATAAAAACACACTTCAGCGCTCATCCTCAGTTCGGTCAATGGTTTCTAATGCCACGTTTGGTGGTTCTGATGATTATATTGGTTTGGTATTACCCATGGACATTAACGATATGTTTCAGGTACAGATGTTTGTTTCTTTGAATAATACATTACTGCTACAATTGCTTGTTTATATTTTTTATCAGGATTATGATACATTTTATAAGCGTGTAATCTATGCTACATTGATCATCTATCTGTCCATCCTCCTTCATGCTGGTTTCATCAAATTCAGAGTTCTGCAGGCTCAGACCTATCTTGGCAAGATAAGGCATAAGGTCAGCAGTGGTCCCAGATAGAATGCTAGTCTGTCATTGGGCACACTTACTCGGACATTAAATGCCACCTATGTGGGACGTATTTAGATTAATCTCTTAACTAATAAACTTAACTTTCCAACTGCAGGTAAAAGAAATCCCATATTTTCAGCAGCGGACAAGTCCACCTTCTGAAGAGCGATTTGCAAAATTTTTCTTCAGTGAATCAGAAGGTAAAGCAATGAAACACTTCACATTTAATTTAAGTCTATATTAATCCCTAAAATTAAGCAAATATATGCTCCAGCAAGTTTATGTAGAATTAAATTCATATTTGAAATGTGTAGAATTTTTGGCATTGCACTGATGCAGCTACAGTTTCTTGAGGTGAAACTACCTTGGCTTAAAATGCAATGCTGTTGTTCATGATTTGAGTAGAGACACAGTTATCTGTTTTAACAGAAGTCTACACTCTGTGTATCACAGTTTGATTGGGTTTTCATTTTTTAGCATTTTTTTTTATCTGTTTTTGTATGTATATACTGTATATATCTATACTAATAAAGGGCAAAGCCCTCACTCACGCACTCACTCACTCACTGACTCATCACTAATTCTCCAAGTTCCCGTGTAGGGAACAGCTTACTTACAAAAGATGGGCAGGTTTCATTTCGAAATTCTACGCGCAATGGTCATAACTAGAAGCTATTTTTCTCCATATACTGTAATGGAGTTGAGGTGGATGGTCGTGGGTTGAATTCATGTGACATCATCACGCCTCCCACGTAATTACGTGAACTGACTATCAACGCAGTACGTAGAAAACCAGGAAGAGCTCAAAAAAGCGCTGAAGAAAACATGCATTATATAATTGAGAAGGCAGCGAAACAATAAGAAGCGAGCGACTGACATATACAACCATATTCATGAGTGCTGCTACTTCGGAAACAAAGCACGGTGTAAACCTAAAGTTTAAATTAACTTCATAGACAAACTGCCGCTGGTGTTTGTAATTTAGTGCCTGCCCATACTATCGCTAAATATTCACGGGTGAAGGACTGTGCTTATACAGAAGAAGATGAGATGGTCAGGGTGGTGTTTGGCACAAACTCAGCAAAACTGCGAGAGAAACTTTTAAGTGCCGGGTCTTAACTAACATTACATACAGCCATGGACATCACACGAGATGGCACCAGCACAGCTGGGAACCTTCGATGCAAGAACACCAAGCGGCTCACGTGAACTGACGCAGTGCACAGACAAAAGCAACAGTTCCAAAGAGTGCTGAACAAAAACCGAATTACACAATTGAGAAGGCAGCAAAAAAATATGAAGTGTCTGATACATACAAGCATATTCATAAGTGCAGCTACTGCGGAAACAAATCACATGGTGGAAAAAGTCAATGTCCCGCTAAAGGAAGACAGTGTAAAAAAAACCCGTGCATGCAGTGTGTCACATCTCAGATAAAGAGGAAGACGAGCTGTTTATTGATGCAGTAAGAAACAAATCGATGAATGAAACCTCTTATCTTTACAACGATTGACAAACACGGAATGTAACTTGAACACAACACATCCTACAAATACGACCCTGATTGAAAGAAATAATGATAATCAAATCCTTGATGACAGCAACACTCAATAACACTCACAAAACAATTACTGTATATTGACAATCATGTTACGTTATTTTTAAAATGTTCCCTTTTCTTTTTTATAACTTCTTTAACACACTACTTCTCTGCTGCAAATATATATATATACCCCAATCTACATACTCTCAAATAGACAAGCCACACGCCGTGGCGCAATTATAGAAGCTTCGCCTCTAGCGCCGACATCCGAGGTTCGATTCCCGAGAGGGGATGTACTGAGTATGTACGTGCGCTTCCCGATTCATTTTACCCTCGCATCTCCTTGGTTTGGGATATATGAAAAAATAAGAATCATGTTACGTTATTTTTAAAATGTTTACTTTTCTTAGCACAAGCACAGGTGAGAAGCTTCGATGCATGTACTCCATAACGCGTTAAAAAAATAATGCATTTAATCACACTTTCAATTCCAAGCAAAGGGGAACTTTTGTCAATGCATGATTTCCTGGTACATCGATTACACTGATGCACACATCACAGCTACAAAAATGTTAGAGTCGGAATAAAGCGCGTTCCTACGACTGATCGGAGCAAAATTTCATTTCAAAAGACTACCCGAGGAAGCCTTGATAAAAGCATGGTTTTGTGCACACTGAAAAGCAAGCAAAATTAGATGCATTACAGAAAGCGGACTTTGTGGCTCTTACTGGGGATCATTGGACTTCCGTGACCGTTAGTAATTCTAATTACATCTAATTACAAAATGTTCAATGATCACACTCTTTTAGCCTAATGTACAAAATAATTTTAAGTTTAAAGATTAAGTTGATCAAATTACCTTTTATGTTTCTGACTTATTTTTTTAAGAAGAAAAACTGCACTTTATGTTGAAATTTTGGTTATTATTATTTAAAGACAATACCATTCTGAAAATGTACTTAAAGTACTTAAACTACCACTTTATTTTTAAGTCTGCCCAATTTTAACCAGTGATCATATTTTTGTTTCTGTTTTGAATTCAAATGCAGTTTAAAAGCATTTTTTTCAGAAATTAAAACAGCTTGAGTTTACAATATTCATGTCCATGTCTATTATTTGATTCTGTCGCCCACTAAAACCCTTTTAAATTAAAAAAAACATTTGCGATTTGGGGCAAATTTACGTGTGCGATTGCATACGATTAATCAAGATTAATTCTTAGACAGCCTCTAATTAATTGGACTAATTTTTTTAATAGAGTCCCACCCCTAATATATATATATATTTAGATATACAGTATATATATATATATATATATATATATATATATATATATATATATATATATATATATATATATATATATATATATATATATATATATATATATGATGTGTATATATATGTTTATATATGTGTGTGTGTGTCTGTGTGTGTGTGTATATATATATATATATATATATATATAAATATATATATATATATATATATATATATATATATATATGCCAGCAACACTCATGACAATGACAAAACAATTACATTGTCAATCATGTTACGTTATTATTAAAATGTTTCCTTTTCTTTTTACTTCTCTGCTGCCAAGCGCGGGTATTTTGCTCTATATGTGTATAGATATATATATGTAGATATAGATATATATATATATATATATATATATATATATATATATATATATATATATATATATATATATATATATCTCAATGACAAAACAATTACATTAACAATCATCTTACGTTATTTTTAAAATGTTTCCTTTTCTTTTCATAACTTCTTTAACACACTACTCTCGCTGCGCTGGTAATCTGTATATATATATATATATATATATATATATATATATACACTCACCTAAAGGATTATTAGGAACACCTGTTCAATTTCTCATTAATGCAATTATCTAATCAACCAATCACATGGCAGTTGCTTCAATGCATTTAGACAATCTCCTGAACTCCAAACGGAATGTCAGAATGGGGGAAAAAAGGTGATTTAAGCAATTTTGAGAGTGGCATGGTTGTTGGTGCCAGACGGGCCGGTCTGAGTATTTCACAATCTGCTCAGTTACTGGGATTTTCACGCACAACCATTTCTAGAGTTTACAAAGAATGGTGTGAAAAGGGAAAAACATCCAGTATGCGGCAATCCTGTGGGCGAAAATGCCTTGTTGATGCTAGAGGTCAGAGGAGAATGGGCCAACTGATTCAAGCTGATAGAAGAGCAACTTTGACTGAAGTAACCACTTGTTATGCAGCAAGGCATTTGTGAAGCCACAACATGCACAACCTTGAGGCGGATTGACTACAACAGCAGAAGACCCCACGGGTACCACTCATCTCCACTACAAATCGGAAAAAGAGGCTACAGTTTGCACGAGCTCACCAAAATTGGACAGTTGAAGACTGGAAAAATGTTGCCTGGTGTGATGAGTCTTGATTTCTTTTGATACATTCAAATGGTAGAGTCAGAATTTGGCGTAAACAGAATGAAAACATGGATCCATCATGCCTTGTTACCACTGTGCAGGCTGGTGGTGGTGGTGTAATGGTGTGGGGGATGTTTTCTTGGCACACTTTAGGCCCCTTAGTGTGAATTGGGCATCGTTTAAATGCCACGGGCTGCCTGAGCATTGTTTCTGACCATGTCCATCCCTTCATGACCACCATGTACCCATCCTCTGATGGCTACTTCCAGCAGGATAATGCACCATGTCACAAAGCTCGAATCATTTCAAATTGGTTTCTTGAACATGACAATGAGTTCACTGTACTAAAATGGCCCCCACAGTCACCAGATCTCAACCCAATAGAGCATCTTTGGGATGTGGTGGAACGGGAGCTTCGTGCCCTGGATGTGCATCCCACAAATCTCCATCAACTGCAAGATGTTATCCTATCAATATGGGCCAGCATTTCTAAAGAATGCTTTCAGCACCTTGTTGAATCAATGCCACGTAGAATTAAGGCAGTTCTGAAGGTGAAAGGGGGTCAAACACCATATTAGTATGGTGTTCCTAATAATCCTTTAGGTGAGTGTATATATATATGTATATATATATGTGTGTGTGTATATATATATATATATATATAACAGCAACACTCATAACAGTGACAAAACAATTACATTGACAATCATGTTACGTTATTTTAAAAATGTTTCCTTTTCTTTTTCATTACTTCTTTAACACACTACTTCCCCGCTGCAAAGTGCGGGTATTTTGCTAGTATATCCAATCCAATTTTATTTATAAAGCACTTTAAAACAACCAGCACAGGACCAAAGTGCTGTACAATAAATAGTTGATAGGTAAAACAACACAACATTCTTGCACATAAATAAGAATAGAATAAAAATGGTATAATACATAAATAAAACAGCCCTACGATAAAACAATATAAAATGGGATAAAATCAGCTAAAAACAACAAAAGTAAAATGAGCTAAAACGAACTTCTCACAAGGTATCAAAGGCCAGGGTAAAGAGATGGGTTTTTAAAAGAGATTTAAAAACAGACAGAGAAGAGGCCTGTCTAATCTCTAGAGGCAAATCATTCCATAGCTTGGGAGCTGCTACAGCAAAAGCACGGTCTCCTCTAAGTTTACGCTTAATCCTTGGTACATTCAAGAGCAGCTGATCAGCTGACCTGAGAGAGCGAGTGGGTGAATAAGGCTGTAGGAGCTCAGAGAGATAGGGTGGGGCAAGGCCATGAAGAGCTTTAAAAGCAAATAAAAGAATTTTAAAATGGATCCTAAAAGAAACAGGCAACCAGTGAAGTGTAACTAAAACAGGGGAAATGTGCTCAAATTATTATTATAGATAGATATAGATATATACACACACACACTATATATATATATATATATATATATATATATATATATATATATATATATATATATCCATCCATCCATCCGTCCAACCCACTAAATCCTAACTACATATATAAATATATATATAAATGAATGCATGTCAAGTTATAAGCTTCTTTTATTCTAGTTTTTTTAAATGAATTACTTTTTAACCAGTATTTATGAGAAATGTGCAAATACAAAATAATAAATTACCACATAATATACAGCATGTATGATAGTGGTCAAAAAGTCCAGTTAGTGTTGAAGTAATTTGATTAGTCTGTCTGGTTATTTTAATACCTCCTGACATCTATATTTTGTAAAATGTAATCTGGTAATTGCTGTAGAATGTAGCCAATGAAATAGCAGTGAACAAATAAAGAGCAATTACAGGTGAACTTTACGGTTCCATGCTATAGCACATAGAGGTCATGAAACATTAATCCGTTTAGGTACAAAAATGAAAAGAAAGTTTAAACTAACAATAGAGTCGGTGCTGTGTTTTGTGAGGGGTAAAAAAGAAACAACAGAAAGTGGTCAGAAACTACCTACCATGTTCAGGAAGCCTTAGCCTTAGTTAAGAAGTTGTTTAGGCCCAAAACCTAGCATCCACAGGAGTAATTGAGTTATGGCTTTGTTAAATTATACACTTTGATCACTGATCCCTAAGCATTTTCTCACAACTTTAGTTCATTAGAAAGAGTCATTCCTTATAATATATGTTATTTTTGAGCACAGTCCTAAATTGCATTAAAAAGCAAATTATATGATGTTACAAAATTTGTCACAGAGTAGGAAGTGTAATTACACTGAAATTACAAAAATACATTATTGGTCGGACTACAAGTGTAAAGTTGCAGATTATGAAACAAACATTTTTGGGTTTTGTTAGCTCATTCATACTTGTTGAGATCACTCAAACCTGAGAACACACCTGTACTAAAGTGTATGCTTTGACCGTCGCTGTTTCAGAGGTTCATAAAACATCGCATTACATTCTCAAATCTTATAAATTCAATTTATGGTTGTAGGAGCCAGAGCCTATTCAGTCAGCAGTTGGTGGAATACAAACATTCAGCCCAGGTGACCCCAACAAAGCAGGAAAAAGGGAAATGTTTTTAATGAAAATATTATACTGTAACTTATATTCAAAGCAGCCAGTCATTGCCAAGATTGTCTGCAATTTCAGTTTCAGAACAACTTGCATAGCTTACTGCTAAAGCAGAATAGCTGCAGGAAGTCAAAATCTCCCAATAGTAACCATACAAAGAAACCAAAAGAGTTACCCCTAATACACATAAAATATAACACATATGTTCAAAATATAGCATACATAATGCGGAGTAGTAAGAAATTAATAAGTAATTACAAAGGTAATATCTGGAAAGCAAAACAATTAATACATCGTTTTAGAAAAGACTACAGTGAAATTTACAGAGGAGTATTAGGATGGATGCACAAATAAAAAATGCTTACAGATGTTATTACTTTAAAAATATTTTTTGAGCCAAATCTAATATTGATAAATAATGACAGATCATTGTATGTCTGCCTTTGCATTGTTCTATCCACAAGGTGGTTAGTGAGCCCTGGGGAAAAATCAAGTGTGTGCCTGGTGTTTACTTATTAAGAGCAGATATGTCTGGTGTACTTTCTTCACTGTCACTCTCATGTGACCTACTGCTGTTCACTGAGCATGCCATGATAGTAACATTTTTTGTTTTTTAATTGTCTTTATCTGCACTAATTAGACATAAGGCAGTTACTAAGTGTGAACACAGCATGTGTTTAAAAATTTGTGTTTGTGCAAGGATATTGTCTTTCTGCAAAGAAAAAAATGTTATTGTATATTGCTAAAAAAAATGTTAGCTACTTGACTAAATGTTAAATTTAGCTTTATGCAAGCAAAAGACTCTTAACCACCGTACTTAATAAGGAGCTTAAAATGCAATGCCCATTAAGTTAGGACTGTCCTGAATTATGTGTTATCGAAATACATTCCTAACATGTAAACTTGCAGCATATATCTAGATACAACAATATTAGTGATTAACCTAATGAATGAGAGGTCTTTGTGTTCAGATCGCAACCCATTTTGTAGATGGAAGGAATTCATCTAACTCTGATGAAGTTTCTTCCAGTTTTGTGTTTACAGCAAATTTGTGCCGTGATAATTTATTTCTCATCTTAGGAATAGCTGTCGAGATTGTTCTACCACTGGGTCAGTCATGGGTCAATCTCTTCTCAGCTTTTTAAGAAGCAGACAAACATTAGATTTCCCTGGCCTCCTCTGTAATACTCTTCTGTATTACCTTTGGTTTAGTCCCCCTGGATATGGCTGAATGGTCAAACCTTTAACAGAGTAAATGGAACGAAGAAATGGGATGGCTAGCCATATCCAGAGCTGAGAATTTTTTAATTTATTAGTAAACAAAATGTTATTCAGGTTATGAGCAGAAATACAAAATTGAACTCACTTCTAAAATGAATTTATGATTACTAAAATGACCATAGTAAGCTGTTCTTTATAATATTAATGAATTACATTTCTTTTAGGTTCTGGTGAGTTTGTTCGCAGTCCTTTGCAGGCACTGAGACAACAGATCAGTATAACGGAGCTTATGAACACAAGTCGTTCTGACCAAGCGCAGCTGCTAGGAAACATGGAGGACACAGGCCTACAGGAACACACAGAGGAGAATTGCCTTTACTGTGTTTGTGTTCATGTTATGGGTTGCCAAGCTAATAACCACCTCAACTCTACGTTGAACCGTACAGGTAATATTATCACTGTTTGTTTTCAGACTCACAATAAATCTGTTCTCTGTACTGTTCACAGTAAAAACTATTTTACAAAAAAATTTTTGAAATCTAATAAATAAGTACATTTTATAATTATGTATATGCACTTACAAGGTTTAAGTAAGTGAAGAAATTTATCAGAGTGATTTGACAATAAATGAATGACATAAGTAAATAAATCTATTATTTAATTAATGCTATCACTACAGCCCTCCTTTCTACTTTTGAAGGCAAACTTACTATTTTAACAGAGGGGAGGACAAGTTTTAGTTAGAGCACTGAGAAGCAACATTTTTTATAACAGAAAATTTGTGTCACTATCGATAAATTAGTGTTTGTTTCCTAAAACTGATTGCTCAGCGTATAGTGAAAGCTATGTGCTATGTTCAACACACAAAAATTTTGCCTTCTTTGTTTCAACATACACACATACATTTTAATCAAGTAAAATTGGCAAAAGTCTTTTTAAAATAATTTTTATTAAAATGTATCCTGTTTTGTAAATGAGTTTCCTGTAAGTGGATATATTTCTTATTCACACTATTTACTTGCTTATTTTATAACTAGCATGGTCATTCTGTTGCAGATTTCACTGACAATTCATATTCAGATTGGTGTGGACCTACTATTCACAATCATCTGGAAGTAACACAGTCAAAATTTTCTGGGATTTCTGGATGTAGTGATGTTGTATCCCAAGGTTCAGCAGGCAGCACGCGGAGTACTGAATTGTTGCTAGGTAATGTTTCGTATTATTTTAACATATTTTAATGTTATGCTTCTTTAATTTGTTTTTATAGTGGAAATAATGAGTTTATGTCATGCATGTTTGCAGGAGGAAAGTCAATTTCTGAAGACACCCCAGCATGCCGTGTTCTGTTGCGTAAAGAAGTCTTACGTCTGGTTGTTAATTTGAGCAGTTCAGTCGGAACAAAAGGGCATGAAACAGGACTTCTTACGTAAGAAAACTATGCTCGTTGTAATTTTGTGCTACTTGAATATGGTTTGAATTGGTTCAAATGATTAAAACCTTGATTTAGCTTGATTTAAAGGTACAATACAATCCTGTAAATGAACAACTAGTTCAGAACATTTAAAGATGAGTGGATGTTAAACATTTGCTTAAAGGAGCAATAAAGATTAAAAGAGGAGGTTATATTGTAAAGTGACTCTACATAGTTAAAATAAACTAGTCATAACTGGTTCATTTTTAAAGACATTTGAAGAAATAATATATTAACAGCCCAATAACCATATAAAATAAAAACTTGAACAGTGATTGTTCACATTAATGTTCTACTAGTTTTGTTATTTTTCCAAACTATATCATTGCATACCTTTGTTGACATTTAAACTTATTCTGTTAAACTGAATTAACCTTGTCTGGAAATATTTGTTGAAAGTTTTTGTCATCTTATGTTTTTACTGGATGTTACATAGTATCATTAAGTTATATGAAACATTAATTCAGGACAGATTCAGTTTCCCCAATATAATCTTGATATTTAAGGTCATTTGTACCTACATGAAAACAGGGCTCATACTGAATTATTGCATTGTTATTTAATATCCGGATTTATGTTTTTTATGTCTGCTTTTAGAATCAAAGAAAAGTTCCCGCATGCTTTTGAGGATATATGCCTGTATTCTGAGGTCTCCCACCTGTTGGCACATTGCATGTTTCGACTACTGTCTCGAAGGTTTATTCAAGAACTTTTTCAGGATGTGCAGTTTACTCCGGTACAGTTTTTATTTTCTTATCAATATAATTAAATAATCGCAAAGTGACTTTTGAAATATAAGAATTAAAGAAATTTTTTTTTCTTATTTATTTGTAAAAGAACTCTAAGAAGGCTTTTTATGAGTTCAGTTATAACAAAACTATACTTAAATATCTTGCGAATAGAATATTGCCTCAGAAAAGTCTGTTTGCTTTTGAGGCAATGTCAGACTTTACTTTCTGCATTGTAAGTACATTGTGTACTTGTATTTTTAACTTCTAAATATGAAAAAGTGCAAAGTCCACTATGACCCTTAGTTTTGATCCTTCTTTTAAGGTGTACTGTCAAGTTTCAATCCTCCCACTGTGTATTCAAATCTAATACTTTTACTTCCTACATGTACTTTCATTTGTCCCACATTGTTCAAGTGTGTATTCTGTACAGGTCTATCTATAATGGTTTATTAAATATTATCTACATTTACACCTAATTTATGTTCATAAGCAGACTTTCCAGCTTGTTATTTATATTCTTAGCAAGGGCATTTATGTAAACTAAAAAGATAAGTGGCCATCATCAGCTAAATCTGGAAGTGTTCCACACAATGCAGTCCTTTGCTACCTGTGTTTAAGCCCAGTTTGCATCCATCTATATTTTGCACCTTAAACTTCCACTTCACATAATTTGATGACTAACTTTTCATGTGGAATCTTATCAGTTACTCTCTGAAAATCAAGACAAATAATGCCATTTGTACCTCTCTGATACTCTCTGATACTTTGCTGTTTTCTTATTGAATTTCAGTATATTAGAGAAACATAAGTCACCTTCTGTGTAAACCAATGTTGGTTGATCATTAATACATCTGGTCTTGTCATGTGTTGCTTAGTCTGTTTCTTAATAATTCTTTCCATTACTTTACCCATGATACAGGTAAACCTTACCGAATTATAGTTACTTTTGTCAGCTTTCAATCACCTTATTTATGCAGTGGTGTGATGTAGATGGTTGCACACTTATTGTCTGTCATTAAGTAATCAAAGTGATACAATCAGACAATGGCTTGTGGGTCATTCCACTTTATTTCAACAAATGGCCTTTGCCTCTCCATTTCTGATGTTGATTAAATGTGGCATATGAATTATATTTACTTTCCAGTGCCTTTTATTTTATTTTTTATTTCTTTATTTTTACCACATTTGCTTTTTAAAAATACAGTGAAGGGCCTGGAATAGCAATATTTTTATACAGGAATACATATGTACTGGTGGTACTTGTACTGTATATAAAAAATTACCTGCTACTAAGTCCCCTTCATGTGATATCCTAAAGGTGTTAAAGTTTGTTAGCAAATGCAGTTTCGTCAAAATTAAAAATGTCGATGAATTAGACAGGATTGCCCCTTTGTATAATCCAAAACAGTCCTGAAGATTGTTTCAGTCATCACTAGTTATCATAGGGTTACCCATGAATACAC
The DNA here is from genome assembly GCF_016835505.1 of Polypterus senegalus. Classification (NCBI taxonomy): domain Eukaryota; kingdom Metazoa; phylum Chordata; class Cladistia; order Polypteriformes; family Polypteridae; genus Polypterus; species Polypterus senegalus. The sequence continues at coordinate 54,175,094 of NC_053157.1, forward strand.
ACTTACTGTAAATCAGCAACAATGTAAACTTTGCTAAAGCAGATTATTTGAGGAACACCTTGAGGGATTCTCATCTTTTGAAGGTTTATTTTGATCTTTTTTTTAAAGTGAAAGCATTAAGTGCCTTCACATAAATGTGCTCTAGTTTGGTGGCTCTCAGCATAAAGAGGTGGCTAGTCTTCTTTTTTTTTATTTGCCATCCTGAAATAATTTGCCATTTTACCAACAAGATTTTAATGCACGTATTTAAAACCTAATTCAGATGGGTATAGATTCCTTTTAGAATTAAAATTATAATGTACATTATTTGCAATGCATGGGTGAAGAGTTTGTCTGATATAACCAACTGTGGACCCCCACAGACTTATTTTCTTCGGGAATTCCGTTAACTGGAGTTTGTGTGTATCTCAGTTACTGTGTTAACAGGACTTTTATTGCCATGATCTGCTTATGTTAATCACTGAGACTAAATCTTCTTTTACTCCGTATTTAGCCACAATTGTGTGCTTTATCTATGTAAACGCTGCATCTGTAAGTAATTTGCTATTCTAATACTATAGTTTTAAATATGTATAATCATTGTGTGCATGAACTCAATTAAAAAAATCATTTTTTTTCCTCCCCATTTAGATGTATGAAGAAGCGGAGACCATTTTGGCAGCACCACCAAAGCAAGTAGCAATAGATTCCACAGATCTAAGCACTGATCCTGCCTTCTAGCGTTTTGAACTGTTATTTAATCTTTATTTAATTTGCTTCTTATTGTCCCTGTGAACGTTTCATTAACTACACTACAAACAATGGAATGACTGGCAATGATTGGAAACTGAAGAAGTCCCGGTCACATGAACAAATTACAATTATCTTCTACACTTTTGATGGTCGTTTCTGGATACCACATTGTTACCAAATGCTGATGCGGACTATCAAATGAGTTTAGCACTGAACACATAAGGAATTCTTAGAAATTAACTGAATTTCACCTTTTGTTAGCCCTTCATATCACTACACTTGGATTTTGGCTTCAGTCTTAAAATGCCAGAAATCCATTAAGGGCTCACTAAATATTTTTAAAGTACATTGTAGTTTAATATAGAACATTCTTTTATTTATAGTTTAATGTTTTACTTTTTAAGGGAGCAGGGTGTGTTTTTTTTTTTCTTCTTCTTCTTATAAACTTTCCAGGCTTTCCAAAGTTTATGATCAAAGCACCATTAAAGGAAGTAAAAGCCAGAGCAATGTGCTTTCACTACAGTATTTTTTAAAATTCCTTTTGACAATCACTTTTTCAGAGATGCAATAAGTATGACTTAATTATATACAAATGTCTAACTATAAATGCATTTTTTTCCTTTCCCGAATATTGTGAATTTTAAACACGATCTGAACAATATTTAAAACATGAATGTCTGCAGTGTATATTAACATTTGAAAAATATGATTCTGTTGTCGGGCGACGCTGTAGTGAAACATTAATGTACCAAAATATAAAAATAATTCTCTTCTACCATTGGGTCTATTTTAGGGCAGGTGTGTTTGCTTGGCCTTTGTTTTATTAGTCAGATTGCTGTATTTGTTTAAGGACTGGAGTGAGCAGTCAAAGAGAGTACATGATTGATCTATAGTATAATTGATCTTTTGGACAGCTACAGTAAGTGCCATATTGTTTCGTGTTGGGACTTGTGTGAGCAAATGAAACTCTATCCCATATGTTTAAAATTTCTGTCCTCTTTCAGAAATGTCAATGTTTTTAGTATGTAGACTGACCGCAGAGGTTTTACTTATTTTTTTTTTTTGTCTATTTAAAACTTATGCATTATATCTTCAGACATGAAAAACAAATGTAACAAGCGTAAAAAGAAAGTGGATATGGTTGTCAGGACAACTATAGACTTACATACATACAATAGTTTAAGATTTTCATTTTCTTTTTACTGATTTTCACCATCAAAACAGTTCAAATTCAATACATGTAAAGTAGATGTGAAATATTTCTCTAAAATAATGTGTTAATGGTTACAGCATTCTAATATTAATACAAAGAAACCATGTCGAGTATTGTATTTTAATGTCATGAATTTCACACAGTGTTTTACAATTTTGCGTAAGGTGAATTTTTATACTTGCTATGCAATGTGTCCCACAGGAGTCGTGGTGAACACGGGTACCTTGCTTTTTGTGGGGTTACTTTACATGAATCATTCTCTGGCTGGACCACATTCTGTTTTGCCTAGCATCTTAATTTATTTAACATGTCGTTCGTAAAATTGCCAGCACTGCATAGATAAGAGACTTCTGCCAAACAATTCTTGTTTGACAGCTTTAACTGACTACTACACTGAACATTGCTGTTGGATTATAGTCTTTAAATGCCCAACTATATATTTGCACAGGTATTGCTTTTAAGTAGCATATTGATCATGAAAATCGTTAAACATTCCTCTCATTTTATTCAGCAAAACGCATACAGGTTGAGGACTTAAAATTTCCAACATGATGAATAGTTCTATATTTCAGTGCTAGTCATGTTGTGGATCACAATTCAAAACTAGCCCAATTTAACCTTAGTTATCATGAAATATCATGTCTCAGAAATGGCAAAAAGGAAATTGCAATATTTATTTTATTGTATGTGAATGAATTTTTAAAAAAATGAATGGATCAATTGATATTTTACTGTCTTGTTTTATATGCTGTCGCACATTTGCTGATTATTAAGATATTCTGTATTTTAATATGACTTGTATGTAATGCCAAGATTTATAGTTTTTTTGTATTTTAATAGTAAAGATTCTGCAAAATATAGAATCTTTGAGAAATAACCGGGTACGCTAATAATGATTTTCAAGACTATTTCTGTTTAAGTTCAAAACGAGATGTAATCAAGGCCAATCATAGTCCAGTCCTAGGACTTAATTTTTATATTCTTGATCTGAGTAACAGTAACAATATTTTTGCAATTCTGTGGCAGATTTTTATTGAATCGATTCACACTTTGCATCCACACTTTCATAGCATAGTCATGTTATTTCCTTTATGATGGTACATGAATTTGAAATTATTGATGAGGTAATGAAGAGTTTAGGAATGCAAGGAAGATAATTAGTGTGAATTAAGAGACGAGAGTCTCAGATCAGTGTAGAGTATGGTGCAATGTCTTCTTGAATTGGAACCTATGCACAAACTAAAGTCACTACATTTGAATAGATACACTTGTGAATTTTATCATTGTCACTGGCACCATTGCAGCAATGAAGTCTTAACCTCCTGGACGGCATGTGTCCAAGTATTTATGTATATAGATTTATGTAACATATATATACAATACGGAATATAATAGTCCAAACTATCTGTGAAATCCACATATTTGGCCACTTCCAAGTCCTTCGATTGCTACCTTAATGGTCCTATACCTGTATGTGTGACTTTCATGAAATAGATAAGTTTTATTAGAAAACATTGTTCCTAATTAAAGAATCAGTATTCAGTAGAACAACATTCGCAAAAATGAGCATTTCTTTTGAATGAACTTAACAATTGCTGATGCAGATTTTGGAGGATATTTGTATCCTCCAGTAAGAGAACATGATCAGATTGTCCAAGCCTGCTTCTGGAGAAGGCTGACCTAAGATCTCACGGTACGTTAAAACTTCTGTTATCGCCTGTGGTATGAGATACTTCGTCAAAAGCAAGCTTGTGGTTTACAAATTTCAATTCAAAAGTTCGTAATTCACTTCTGCTAAGATGTTTTGTGAACGAGTTTTCATATTTCATTCCTGTTAAAGATAACTTTGTTTCGTCTTTGCTGCACACCTAATAGCCATTGTTTTTATGTATTTACGAAAAGAGATTGCTAACCAAGAGGTTGTATAAGAATGCATGCTACCTTTAAATTCAACTCACATGCAACACGGGAGATTCCAGCTGTTGTCCTCCCTTACTTAAAAGTGCATCCAAGATTGTTCTTTTTCTATGCCATTGTTTCTCGAGAAATGTGTACTTTCAGTTATACTCATCTATCATCATAACTAGGGTTCTCACAGCATGCACAAATTGCACGACTTTGCCTATTCTTCTTTCTAAACTACACTATTTAATTTAATTTGCATAAGTAATTTATGCCAAAAAGTGTATAAATTGAAAATGTTGATAAAACCAAGTTTAGATTTTAACTAAAAGGTAAATTTTTTTTATGTAAACAAATTTGTCTAAAATTATTGATATATCACTATTCATAATTTAGCATTGTGGAAGATAATTATTTAATTGTTTTTCTTATGTTTTTAAGAACAGATAAAGGCGTATTAGCCAAAATCCTCATGTGGATTTTATGTTTGTCTGTTTTGTTTTTTTTCTCTAGTTTAAAGCTGCTAGATATTTGGCTGATCTAGACGTGTAGGTCACTGAAAGAACATTGAAACCTGATTTATATTGTATACCTGTATAATAGACAAAAACAAAGAAAAAATACTTATTTATATTTTTTCCTTAAACAATATTTCATGAAGCTGTGTATAATTTAAAGAGACTTTTGCAAGTATGGTTTTGCCACCATTTTGTTTCTTTGTATAGTGTGTACAGTATATGTCTTTGGGCATTACAAGGCCTCATGAAGCATACAATCTTATCAAAGGGATATCTTGTTAATAAAATATACATGAATTATATGTATGTGGTTTTTATATTTGTATCTTTCTGTTTGTTTTACTTTTATTTCCTGTAATTCCTTCATTGAACTCTTTTTCTAAGCCCATTGCCACGAGAACACCTCTTGTGTTTAAGATCTTAATGAATAATAATAAATAGCTGCAGTTTTTGAATCCTCCGAGAGAACCGTGACCTCAGACTTGGAAGTGCCGATCATCATCCCAGCCGCTTCACTGTCGGCAGCTAAACGCTCGAGTTTGTGCTGAAAGTGACAGTCAGATGAAGCGAAGAGGACAACATCATTTGCATAAAGCAACAGTGCTACTCCTACAGCCCCCCCAGCTGGTCACTCTCATGCGCTTAGCTGCACCTTGATATCCTGTCCATGAACAACCTTGACAAGCTCCAACATCAATGCATTTCGCTTAAGTTCAGCAAAGTTCCTGAACATTTCCATAATTTCAACAAACTCCAAGGGTGTTCGCTTGTCACTAGTGTTTAAAAATAATGTTTGAACTAGGAAGCTATTATTTCAACCTAGCATTCACTAAAGTTAAACACTGCTGAAGATCATCTGTGTGCACAGCACTGCAAAACAAGACAGAAAAGAACTTGCACAGAATAAACAAAATCACTCTCAAGGGAAACAGATTATTTTATAAATGGGAATGCAGCATATGCACTTTTGACTTGGCTCATAGACGTTTAGCAATCCCCTGATAGATTTATGAAAGATTTGTCATCATGACCAAAAAAAAGTAACATCTCAGTTATTATGGTCTTTGAAATCTCTATGCCAGTGAGTATGCAATGAAAATGAAAGCTGCTGAATGTGTAAATTACACTAGCTCTCCTGTGAAGGAAGCAAGATCAGTGCTGAAAGATGCGAAAAAAAAATCTCATAACACAGCAAAATGACTTGATGCTCATTTTATTCTTCTGCCTGATTTCATATGTCTTCATTTCATTGAGGGTATCTTGTGAAACCGATAAATGCAATTCAGGGAAAAGGGTGAACATACCGCAAAATAACAAAGAAACCCCAAACAGGACTTCACTAGTCTGCCTACGAATAGGCCTCGCCCCAGGCAGCCTGATGTTAAACTCAAAAAAGCAGACTTCTATGCCTAAACAGGCCCTAAAATGAGAGGACTCTTCCTTTTTGAATTGAAAACCCACTTCTCCCCCTGTCTTCAATCAATCCTGTGTTGCTTTGGTTTTCTGTTTGTCATGTTCTCAAATGAGTCCAGAAATAAATAGCAATATTTTTGCCCAAAAAAATGTTTTTTGTATGTATTGCGCGCAAGACTAGGTAATTAACGTGGATTATGCAACACATCATGAGAATTTTTTTCATTTTTTGATGGATGATTTTCACATTATTTGCTGTTGTATAGCACTGGTCAGCGTTTAGTTGTTATCTCCGTTCTTCATGAAAGCATGATATTAAATTTGATCTTTGCCACTACTACTACATTGTACATGGGTTGAGTATTCCTTTAACAGCTTGAATAGGTCAGTTGATTTAGCTCGAACTTGAGTGAACATTGGCAGTCCAGATTCTCACGGTTTTGAAAACTAAGTTTGCCATCAATTGTGGTAAAATGAGGTCTGTGGCTGGTTGGCATAGTTTTATATAAATAATCGCCAGTCTCTTGTCTTCAGGTGAGCGCGTGATAGCGTGGCGAGAGCGGTTCCCATGTGAGTTGCAGGATCGGGTGGCCCTGCGCTTAGTGCACAGGTGCAAGATAGCCCGTCACCCTAATTGGTGCCAGGAGCTGCTGATTGCCACAGCTGTGCCACGTCCTCGCTTTAAAAGAGAAGTGTGAGTTCAGGAAGGGGGAAGAATCAAAAAGCAAAAGGCCGATCTGAAAAAGGAAAAAGAAGAAGAAGAGAAAAGGCAGGAATGAGGGTGCGATCAGGTGCATGTGAGTGCCACAAAAGGCAGACAGCCGGGAGGAAGTTCCTCGGAGCATGCAAACAGCATTTGGTGGTTGAAGGCCACTCTGCCTGAGTGACCTGGGAGCTGGAGTGGCCAAAGCGCTGTTAGGCTGTAATGCCTCGCACGAGAGATGCAGAGCAGCTGCAGGGGAGTGAGGCTGGGAGAGGTGTTCTGCAGGTGGTGCCATGGACCACGAAGACGCAAGCCTGGTAGCAGGAATTGGAGGCTCGAAGGGGTGTCCTGGCTGGAGCCAGTGAGTGCTACAAGGGAAGCACTGAAGGTGGGCTAATCTGCACGTTAGACAAATCCTTGACTGCAGGAGCCCATGTTGGTTTAGTCAAGGATTTGTCAGTTTTTAAGGACAGTTTCCTGCCAGCTGTCTTAACCTCATTTTTATGGATTCTTTATTTGATCATTTTAATCTCCACATCTCACCTGTTTTTATGGATTATTTATTTATTATAGAAGGTATGCCAATAGGATCGCCATTATCAGGACTTCTAGCAGAACTGGTAATGCAGCGATTCGAAAAACATGGCTCTTATCTCAGTTCACACCCAAAATTTGGATACGCTACGTAGACGACACATTCGTCATATTAAAAAGGGTTATTGTCCATTTGAAGGAGAACAGTGTGATGAGTGCAGTCAGATTGTGAAGGATCAGGGAAAGATCATTGACAGCACTATCCCAAAACTAAAAAAAAAAGGTTACAGATCTCACCCTACAAAAATTAGCAATCCAAAGCCTATAACAGTCTGAAGAAAGAAATTAAAATAAAGTGCAGGTGGCTACCTCACTAACCTTTCCCCAGTGTTTGAGGCGAGATGTTTCTTCTTTTTTTTTCCTCGGTGTCGATAGCGTCCGTCCTATCTCCCTTCCTACATAAAGTGACTTTTCCTCTCTTGATCACTTCTTGCCGATTTTAATTTCAGCGCTCCGACCCTTCATTAGCTGTCCAACAGGAGCAGTGTTTTTGTCGGCCTTCCAGATCTCTCCCATGGAGGCAATGCCGTCAGTCACTTCCTCACAATTCCCAATCCTGAACCACAAAAGGCTCCACCACCTGAATCTGAGTGGAAGCCCCCGGCAGTGATAAAAAGCACACAAAGGACAGGCAGGACACAATACAACACACACAGGTAAAACTCCTTATGTGGCTGTGCCATAAGAGGTGTCCTGTCATACGCTTATTGTTTTGTTTAGGTACTACAAAATTGCATCTATGACTTATATACTGTGTTGTTCATGCTGACTTGATTAATCTTTTACACAGACTTGTTTCAGGGTAACACAAGAAGTGTAATGATGGTAGGAAACTTTTTTCAGTCAGTTTCTGTTTCCCTCCATAAAATTTATGAGTAGCATCCTGAAGACAAGTAACTTCAGTTCCTCCTCAAGCTCCACCTCTTCCTTGCAACCAGCACAAAAACTGTACTGAGACAACTGAAGTCACCATTCGGCTGTGAAATCTTGAATTGTGAACTTACTCCAGCATTTATTTGTTAGTCCACTAGAGGGTGCAAAAGACCCATTTTTATATATAGATATAGATATAGATATAGATATATAAGCAGTTGGAGATCCACAAAGGGAGAAAATGAATCACGTATCATAAAGTAGTTTTTATTCCTGCGCTTTCAACCCCTACCAGGGGTCTTCATCAGAGGATAATGCTTAGACTTACAAGAATCAAAGGCAATATATAGCAATACCTTACAGGGGGAGGAGGGGGGGTGAGGTTGTTGGGAGTAAAGTCTTGTTTATTAAGAATAAGTTCTTCTTAAGTTTGTATATGCTGGATTTATGTCCAAGTGTCTGTTGATGGCGTTCTCATTTGATAACCAGGATTCAGCCAGCTCTCTAGCACTTTTATTATTGGCTTTAAATTTTACTTGTACATCGTCCCAATTAAATGTATGTCCTGTTGATTTAGTATGCTTATAGATCACCCCCCCTCCTCCCCCTGTAAGGTATTGCTATATATTGCCTTTGATTCTTGTAAGTCTAAGCATTATCCTCTGATGAAGACCCCTGGTAGGGGTTGAAAGCGCAGGAATAAAAACTACTTTATGATACGTGATTCATTTTCTCCCTTTGTGGATCTCCAACTGCTAATATGCAAACCGTATCACAGACCTTCTCTTCCATAGATATATAAATATATATATATATATATATATATATATTATATATATTATATAGATAATATATATAGATAGATATACACAGTGGACCCTTGACTTACGAACTCAATTCATTCGCGAGGGCTGGTTGTAACTCAAGTTGGTTGTAAGTCAAGACTATTTTTCCCATAAGAAATAATGGAAATACCTATAATGCGCTCCGAACCTCCCACAGCAACACTTACTTAACCTTTCATAATAAAAAAGGGTTGTATAATGTGCATAATTTACCAAAACACCAATAATTTTTCTAATGTACTAACCAAAAAGTTATAAAAAGTGCCTAGCCTACCTTGAAACAACAATTTCATACTGTGCTCAGCATTTAATTTGACATCTTTGGGCTGCAGGAAGGGAGGAGGAGGAGAATGAAACGGAAGGTGGTTATTGTTTAGAAGGAGCCTCCTTATGCAAATCTTTTCTTTGTAAAATTGTCGTGATGGTGGATTTCGACATGCTGCACATATTAGCAAGATCGGTCACACGAACACCACTCTCATATTCCCGCACAATTTCTTTCTTCGTTTCGATTGTGATCGCTGTTTCTCAAGTTAATAATGACAGTAATCAAGCACTCAGTTCAAAGCTGACCGTGTTGTGAACTGCTGTAATAATACACTCCAAAGCAAGCCGGTGCTGACTCAGCCTGATGACATCATCATATGCCGCGCCAGCCCGATAGCTAACATCCCTTAACAATCGCTTTCTTTACCTTCGTTAACTTCTCTTCCTTCCTTCCTTAGTAATTATGCGTCTTGCTTGCCATGGTCTTAGTGAATTATATATATAGATTAATCACTGCACTGACTGAAATTACGTCCACAAAGACATGTATCTGGGCTCCGACTGATGCTTACGAATGCTCTTGGCTGCTTGTTTACAATCGCACAAGCGGATACATGTGACCACATTCGGGTCGTAATGCAAGATGTTGGTCATGTTGTCAAGGGTCGACTGTATGTAGTTATATATATATATATATATATATATATATATATATATATATATATATATATATATATATATATATATATATATATATATATATATACACACACAGTGGAACCTTGGTACACGTACAACTCGGTTTACAACCAAAAAGTTTGCCAAACTTTTGCCTCGGTTCATGACCACACACTCGGTATACGAACAAGCCAGTTTCCCTTTCGGTTTGTGCGCACTGATGATTTCCGCACATGTTGCATTGTTCTCGGTCAGACGTGCGTGCTTTACCTGTGATCTCTTTGTGCTCTACAGTATTTTGTGTGCTTTTGCAGTTCACTTGCTTAGAAGCCATGATTTTGAAGAAAGTTTTGCAGAAAATTGAAATCGAAGTAAAGAAAGAAATTATTGAAAAGTATGAGAGCGGCGTTCGTGTTACTGATCTTGCCGCCGAGTACCTACGATTTTGACTATTCTAAAGCAGAAAGAATCTACTAAAGGAGCTGATATTGCAAAAGGAGTTACAGCCTAAACCAGGCAGAGGCTTCAAGTGCTGGAAGAGGTGGAAAAACTGTTTACCAGTTTACTCATTTACCAATTTGAGAACCCTCGTGCTTTCACGCAGCACAACGTAAACAAAGCCAGACTGCCAGTGATGTGGAGGGAAAACACGAAGGGTTGGGTCACATGGACTTTGTTTTTGGAATGGCTGCATGAGGCTTTTGCTCCCACCAGCTAAACAGCTAAAAACACCAGAAACCCAAGAAATCACAAGAGAGAAAACACCTGAAGGAAAACATCCCTCCATCGTGGAGCCAGACTCTCCCTCAAACCTGTAACCTCCTCTCCACCCAGTTCTCCTCACTTCATGCCAGAACTCGACTCATTCAAGGTTAGTTTTCTTGGTGGTTTATGGTTAGTTTTTGTATTACGGATTTTTCAAATGTTAATTTCTCAGTTCGTAGCATGAATTGTTGCACTGTTACATTTCACTTTTTTCAAACGTTCATTTATTTTTCCCCCTGTGCTTAAAACTTATTAAAAAAAAGTGTTTACAGCGAGTGGTTCGTAGCATGATTTGTTGCAATGTTACTTTTCTTGGTGGTTTATTAAATTACAGATTTTTCAAATGTTCCTTTTTTTCCCCCCCGTGCTTAAAACTCATTAAAAAAAGTGTTTTATACAGCGATCGGCTTGCAAGGCTATAGCGCAAACTGCTGCAATGTTACACAGAGAGAGAGCGCGCGTGCAGCTGAGCAGGGAGCCTAGGTGTTTGTGTCAGTGTTATTCAATGTTTTTACATTAGTTTACTATTACACTGTGCATTCTATGGTGTAATTAACTATATTTGTGCTTAAAAATCTTTAAAAAAATATATTTACATACAGTTCGTATGGTCTGGAACGGATTAATTATATTTACATACAATCCTATGGGGGAAGTTGCTTTGGTTCACGACCAAATCGGTTTACGACCAGAGGTTTGGAATGAATTATGGTCGTGAACTGAGGTTCCACTGTATATATAAGATGCCAACAAAAGAAGAGAAGAATCAGGCTGCTAGGGTGGAGAAAAGAAGAGCTGCTCAGGAAGCATCAAGCGCATCAACCTCTGAGCAAATAAATGCTAAAAGTACAGAAAAAGAGTATTAAAACAATGAATGCTCAAGTCAAGTGTATACATGCAGTGTGCCGTTACTGGTCCATATATAATACCTTTAGCAGATATTCATAATCGATATAACTAAACACAATATTAGCAATAATTAAATTATATGCATTACACATAACCAGTTTTGTGAAAAAATGTATATGTTTGATGTAATCGAGTAGTGGTCATATTAGGAGTACAAAATCATCTTGTTGTCGTTGACCAAAGTCTTCTCATCTCAGAATTGGCAGGTGTGACAGGAGATGGTAGTGCGTAGAAGAAGGCAGTAATGACCCCGATGGCCTTTGGCCACTTCTCAGTAGTTCACAGGCTAGGGTTTTGCTACAGGTATCTGCTCTTTCTACATTGATAACTTACCTGTCTTTTCCACAGACGAGCATCAACACTCTCAGGATTTGGGAACAAGTTCAACACATCTGTTGAACCTTTTCAGTTTAAGCTATCCGAGACTAAGAAGGGAGACAATTGAAGGGTTTAAACTTGTGACAGCAATCGGTACAGTGGATCCCAGCTTGTTACTTGTGACACAAATGTTTAAAGGTTTTTTGCCACGCAGAGAACAATACACTCATGGAATAAATTACCAAGTAGTGTGGTGGAGAGTAGGACTTTAGAGACCTTCAGATATTAGCTAGAGGTTATGTTGGACAATCTGTTTGAATAGGATGGACAAGCTTGTGGGGATTAATGGCCTGTTCTTGTTGCAGTTGTTCTAATGTTCTAACTCGGCCACAGCAGGCTGAGGGTATTATAATTTGGATCATATCACATGTCAATAAAGCAAAAACCTTTTCCTTAGTGAGAACCTGACAGCTACAATTTACTGCAACTGACATTACATCATCACCTTACTGCTTGGGCAATGGGCAAGTCTTCAGGACTTCATGAGTCCTCCTACTATCTTGTGGGAAATCTTTGGTCAGCTAAAGGCTTTGGGAGTCAACCTTGAAAAATAAAAATCAGAGGCCGGATTTCCTAAGGCAGTCATACATTGTTTTCAGTGATGGCTGGCAACTCCTACAACACAGCTGATTTCAAACTATATTTACATCACAGCCATGGCCACCTTTGGGAGGAAGACCTTGAAAACGACAGACTGATTTGAAGCCAAGTCCAGCGACATGACTCCCTTCATTGAACACAAGTGTCCTGCCCTGGCTGAATACAAGTATTCCCCAACAGACAGAAGTCTACAAATACTCATGGCTACCAGAAACAAAGTCCCACAGACCGCTAGGTGCTGTGCTGGTGAGGACTTGATGTAGCTAAACAAAGACATCCAGACAGCAGTGATCAAAGGCAACATCAGAGGAATGTATGATGGCATCAAGAAAGCAGTAGGTCCCACTCAGAGCAAGACAGCACCCCTGAAGTTCAGCAGCGGGGAGGAGATCACGAAAAAAAATCTGTCACCATCTCAACCCTTAAAGCCATTGAGTGCCTGCCAACTGTGGAGGAACTGGATGCTGAACTCACTGTGGGAGAACTCAGCAAGGTTATTGATAGTCTAACGCCCAGCAAGGCACCTGACATTGACAGGAGCCCCTCAAACCTGATCACTCAGTGCAAGACCAGCTTACTGCAGCCACTGCGTGAGGTCCTGTGCCAGTGCCTGAAGGAGAGAGCCGTACCACAGAACATCAGAGATGCCAGAATCTTCACCTTGCACAAGAACATAGGGGACAGGAGTGACTGCAGCAACTACAGAGGTATCTCCCTACTGAGCATCTTAGGCAAGTATGCAGAAGCCAGCTGAGCACATCTACCCAGAGCCACAGTCTGGCTTCCATGTCAGCCGATCAACTGTAGACATGATATTCTCCTTCTGGCAACTCCAGAAGGGAAGAGAACAGAAGAAGCCCTCTGTCTTGCCTGTTCCAGGTCCTTATCAAGATTGGTTGCCCAGCCAGACTGCACAGAATAATAGAATCCTTCCACATCAACATGATGAGGACAGTGCAGTATGCTGGAAGTATCTCTGAGCCCTTCAGTTTGAAGCAAGGCTTTGTCCCCTTTAACTCCCTGACACTAATTGCCATTTTCTTTGTTGTGCTCCTTAAGCACACCTTTGGCTCCACAAGGGAAGGGATCTACCTACACACCAGATCAGACAGCAGTCAGAATCCACTCGCAGCGGGACCTCCAGAGCCTCATGGATCTGTTTGCCCAAGCCTGCAAGAATTTCAGTCTGACCTTCAATGATGGGGCAGGATGTTGTGGCACCACCAGTCATCACCATTGACAACTACGAACTGGAGGTCATTCACCAGTTCATCTACCTGGGATCCACCATCAGTGACAACCTCTCCCTGGATGATGAAATCAGCAAACACATCTGGAAGGCCACAACAACAACTCTTGCCCATCTCACTACATGCATCTGGGAGAACACCAAATAGACAATTAAGACCAAGTTCGTTGTCTACAGTGCTTGTGTGATCAGCACACTCCTGTATGGCAGTGAGACCTGGACAACATATACACCAGCCAGGAGAAATGACTTAACACCTTCCACCTGTGATGCCTCGGCTGCATCCTGGGCATCTCACGGGAAGACAAAGTGACCAACACTGAGGTTCTGCACTGTGCTGGTTTACCCAGAATGTATGCTCTGCTCAGGCAAAGCAGATTGCACTGGGTTGGTCATGTCCACCTCATGGATGATGGTCGCATCTCCAAAAACATCATCTATGGCCAACTGGAATCAGGCAAGAGAATAGCATGCTGCCCACAATTGCGCTACAGGGATGTCTGCAAGAAGAACATGAAGGCTCTGGGCATCAGCACTGATTCCTGGGAAGACCTTGCAACTGATCCTTCAAAGTAGGGGGGCATCTTGAAGCAGAACCTCAAGTCCAGAGAAGAAACTCCAAACAGAAAGCAGCTGTGGACAAGCAAGCCCGCAGAAAACAACACTGGAGAGTTGAGACCACCCACAAGTGCATCCTCAGCAACAGAGATTGCCACTCCCACATTGGATTCATAAGTCAGAAATGATGGTGGAACAACAACAAAAACAACAACATCAAGGGAAACTAGTGCACACCTTTCCAAAGTGGCCTTTGAATGATGGAGGCCTTACCTTACCTTGAATAGTGCTCTGGATCTAAACTGTGGTTTCCACTGAACATTGGAGTCGGACTCAAACAGCTTCAATTGACCAGATATAGAGTAGCATCAGCCTCTCCTGACTGTTTATATAGACCCCATAAATCGTAGCTGGAGAAAAACACTTTTGGAAATAGAAATGGCCCTTTTGTAAAAAGTGAGAATGCATTCTATTCTATTCAGTATTCCATTGAATGTAGCAGTGATGGCAGTCGTACACAACTGAATTGTGGTTCCCAGTGACCAATCAACTTCTGTACTAGCAAGAGCATTACTGTCAGAGTTGTAAATGACAATGGCAGACTGGATACCTGCATCGATGGACAAGCCATCCAGTAAATGAGAATACAGGATACAGAACTTTATGGGAAATTACATACCATGAGGGGAGGGAATTATGCTGGCATACCTCCCTCAATAGAAAAACAAAAAATACATATTTATCTCCATTATTTTCACCACAGTAATTTAAGATAACTTTATAATTGAACACAACTTTGAAAATTAGACATCTCAAAATAATTTAAATATAAGTCTATATGGTCCATCTCTTAATGTCATTATCATATTTATTTATTCTCAGATTTTTGCTAGCTTACACAAGGTGTAAACTGTTGACTTAATTAATTTTTAAGCTAGAAATTTTATTTCACTCAAGTCTATGGACTGGGTAAATAATCCAAAGCAATGTCATCTCTTGGTTGGGAAGAACAAAACTTAGATTGTGATGCTGGAAAGGGATCTTCTGCTCCCTGATTATATGAAGTACTATTTTGCCAGAAGTACGCTAAGTTGTTTATATTTAATGAATTCACACATCCATCCAAAGCAGCATCTTTTGTAGGACTTTCTTTAGTGCAGCATTGAGGTGTAGATGTATTTTCCAAGTTACAATATAGCACCTTTTCTTCTTTTTCATATTTTACAACTTCAATTTCTGAATAGTTGCACTCCTCCGCCTTTAGAGACTGAATTAATGCGCTGATCTGAAAAGAAAGAAAAAAATGTATATATATACTAGCTGTGTAAGCCCGTGCTGTAAAAAGCCCAGGGTCCTAGAAACTATTGAAATTGTCAGAAAATAAATTGAAATGTAGAGATGTTGGGTATTTGAAAGGAACTACTCTGGGCATCTCTCTCCTAGGAGGTTTCGTTTCTCCATCGTGCTTGCATCATTTGTGCATTAGTGGCGGGAGGAAAAGTAAAAAGGATACCATTTTGCCGATGATGGCGGCTAAGTGACTTTGTCTTTCTTCTGAGGTTTCGTTTTGCTGACGTGCTGGCCTCACTTGTGTTATTAGTGGCTAAGGGAGTTTTGTGTTTCCTCGGAGGTGGAGCCCTTACTCTGACTCCACCTGTCACTTCTGGGTGGACAGACAGAGACGCACACTTCCACGTGTAGACGTTTATATATAAGATAGATATATACCTGTATATCCATGGGAGGCAGCCAAAAGGAATTGAATGAGGTTAAGTCCATGCCGGACCAGGGGGTGGCAGAGTGCACTGATGATGTCACTTCCGGCTCCGGCCCTGATGACCTCACTTCCTCTGCCTAACTTTAAAACCGCCATTTTGTCTAGCCTTAATCAGTTCTGTATTGGACTCAGTGTTGCAAAGTTCTGTTTGTTTTCCTTGAACCCAAGCTTCAAGTATAAGGGGTGACTACCCCCAAACCGTTTCTTGTAGTATTTTGTCCTTCATTGACAACAAATAATCGTCATCCTATGAACTATGCGTCTTATGACCATTCGATTTACAACCACTACTGTGTCTCACGGGTAACTGGCAGTTTTCACCATGTCAGCTCTGTATGCCGTGACTAATTCATCTCGATCTCAGTTTATTACATGCCGAGGTTTTGACTACAGTGTGTTCTGTTACATTTGTCTTACAATTACAGGAAAAAATGTAATTGATCTCGACACAAAAATGAAGGTGATCGAGCAGTATGAGAGAGGAAAAAAAGCGAATGTGATTACATGTGTCTTTCAGTTATCCTGTTGTAACCAGTGTTTGCTGCATGCACTGTACTGCTTCACTTTGGCTACAAATCTGGTTTATCTCTGAAGCTTCTGCATGTGTGTCTCACGATGTGCCACTTCGTGCAAACTGCCGTGAAGGGGTAATGAAACCATACTGAACTTGTTGATCTAGTCAACATCCATCCATTATCCAACCTGTAACTACAGGGTCACTGGGGTCCGCTGGAACAAATCCCAGCTAGCACAGGGCGCAAGGCAGGAAACAAACCCCGGGCAGGGTGCCAGCCCACCGCAGGGCACACACACACCCACACACCAAGTACACCCACACAACAAGCGCACACAAACACACACACCCACACACCAAGCACACACTAGGGCCAATTTAGAATTGCCAATCCACCTAACCTGCATGTCTTTGGACTGTGGGAGGAAACCGGAGCGCCCGGAGGAAACCCACACAGACACGGGGAGAACATGCAAACTCCACACAGGGAGGACCCGGGTTTGCTCCAGTCAACATGTGTTGGGTTATTTAGATAAGCGGATGAACTTGTTAGATCATTGCAGGAATTAAGAGCTTAGTGCAGTTTTTACGGTGAAACTCTCAAACCTCATAGATTCCACTGTCCCACTTGAGGGCTTCAATCTTCACTTCACTGTCACCGGAGGTGCACAATGCATTCTTGATCCTGTAAGACAGAATGGTGTTACTAAGGACTCAGATAATCAAAAACCCAAGACTCCAAAAATGTTTCAGTCGAAAAATTTATTTCCAAAAATAGCAGAGGAGAACAAGACATCAAACAGTCAAAACAGCAAGTAATCAAATTGGGGTTGATGAGAATTTTGAAAAGAGGAACAGACATTAGGTGGGATGTTTGTTCATATTTTGTCTTCACAGATTTATTTTGGTGCAGCTCAGCTTAGTTTTAGAGTGTAGCTGCTCTAAAACAAGTAAATTAACTCTTCCTTTAAAACCACCATGTTTGTGGTGATAAACATGTTTGAAGTGTAGGTCCACACATCGTGCTAGATACACTTTCAATTGACCGGCTAATAGATCAGAGGGAGCTAATCATGTACAGTTGTGCTTGACAGTTTGTGAACCCTTTAGAATTTTCTATATTTCTACATAAATATGACCTAAAACCATGGGCGCCGGCAGGGGGGTGCAAGTAGGTGCACGTGCACCCCCCTAGCTTTTGAAAAAAAAGGAAATGGAGAAAAAAATAAATCTTTCAATAATAAGAAAAACGCTAAAAATAGTTTTATTTTAAATTTTTAAATTACAATTAGACGTTTACATTTTACAACTATACATAAACAATCATTCACTTTGTTTCTAAAAGAGCATCTCAAGCCTTCTTTTTTGTTGTCCAAACTTGTCTACAACTTTGTCGATAAATTTTGGACAATTATTTATTCTTTTTTTGTGTACACTAAGCATACATAATCCACTTAATCTATCGTCACTCATTGTAGATCGGTTCCAAGTTTTGACGCGCCGTAATGTGCTAAAAGATCTTTCAGTACTGCAGGTTGTTGCAGGAAGTGTCATGCCAATCTTGAGTGCCTCGAAACAGCCGGATAAAACTGTAGCCTCTTATAGTGTACAGCTAGATCTCTTTTACGCTGGTATAGTTCGATTTATGGGAGAACAGTACGCTTTAGAGAAAAATATTTATCATAAAAGTTGTAGAACTTATCAATGTCTACAATTTTTATTTGAAATATTTTTCTCTAAAGTGTACTGTTCTCCCAGAAATCGGAACTATTAACCGGCGTAAAAGAGGTCTAGCTGTATGTAAGTGCTTACAAAATTACATTAAAAACTTAAGGCAAAAAGCACTACCTATGCCACTGAATACATCAATAACATTTTTAACTATATTCCAGTGATCATATGATAACAAAAAAAAGTCGATGATTTTTTGTCAGAAAATTAAAAATTAGGTCATGCCTTAAGTGGTTAATCTATCTATGCAAAAACTGACTGCTCTGTACTGTTCAGAGATAGCGACTGTATTGGCAGGTATTTAATGGGCACATACATATACAAAAAAAGTTTTTGTTGCGGGGGGGAGCGTAGAAAGAAAAAAATCTCTTTATGCACCCCCCTGAATTAAATCCTGGCGGCGGTAATGCCTAAAACATCATCAGATTTTCACTCAAGTCCTAAAAGTAGATAAAGAGAAACAAGTTAAGCAAATGAGACAAAAATATTATACTTGGTCATTTATTTATTAAGGAAAATGATCAAATATTACATATTTGTGAGTGGCAAAAAGTATGTGAACCTTTGCTTTCAGTATCTGGTGTGAAAATCACATTTGCAGCAATAACTGCAACTAAACGTTTGTGGTAACTTTTGATCATTCCTGCACAACGGCTTGGAGGAATTTTAGCCCATTCCTTCGTACAGAACAGCTTCAACTCTGGGATGTTGGTGGGTTTCCTCACATGAACTGCTCGCTTCAGGTCTTTCCACAACATTTCGATTGGATTAAGGTCAGGACTTTGACTTGGCCATTCCAAAACATTAACTTTATTCTTCTTTAACCATTCTTTGGTAGAACGACTTGTGTGCTTAGGGTCGTTGTATTGCTGCATGACCCACCTTCTCTTGAGATTCAGTTCATGGACAGATGTCCTGACATTTTCCTTTAGAATTCCCTGATATAATTCAGAATTCATTGTTCCATCAATGAAGACAAGCCGTCCTGACCCAGATGCAGCAAAACAGGCCCAAACCATGATACTATTACCACCATGTTTCACAGCTGGGGTAAGGCTCTTATGCTGGAATGCAGTGTTTTCCTTTCTCCAAACATAATGCTTTTCATTTAAACCAAAAAGTTCTATTTTGGTCTCATCCATCCACAAAACATTCTTCTAATAGTCTTCTGGTTTGTCCACATGATCTGTAATCTGAATTTTAAATCGCATATTCATCAGACCACTAGGACAGCATTTTTTCACTTAAGAAACATAAGTAAAGTTAGACCTCTTATATCACTGAAAGATGCTGAGAAATTAATTCACGCTTTTGTTTTCAGTCGACTAGATTACTGTAACGCACTCCTCTCAGGACTACCCAAAAAAGACATAAATCGTTTGCAACTAGTGCAGGATGCAGCTGCTAGAATCCTAACTGGGAAAAGAAAATCCGAACACATTTCTCCAGTTTTGATGTCACTACACTGGTTGCCTGTGTCATTCAGGATTGACTTTAAAATACTGCTTATGGTTTATAAAGCCTTAAATAATCTCGCTCCATCTTATATATCGGAATGTCTGACACCTTTTATTCCAAATCGTAACCTTAGATCTTCAAATGAGTGTCTCCTTATAATTCCAAAAGCTAAACTTAAGAGAAGTGGTGAGGCGGCCTTCTGCTGTTATGCACCTAAAATCTGGAATAGCCTGCCAATAGGAATTTGCCAGGCTGATACGGTGGAGCACTTTAAAACACTGCTGAAAACACATTACTTTAACATGGCCTTCTCATAACTTCACTTTAACTTAATCCTGATACTCTGTATGATCAATTCATCACAATAACTATTCATAGTGGCTCTAAAATCCGTACTGACCCCAACTTTCTCTTCTGTTTCTTTTTCCGGTTTCTTTGTGGTGGCGGCCTGCGCCACCACCACCTACTCAAAGCATCATGATGCACCAACATTGATGGACTGAAAGCCAGAAGTCTACGTGACCATCATCATCAGGTCCTTCCATGAAAACCCTAAATACAAAGAGGACTGTTTGATTTATGTTAGGTAGATTGCCCAGAGGGGACTGGGGGGTCTCTTGGTCTGGAACCCCTACAGATTTTATTTTTTTCTCCAGCCTTTGGAGTTTTTTGTTTTTCTGTCCACCCTGGCCATCGGACCTTACTTATTCTATGTTAATTAATGTTGACTTATGTTTATTTTTTATTGTGTCTTCTATTTTTCTATTCATTTTGTAAAGCACTTTGAGCTACATTTTTTTGTATGAATATGTGCTATATAAATAAATGTTGATTGATTGATTGATTTAGCAAACTGCAGATGAGCATCAATTTTTTTTTTGGAGAGCAGTGGCTTTCTCCTTTCAACCCTGCCATGCACACCATTGTTCAGTATTCTGATGGTGGACTCATGAACATTAGCCAATGTGAGAGAGGCCTTTAGTTGCTTAGAAGTTACCCTGGGGTCCTTTGTGACCTCGCCGACTATTACACGCCTTGCTCTTGGAGTGATCTTTGTTGGTCGACCACTCCTGGGGAGGGTGACAATGGTCTTGAATTTCCTCCATTTGTACACAATCTGCCTGACTGTGGATTGGTGGAGTCCAAACTCTTTACAGATGGTTTTGTAACCTTTTCCAGCCTGATGAGCATCAACAACTCTTTTTCTGAGGTCCTCAGAAATCTCCTTTGTTCGTGCCATGATACACTTCCACAAACGTGTGTTATGAAGAGCAGACTTTGATAGATTCCTGTTCTTTAAATAACACAGGGTGCCCACTCACACCTGATTGTCATCCCATTAATTGAAAACACCTGACTCGAATTTCACCTTCAAACTAACTGCTAATCCTAGAGGTTCACATACTTTTGCCACTCACAAATATGTAATATTCAATCATTTTCCTCAATAAATAAATGACCAAGTATAATATTTTTGTCTCATTTGTTTAACTGGTTTCTCTTTATCTACTTTTAGGACTTGAGTGAAAATCTGATGATGTTTTAGGTCATATTTATGCAGAAATATAGAAAATTCTAAAGGGTTCACAAACTTTCAAGCACAACTGTAGCCTTAAGGGAAGGGCGTAGAATGTAGAAGATTTCCTGGTGACAGAGAACACAGCTGGAAGGAAAGTCTCATACATGTCTGCAGCTTGGAAAGATATGGGCAGGAAAAACCAAGAAAGTGTAGTTACTGCTCTAATAAAGTTAGTTGTTTTTTAACACTGATAAGCTATTGAAAAAGTAGTTTAGTAAACTGCTGAATAGACATTTCTGGTGTGCAGAATGTCTTCTGACAGGTAAGAAGAACATTCAAGAGCGTAAACTGGATGCTCAATTTTGTGTATGCTCATGACTTTGTTTATTCATTTCATTTTTCATTGTTCTTTAGGATTAAACAAACATCTTTTTAGATTTTTTTTTGGCAAACTGCGAAGGGATAGCCAACACACTTACCTTTTGCGAAAATACAATAGTAACACCAAAGCAGTTAAAACAGGAACTAAACAAATTCCTAACAAGGGTCCTGGGGAACCTGTGGAACGAAAACATGCACTTGTTTATTTTATTGTGCTATTTAACCAAATTACTGTGGAACAATTCACAATGCTGAATCAAGAGCACATTAATAACGAAATACACACGAAAGAAAACATTCAGATAATGAAAGGGAATTAGAAGTGAGTTTGCAGAATTTCTTGACGTTGAAGATATTATTGATGATTTTATCTAATTTCAAAGTCAGGCATGTTGAAATGGAGTTAGTACAGGGCTGAACCAGAGTGCATTAGCAAAGGAAAAAGGTGAAAGGTTATTTCCATGCTGAAAACAGATGAAGGTAAGAGACGCAACATAAATAAATAAAAGCTACAGAAACTACTTGGTTAACTATTTTGAAATTTGGGGTGTTTATAATTCTCGTTTACTGTATATGCTCCAATAGTGGCCCCCCGGCGTTTATTTGCAAAACTAGCCTTAGCTCCCGGCGCTTAATAGAGACCGGCTGCTATTAGAGACCGACCATTATTAACAAAAACCTTCAGAACGCAATATTGTTTTTTGCGCGCGTCAGTACATGTAGGTACACAAAAATATCTGCTAATATTACAAACAGCTATTTTATTTGAATTTCACATGCTGCATAATACTGTTAAAGATAAATGGCAATGTCTTTCTGTACCTTTTGCTGCTATTCGTTCTCCGAATCCGCAATGATGGCTTCGTTGTTGTCCAGTTCACTATCGTCTTCCTCTTCTTCCAGGTTTGTCCGTATTTTGGTCAACCCGGCACGAAAATGAAGCAGTTTTAGACACCGGTATATCCGTATTTCTTATATATGCAACGTGCTGACGTGCACATGTATTACACATGCAAAGATACAGACACTTACAATGTACGCTAGTTGGCAAATATCAAGGACCCGGCTACTGTTAGAGACCGGCTACTATTTGGCTGCATCCCCTCTGAAGCCGGCGTCAATAAGAGACTCGGCGTTTATTACTTTATCAAAGTAAGAATATCACACACTGATTTATGACATTTTTTTTGTAATGAGTTATATTTAAAACATTGATAATAGAATGTAATTAGATGTGGGAGTGCAATACATAAATTACACACATGATTATCGTGCTGCTCAAAAATGAGTCCAAATAGGCGTTCAACAACTTTCATAGATGACAGATGATGTAAAAATGTATTGGCTGATGTAGTTGTACAGTGGCTATGCAGTTCACATTTGTTAAAGAAAGTCTTTGAGAGAATTAACCAATGACAACTTAACATTTTTCCTTGATGCCTCCAGCTAAAATTTGAGGCTGCAACAAATATCGATCCTTATGGATACCAGATCATTGTGGGGCTTCGCCAGTAAATTATAATGTCAGTAAAATATTGAATTATTAGAAACAGCAAATAATGGAGCCATAAGATTGTTTTTAGTGTAACATTGCTGAGACAAACAATAGAAAGGACTGCTGTAAGAATATAAAGTAACTAGGAGAAAGGTAACAAGAACAGAGATGTCATCAGACAAAGAGAGGAGGAGGTTAGGAGCACACGCTGATACAGCGCATTGCCACACAAACCACATGACCAACCAACTCAGGACCCCCAGGTTAGGACCCGAGTGCAGCCATGCAACAGGTGACACCTCAGCACCACACTAGTTCAGATGGAGTGGAACCAGTGTGAGGTTTTTTTATGGTGGCTGGAGTGCCAATTCAGGTTTTTCCCTGCAGGGTGGAGGGCATACATGCAGGGCTGGATGCAGATTAACGTCATACCCAGGATAAAGCAATTGCAGGTTAAGGGCCTTGCTCAAGGGCCCAATGAATTAGAGTCACTTTTGGCAATTACAGGATTCGAACCGGCAACCTTCCGATTACCAGTGCAAATCCCTGACCTCGGAGCCACCACTGACCGAAATCAAAAATCAGAGGAGCAAAAAATGTAAATTGAAAGTTATGAGGAAAGCAAAGTCGAAACTAAAAATCAAATCCTAGCACGAGGATCTACTTGAACCAGAACCTAACAACACTAATGAAAGTTGAAGAAAGTTGTGTATCCACCAAGAAATAATGCAAACTGTGATCGCTACATTTAAATATCGGAACGTCCAGGATGTCATCTGTGTGCTGATCGCAGCCATGAGGTGCCATCAAAACTGTGTGGTGTAAACAACAAAAACAAGGCAGGAGCCAAAATAAACTTTGTCAAATTGTATAGTAATATGAAATAAAATGCAGAAGATGAATCCTTATGTTAAAAAATACACAGAATTAAGTGTATCACAACATGTTAATATCACAAAAGTTTATACTAAATTCATAATTATGCAAAATAGCTTATGTAGTCATTCTCATGGAAGTTCCTTTCCTCTTCCATTCATTAGTATATAAATTTAGTTACCTATCGTTTTTCTTTATTTGCATTTTTTGTTTTTATGGTCACAAAGATTGAGTTGCTGAGTTGAGGCCGCAGACATAATGGTCAGTTTCCACATGTGTGTGTTTGAATTGGGGATCTCTTGGGGGAGTACTTGGTTTTCACATATCCCTTGGGGTCAGAGCGCAGGGTCAGCCATTGTAGGGCATCCCTGGAGCAATTGAAGTTTAAGGGCCTTGCTCAAGGGCCCAGCAGAGTAGGATCTCTTTTGGCAGTGACGGGGATTCGAACCAGCAACCTTCGGGATACCAGCGCAGATCCTTAGCCTCAGAGCCACTATTCCGCCCGATATTGGCTATTGAGTGTGTTTCCTTAAGAGGCATTAGCTCTCCGGAAATGTGCTCTTTTGAAACACATTAAGTAACTAAACAATATAGTAATATGACACAAAAGGCGATATCCCTCCCATTGTGATTACGGCGGTACAAGAATCACATGAGAAAAATATACTTTAGCTTACATTTACTGACGGTTGACACGGTTACAAACGGGAAGCATATGACAGACTTTTATCCAGGTGGGAATCTGGATCTACGCAGTCGGCCATTTTTTCGTCACCTCGCCGAGAGGGTTTTCGGAGGAAGGTCCGACACAGCTTCGAAGGGCTTGGCTGTTGACTGCTTCACTTGCTGGTCTTCTCTGTCTCCAAACAAGGGCGGATAGGGACTGAACTCCTCCTCCACAAAATACAGAAATAACATAATGCCTACATGCCAGTTCTCATTCTCCCAACAAGGAAAGAAGATTTTGTACTGACAGAGGACAGAAATACTATTCTGTGTTTAGGCTGACTATACCTGCTGGATTATGTGAATTTCTCCTTGGGATTAATAAAGTATCTGTCCATCTATCCATACATTCCTCCAGTTGTCTTTGGCTATCTAATCCAATGCTTGGTTGGCAATTCTAAATGCTGAGCCCCTGTATGCCAAACTTAGCATGCACATGTGAATGGAGACTTTAACAGTGTTGTTCAGGACAGTGACATAAAATATTAAAGAAAATGTATTATAACAGAGTGTATTAGAATATTTTTTAGAACATTAGAACAAACTTGACAAAAATGGGCCATTTAGCCCAACAAAGCTTGCCAGTCCTATCCACTTAATATTAAGTCAGGTTCAGAAAGTCCCTAAATCCCACTGTCTTACCACAACTCTCAGGAACGTGTAAAAGCATTAAAATGTACAAATTGAAATTACTCCAGAGGTAAATTTGAAACAGTAAATTAATCAGTATGTACTTGTGGACACACCGAATGTACTTCTGTTTTAAAATAGACAATGCTGAATTAAAAAAAAAAAATGTATGCAGTGTGCTCTGTTTTAGGCATTTTCTCAAAGAATACGTGTACCACATTTTAACAAAATTGGTCCATGGGGAGCCGGGAGTAATATGAAGTGAGGAGAGCAGTTGTGAAGGTGCTTTGAATGATCAAAACAATTTATTTAACGGAAAAAAGCAAACTCTAAGTGTTATTAGGCCAAGTTGGGTACCTTGGGTTTATTTTCATCATTGCATGTGAATCCCTCTGTGTTCATCCCCTTTATGTTGCCAGACACGTGCAATTAAAGGGCATTTCCAGGGCTCTGCTGAGACTGTTATACATACTCTCACTCGAGGAAGGGCACAATTGCTGACTCCGTCTTCTTCACCATGAGCAGTGTAGAAATGAAAACTATGAGCAATTAAATTCTTAATTAAATTAAAAGCTAAACCATATATTTCAATTGGTACCGGTAGTTTCAGCATGTAAAGAGTGTAGTTGATGGCCACAGGCAGTGTAAGAGTTAAATAATAAAGGCTAATGCCCATCCCTAATCTCTCTAAAGTAATATGGAAGGCCACCAATATTTACAAAACCATGGTTTAGGAATGGGTCAGGTAAATAGGACATGGACACTCCTGGGGCCAAATTGCCACTTGTTTCTCAAGTCACGAGATAATTGTGGAAAAGTAAATAGAAGATCATAGATGCCAGGGGTGGCAAACTCCAGGCCTGGAGTGCCGCAGTGGCTACTGGTTTTCATTCTAACCCTTTTCCTGATCAGTGGCCAGTTTTCACTGCTAATTAACTTTTTCCCCATCACTTTAATATCCCTGTTAGAAGAGTTCCATCCATCCATTATCCAACCCACTATATCCTAACTACAGGGTCATGGGGGTCTGCTGGAGCCAATCCCAGCCAACACAGGGCGCAAGGCAGGAACAAACCCCGGGCAGGATGCCAGCCTACTGCAGGTTAGAAGAGTTCAGCCCTCTGAATTGATTCCTTTCTTCATTAAATGACAGCCAAGCAAAAATGAGATGTGAAACGGGCTAACAGATGCCCAGCTGAACTGGGGCTTCAATCTCCAACCAATTTCACTCCAATCACTTCCTTAATGAGAAGCCAATTCTTCCTTTTAATGAAGCCCGTTATTTAATTCCATGGATTGTTGCCACAGCACACATTTTGAAAACTTTTGTTTTTCTGTTCTTTCTAAGAGCACCGTCAAAATGTTTTGTTGACCTGAGAGATCAACCTTACCAAGACATCACCTCTCTTTAATTTCAGATACAGTGGAACCTCGGTTCACGAACGTCTCGGAACACGTACAAATCGGTTTATGACCAAAAAGTTCGGCAAATTTTTGCATCTGTTCACGACCACACGCTTGGTATACGAACAAGCCAGTTTCCCTTATGGTTTGTGCGCGCCGATGATTTCCGAACGTGTTCAGTCTCTCCCTGTGCAGTGAGCGAGAGAAAGTGTCACATACAGACACACAGACACACACAGACACACACACACACACACACGAGAGAGAGAGACAGAGGGCTCTTAAAGGCAGTTAAAAAAATGCACCGGGCTTGTTTTTAAAGAGACAGATCCGAGCATTGTTTTAATCTCGTTGTATTTAATGGAGACTTTTTTCTATTGGATTTTAACCTCGTCTTCACTTCTGTTTGCAGCGATCAGTTCGTAGCATAAATTGTTGCAATGTTACTTTTCTTGGTGGTTTATTAAATTACCGATTTTTCAGATGTTCATTTTTTTCCCTGTGCTTAAAACTCATTAAAAAAAAAAGTGTTTTTAGCGAGCGGTTCGTAGCACTGTAGCGTGAACTCTTGCAGTGTTAGTTTTCTCCGTTGTTCAAGGTTTTCTTAGTGTTATTCAATGTTTTTACATTTAGTTTACTATTACGCTGTGCATTCTATGGTATAATTAGCTATATTTGTGCTTAAAAATCTTTAAAAATATATATTTACATACAGTTCGCATAGTCGGGAACAGATTAATTGTACTTACTTACAATCCTATGGGGGAATTTACTTCGGTTCCACTGTATTGTTTAATTGGCACAGGGGAGCTGGTCATGTGGTGTCTTGTTTTACGTCTCATTATTGTTTGGCTGCTAATTAAAGAAAAAGAAACAACTATGGGGCCTGAGTCAAGTTAATTAAAAGAAACAGCAGCAAAAACTGTTCACTAATTAAGAAGATGGTAAAAATAAAATCCTGCAGCCACTGCGGCACTCTAGGCCTGGAGTTCGCCACCCCTGATCTATGCCCATTAAGCACAAGAAAACATTGATAGAATTTACAAGCCAGAGAATAAGAATGTGACAGGTAAATAAAAGATGGAGTCGTTCCTTTGGCCTGGTGACTGATGTGCATCTTGGGTCAAGGTAAAAGTGGCGGATAAAGTGGCAATTATAAACATTAGAAACTTATCAATGTTTATTAGTCATTAGAAAATATTGGTGACTAAGCAAAAATACAGGAATGTAGGGGTCAGATAATGATGAGAAAAATGTTCAAAGTGAGGTAATCTTTTGATAAGTAATTATAATAAAATGAAGTACTCCCAGACCAATGGCACTCACTTCATTGAACTGAGTCAGCTTTGTGCATTATTCAATAAAGTTAATTCTGATCGCTCATCCACAAAGTCTGCACGTTTTCTTCCAGTCGAGGATGAGTTTTTCTCCATGACACGATAACTCATGTACCCTGTCGTTCCATCTTATCAGCTTGAGATTCTTTCTGTTATCAAATCGGGTAGTCATGAAGACTCCCCAAATCTTTATCTTACCTCTTGTCTTGTTTTACAATTTTTAAACCTAATCTTACTTCTGTAATGAAAGCAGCGATTACTAATGCTAGTTTGGTCAATTTGCACTTGTGGAAATGTTTTTGTCAGCACGTCAGCATACAGAATGTTAGCCGGAGCTGCTGCCTCTGAATGAGGTAACTGTATCGTTCATTAAATCTTTTGAAAAGTTTATTATAGTGCAATTGAAAGAGAAAAAAGAATAAAATCCCCTTTTTTTGTGAATCATTTACTTTTGTTGAAAATGGCACCAAAGCCTCAAGGTAGACAATAGAGATTAATGGTTGTTGTCACCGTTTTTGAAACCTGATTGATAGAATCACAAAGAGCCAAACTCTAAACCCAAGAGCAATGAATGCAAGTCAGGAGCCAATTGTTGTCATAGCAAGGCAGACACTGACATTCATTCCCATCAGGCCAATTTATTGTTGCCTAACTCCTTAACAAGCATGAATGTGAGGTGTGGGAGTACAAAGTGGAGAATCTGGAGAAAAATCCACACAGACATGGGAAAATAACATGCAAACTACCTCATTGGACCTTTGAGATAATCCCTACATTTCTGGGACACTAGATGTAAACCATCTGCCTGCCAAGTGAAGTTCTTCAGCCAAAGAGTAACTTACCTCTTCAAATGAAGATCTCCCACCCTGCTTCCTTATAAATCAATGGTTTCTCATTGGCAGTTAATGTAAACTTACCAAAGGGTGGAGTTGTCACAGTTCCAGAGTCACAGGGACCGTCCCCTCCAGCGGTGAATGCCGATACGTCAAACCTGTATTTAGTCATGGGCTGTAGGCCTTTGAAGGTGTACTCATTCTTTTCATGATTTCTGATTTGTTTGCAGGCTGCCGAGAAAAGTCACACATAAGCAGAGAGAAAGCAACGCATTCTACCCTCTGGTGCCCTGGATCCTGCGTTTTGTTAACCCTTACACACTTTCCAGAGGATGAAGGCACTCATTTACACTGAGGTCAGTGTTTTTCTATGTCCTGTCAACTTAATATAGGTCCAGCCCAACCATATACTGTAGATGGCACTTGAGCCACATTGGTTAAATAATTATATGTGACCCCTTATGACAAGGTAGAGCATGTCATCCTACCAAGTAGTGAGTCCCACCCTTGACTATACAGTACTTGTGCCAGTTCTAATCAGTGGTGGAAGAGGTTTTCAATCGACAGTGAAATTAAGACAACTAAAATTGTCTGGCTGTGAATAAAGGTAGGGACTCCAAAAACACAAAGTCTCATTTTTAAAGTACATTGTCTCCAGCTCAGATAACAAAGATGATTATCCACCATTATCAAGTTATCACATCACTGGTTCTGTTAGAAACCTTGCTTCACTGCAAGGGACAGAGGACGTTGAGAGTTATTTTTTCAAAGAAAATGACAACATCTATATATCATCAAAAACAGACGTTGATCAGCAGCTAATGTTACATGGTGTTATGCATGCGCATCGAATGACCTCCTCACAGGCTCAGTCAAGGTATGTAGTAAACCTGCCAAGAGAAGAGGGGTGCCGCTGCTAACCTTGTCATCTCTTCCTTTCTGCACAGTGCTGAGAAGCCGCCTGGTGAAGGTATTTGACCCCCCGCCCCTCTGGGCATCCTGGAAGGAGGCGTCATTCACTGACTAGAGTGACCTGCTGGACAGAGATTCACTAGAAGTGACTGTAACCCACTATTCTTCTTTACTGAATTCCCGTAAATGGGATGTACGCCAAGGAGTGTTATTTCTTTCACCCTTTTTTTTTTTTTGTGTTGTCCACAGACAATGAAAGGGACAACCAGGATGACGCTCAAAACTTTCTTTTTCCTGTCTGGAGACCTGTCATTCTCACACCAGGCTACAAAGGTTAGGAGATTTTTAACAATCCCTGCAGTACAATGGCATGGAACAGGCCTAATGGACTGGCTATAATTTTCATTGACCAAGTACTGATACAGAAGATGGTGTTAAGACCTTTGTAGTTCGGCACGCAAACTTTTGAAAGTAAAATTAATTAATTAAATAATATTAGAGAGATTTGAAAACACATCTTGGTTGCCGCAAAGCTCACCATGTTGCCTTATAAAGCATCACTTTAATGGTGCCACAGGAAGCAACTTTTGGAGATACACTCACTTCTAACAATGTGCTAGTGCCAGGGAGACCGAGCCATGAAATTTCAGCAACAATAAAATATGAGACTCAATGATAAAAAAAAAAAATAAATAAACATGGTTACAAAGAAGAAACAAGAAAATATTGACAGATACGATATCTCTAAAGTTAAAAGTCATCATGCAAGCAACTAAAATGACCAGAAGAATTAGATTTAAGGTGCAAAATAAAACTAGTGGTAACCATGTATAAGTACAAATTTTCCAAGTTCAATGTTGCTAAAATTTTGCGCTGGATACTCACTTGCTTTGGTGATGTCTGATGTTTCTTTAACGCAAATGTTGTAGCCCAGGATGAATCCACGATTGGTCTCACTGTGCTCATTGAAACTCCACTGTAGTGTTACAGAGTGGGGCTGTGGTCGGAAGTGCTTTATTTGTGGTCTCTCTGTGGGGGCTGTGGATGTAAACAGATACTCATGTGGATGATGATTTGCACTTATTTAAAAAAAGCTATATGTCAATTGTGGGGTGTAGTCTAACTGTTTACTGACATACAGAGTGAAGAATCAGATAAATGAATAAATTGTACAGTATCTTCATTATGAAAAGAAGGTTAGAGACCCAACCTTTCATCGGTGAAGCCTTTATCAGGAGGGTCATAAGTATATGACAAGATAGAATCATCAAGTCATGTCCCCTAAACAAACGTATGGCCAGGAGGTGGAAGTACAAGTAGTGGCTCTGAGGTTAAGAATCTGCACTGATATCTGGAATGTTGTTGGTTCAAATCCTGTTACTGCCAGTTGGGCTCTTGAGCAAGACCCTTAACCTGAAAATTATTCCACGAGTGCTGTATGATTGCTGACCCTTAAAGGTCATGTAGAAAGATAATAAAGTCAAAAACCTATAGACACTGAAAGAGCCACAAGTAAGTATATATTCAAAATTATATGCAGGTCAAATCCCGTTATAGCAAATAACGAATACTTTTTTTGGCCTGGACAAACATTCATACAACATTATGTTTAACTGATTTTGTTTTAACGAAATGTAAATTTCAATATAACAAATGTTTTTTTGACCAAAAATGGCCACCATGTGATGCAAAAAATACTTAATGCCGTGTCTATACTTTCACCGAGTCTCAGGAACCATGCAACATACTCTCTCTTTCTTGTTAGACCAAAAGAAAGTGATAGACTGTTGTGAAATTTCCAGTCTCGATCAGTCTTGGCGAAGTTCAGCAAGAGTATAGACGGAACATCATGCAAGTATAGCCGAATTCTGAGTCGGTGCTCCACTGAGAGCCCACATGGGTAGTTGTGTCGTGTGCGGATAATGTACTGTTCGAGTTTTCTAATGCTTCTTAAAGATTTCTTTGCGATGACCAAAAAAAAAAACGAGAAATGGCATTCAGCTTACGCTGTGAGAAAATGACATATAACATCTCATTTTCAAATAAAATATTTTCTGCCGTTTAAGAAGCGTTGTCTTATACAGTTATTGTCAAGTTTGGGTCATAGAGTTGCACATGAGACAGGAAGGTCAATCCAGGGTTTTAAGAAAAATGCAGGTACATTATTACTGTATAGAGAAGGCAGCTACAGTCTCAAGATATCATTCAAAACTGGAGCTGTTAGGAGCCGCAAAACGGGCAGTCATGCTACTTTAGCTCCTATCTTCAGATTAGAAGGACACCAGAGCTCAGAATCCTAGCTGTGGCAGACCAGGAAAGTGTGAGGAAGAGCAGGTCAAAGCCCAGGGTTAAATGTTCTAAACATCGTTCGACAAGCACGTTATGTGGTAAGCCTGATCCTACAAAGGATGACCAGTTACTTTGACCTGGATTTACTATTTGCCAGATGCAGCAACTGCAAAGCTGTCCTTGCATCACTGCCGCTAGAGATGGCAAATTGCCGACGACCCCGGTCACAATAGTATACATATTTTCCCTATATTTGTTATAACGAAATTTCGACTATAGTGAAATATTTTTATGGTCACTTGAATTTCGTTACAATGAGAATCAACCTGTATACTGTACGCTCACTGATGGATAAAAGGAATACATCATTCATTGCTGGAGTAATAGGTCAAACCTCATTGTGGAAACAACAACAAACCAATGGGGGTACAAGGAAAAAACAACAATCGAACACAACAGCAGCTGTGAATGTTCACAACACTCATCTTGCAATCCTTCAGTACCTTGTATCACCTCCTCTTACAACCACCACTACTTCTCTTTGGCTCACTGAAAAAAATGAGCCTCCAAATCTGCAGTTGTGGAACGTTATCTCATTCTTGAAGGAGGGCCTGAAAAAAAATGTGGGACGGAGTAGGGTGTCTATGGATGTCGTGATCTGTGAAATCCTATTGGTTTTCTGTTAAGGTCAGGAGAGAAGGTGCCTACACACCAGCATTCATTCTTCTGGACAGTTATGACCACAGCAACTGTGTGTGGCCTGGTAATGATTGATAGATAAATAGATAGATACTTTATTAATCCTAAGGGGAAATTCACATGTACTGCTGTAGGAACACGTCAGACCTTAAATGACTTCTAAGATGGACAAGTCTGTTATCTAAGTCCTGCTCTGGTGTTGTCACCTCAGGATGGCCAAATCTTGGATGATCATCTATCCTGCCAGCCTGCTGAAGTCTTGGCTACTGCTTGGACAAAGTGGAGAGGCTTAATCAGTAGTGTTTGACAAGGCTGGCACATGATATGCCTGACTACAACATGTCAGTGGCCCTCTACCTTGCTTCTATTTGAGGCATTATGAAATGCACAGACTTAAGCTTTGAATTAAGAACTTTTTAAAGATGACCCCCCTGTGTTCGGATTCAACAGGTTGGAAGATGGATGGATGGATGGATTAAAGATGACCCGATGACTTGGTCCAAAAAGAAAACCTAAATCAGCATTTATGTGTTTGGTAAATTGCAATGGCTCATTGCACAAGCTGTAATGTTGAAACAAACTGACAATTTTCGTGAAGGTACTCTATTGCAGTCCTATTGCAGAAAATGCTACATTTCTTTTTATCTGTCAGTATATTAATATATGCATTGGGAAGCACAATTGAAAATAAATCTCTACACCTCCTGCCACACAACTCCCCTTACTACTTTTATTTTTACACAATATCATTTATAAATACATAGTGACTACAAGGGGATAAAATTGATGAGCAACAGCATGAAGTTATGGGAAAGAGTAGTGGAAGCTAGGTTAAGAAGTGAGGTGATGATTAGTGAGCAACAGTATGGTTTCACGCCAAGAAAGAGGGAGCTGGCAGAGTTAAAGATGCCAAGATTTGCACTGGGTGTGACGAGGATTGATAGGATTAGAAATGAGTACATTAGAGGGTCAGCTCAAGTTGGACGGTTGGGAGACAAAGTCAGAGAGGTGAGATTGCGTTGGTTTGGACATGTGCAGAGGAGAGATGCTGGGTATATTGGGAGAAGGATGTTAAGGATAGAACTGCCAGGGAAAGAGGAAAAGAGGAAGGCCTAAGCGAAGGTTTATGGATGTGGTGAGAGAGGACATGCAGGTGATGAGTGTAACAGAACAAGATGCAGAGGACAGGAAGATATGGAAGAAGATGATCCGCTGTGGCAACCCCTAACGGGAGCAGCCGAAAGAAGAAGAAGATCATTTATAACTACATAGTAAAATACTGCTTTTAATCTTATGTGTGGCTGGCGAAGATGCCTGGAGTTTTCACTACGTCTCTGTCAGCTCTTTATTTTTGTTTATTTTTGCTGATCAGTTGCTGAACTTTTCCCTTTTCACTTGTCTTTCTCATCCTTTGCTGTTATGTCTCATTAAAATTATTCAGTCTTTTAAGAATGTTGCAAATGCATTACTCAGGCCTGGTAGATTTCTCAGAGCTTCTGAATATCCCCTCTGTCTAAGGGAGTTTAATCATGAGATCCTACAAAAGAGGTGAAAGTCCAAGTTGGGCTGGATTAAGTCTGCACTGATGTGGAAGTCTGCTCACTATATTCAAACTTCGTCTCATCTCAGCAGCAAAATGTCAAATGGATCACTAGCTCTGTAATTCTTTATCTTGGAATGTATGTGCCCATCCATCTATTTCCTGAGCCTGCTTTGTTCACTTGTAGGACTGCTGGGATCAGGAGGCTACTGTATATCAACAACACCAACTGCAAAGCACATCTCAAAAGGGTGCCAATCCACTGTTGGGCACAATAATGTATGTACCCATATTCACTCGCTCACTAAGTGCCAGTGTCTAGTCAATCTATATAGATATGGAACAAAAAAGCTACAGTGACCTTAAGAAAACATACAAGTCCATGCAGACAGTGACCAGACCTGGCACCTCTTTAGAATTAGTTACCCTACTACTTTATTCTTCCATCCATCCATTATCCAACCCGCTATATCCTAACTACAGGGTCACAGGGGTCTGCTGGAGCCAATCCCAGCCAACACAGGGCACAAGGCAGGGAACAAAACCCTGGTAGGGCGCCAGTCCACCACACCTACTTTATTCTTGCAACCCTAAATTGGAAATAGCAGGTTAAAAAAAACTTTTCCAAAAGAACACGTGGAATGTTATCATTTAAGGAAAAATGAGTATCATGCATGACTGCTTAATGGACTGTCAACATTTTTATTTTGCACAAAATGGCACTTACATAATTCCTGCATGTATCCTGTCATGATTTCCAACGCACGGTCACCGGCTGACGTACATCCATAGATGTTAAATGTGTACCTTTCTCCTTTTCTGAAGTTTCCTGTCACACATAAAAGAAAAAAGAGACCTGCTATGCAATTTATTCCCTAAATATAATATTTCAAATTGAAAAGCAGCTAAAGAAAGTAAACATCTGGGGTTTAGTGGCTATGGACCTGACATCTGAAACACAAAGGCTATGTCACTTTAGGCAACTTTTCCAGCGATTTTCATTTGAGGCCTTCATTTGCAGAATTCTGTGCCAGTTGGTGGCACCCTCGTGAAGACAATCCCCTAATGTGACATACATAATGAATGAGACCAACCCGTCTGCGGCTCACTTCGATAAAATCATGCAGGTTTTATTTTCTCATTCGTCGGAGGGTCGGGCTGTGTATGCGGGAGAGCTGACGTCCAATGAATGCTCATCTGGAATTACAATACATAGAATGTAGTGATGAGGAATAAGGAAGACGCATGCTTCGAACCTCACAAACAGGAGAGAACTTTGTCAGTCTGTTATCTCGTGTTTTATGTACAAAAACAAAACAGAAAAAAGAAAAAAGGGCAGAGACTGTCACACCACAGCTAACCCTTCACACAGTGCTGGTATAGTGGCGGCTCCTTCAGGCAGCACACGGGGGATTTGGATCTCACAAACTTAAGAGAAGCTCATCTGTCTGATTTCTCATGTTTCATATAACATAGAATAATAGAAAAAAAATAATAAAGAGGCAGAGAGTGCTGCTGAACTCATTGCAGTAGGTAACCCTTCAAACAGGCAGCACGCAATTGACTGTCATATAAAGGGATGAGCATGACTGTGCTACAAGATCGGTGTTTGGTTGGGAAATGTGATAACAGGCTGTGATTTTAAGTTGTGCAATTTGGTACAGCAATGAGATCAGCGGCGGTGACTGGCAAATCTGACATTCACCGTGACAAAAAAATCATGTAACGTGACATCGGCTCAGTTCCTGCTTGTGACTGACTGTGTGAACCCGAGTCAGTTTTACTTCACCTGCCTTGGTGACAGAACATGTTAAACAGTTGGACTACAAAGTGGTCACTATTTATTTACAAAGTGAAGATTCTGTGCTTATAAGACAACCTTCTGAAGTCCAACATGCCCATTTGCTTTGAGAACTGTCGCCTTCTGATTTGCAGTACACTCATTAAAGTAAAGATTCAAATTAGAATTTGTGACCAAAGCGTCTTTTCGGTAATGGGACTTGAGGTAAAAAGGTAATGTAAACCTCACAGAGGGATTAGCAGCTTTAGCCAGGGTCACTCCCCCATCTTATGTTTAAATTCCTTTTTTATGTCATATTTGTTTATTTTTGGTCCTTTGGTTATCATGTATGCTAATATTGTTATTTATATTTACTGTTTATATAATTATATATTTTTTTTTTTATCAATTTTGTTCATTATCTGGTTTCTATGTGGGGATGCTTGTACTGCCAGGTCTCTTGTATTTTCTGGGTTGTTCCCCAAGAGGCGGGGCTACCTGTCAATCTCCATTGAGTGGCTGCTCTCAGCCCCTATGAAGGCTCATGGGAATTGCAGTCCCTCTGTGGTACTCTGTATGTGCTTTAGAGGTGGGTGAGTTAGAATCGCTATTTCTTTGTCTGGTTCTTTGGTTTATGATGTATTTGTGCTCTTGTGAATTGTGTGTGGATTGGACTTGTTTGCCGTGGCTTGCATTTTCTGCAAATTCTTTTGTCTCCTTTTTGATTTTTTTTTTTTTTTTAGTACTTTGTTATTTTTGCTATATTGTTAATAAAGATTTTTATTGCCTTGCTTTGTACTTGCTAGGGATTTATGGTTATCCCCTCCCTAGTGCGCCATTTTAATTTGTTTTGGGTCATTTCAGAGTGCATTTTTGAACCTTCAGTGTTGGGAGCATTTTCGCCAGGTTTAGGCCAAGACCAGCCACACAATTGGAAGCTAGGCTGCCTTTTGTTGCACCTCCTTTGGGTTGGGTGATGGGAGTCAGGCCTGCTTTCCTGGCTAGTGTTTGGAGGTTTCCCACCCACTTTGACTATTTCGGGTGAATGGATCACCACAGTGGCATTGTTCATAAATTGGAGATGGCAAAGTTCTCTTCAGAACCGGATTTTTAATGAAGTATCCCCACCCCACCCCTTAAATGAAGTGGTTTAGAATCATCAGTACCTGAAGTTATGACTGCAGCAGTGGAATTGAATTTGGCCCAGTGAAGACCAGAGGAACTGATGTTGCTTCTGTCACGCCACTCCACAGTGTAGCCACAGGTCACCAAGGTCTCCGGTTTCCAGGTAAGGTTGAAGCCCTCATTTGTTCCTTTGATTATCTGACGTGTTATATTGATTTCACCTGATGTGATAATTAAGTTAGTTAATGATGGGGCAGCTTGGTGATTCAGTGGTTAGCAGTGCTTCCTCACAGTTATACAGTTGTGCAAATTCTGGCCCTTCATTGATGTTGTTTTTGAGTTGCCATCTTCACATAAACATAACTGGATAAGCATGCTAGCCAATTTGCTTCTTTTATAACACAAAAATCACAATTGCTATTAAAAAATAAGTATGTCAAGTCATATTCCTCTAACATCTATCAGTATATTCATTGTCAGACCCCTGCTTAATTTCATTTTGGGTTGTAGGATGCTGGTGCCCATCCTGGCAGCAGTTAGCACAAGGCAGGACCCAGCAATGGATGGGAAGCCAGTTGATCAGAGGAGACAATCGCTCACTCTAGCTACCAGTTCATTTAAAATGCATGTGTGTGGGGATATTGAAGGAAAAACAGTGTCCCCGTAGAATAAAAATGTAAATTGTTGAAACAGCCTAATGGAATGCCACCATAAAGCACCCCATTAACATTGGGGTGCTTTAACATGTGAAAAAATCAAAATGAATACATGGGAGATAATAAAATATTGCAGATGTCTTTGGAGCGCCTACTCTAATTGAACTGCTATGATGATGCCATACGTACCTTTTGCAGCAGAAGGAACTGTCAGAGTGGATGGTGGTGACCAGCCTTCTGAGTTCTTTGCTTGGATTGTGATGATGTATGACACGTTACTGAACCAGAGTCTTTTCTCATGCTGTATACCGTTCTCCGCCCTAATTATGATGGAGTTTGTATGAGGCAGACCTTGCAGTGATGTCCAGGTTAAATTGTAGTATTCAATAGGGCCATTTGTTTGGGAATTATCAGGATACTAAAAATAAAAAGAATTCAGTAAACAAAACTTTCCTAAACCAATCAACATCTTAACCTTTCTTTTATTACATTCCAGTAAGAATTACTCAAACTGTAAACCTTTCATAATTTTGCATCGTTATTTTACCAAACAATTATTAAAGAATAAGTTTGTTGTAAAGTTATTTCTTCACAAACGTGGTATATATGCAATTGCCACACACAATTGTGTTCTAAAGTTTCTATAAATTTAAAAAAATATCTTGTCCACACTGGCGCTTTACATTGCAGTCTATGAGGCATGGAGGAAAAGCATAAAAGCTTACCAAATGCATCCATTACTCAAGTCAAGACAGTTGTCAAGTATAGATATGTGTCTTACAATTACACACACGTTGTAAAATAGTTTATGCATGTCATTGAACAAAAAGACTATCAGTATTATTAGATTCTGGCATTTTAAAAGAAAACCTGCCATGCATGACAGCACAAGATGGGTCCAGCTGGAGACCTCTGCAGCTCCGCAATTCAGTAGCTACTGACCTATTGAACAGCCAATTGGATTGCAGATTTCTGTCACTTGGTGGACTCAAGTCAAGTAAACCAACACTCCCCAAACCATAACCTTAACCATAATGTAACCAGGTGCCATCACTGACATATAATATGAGGTGACAATCTCCTCAATGGAGTGGAGCTCTGGAGGTTCACAGCTAGAGCCTTTTGATTAAATAGCACTTGTATAGTCTTCCACAATAACCTTTCACCTCTTCAGGGGGTTGTTTCCTTCCGACAGCCCAGATCACAGGAAATTTTTCACAACACATTTGCACAAGCAAATAGAAAATGTACCCTTACCACGAGAACAATTGTACCAGTATTATGCAGCAAAATGATTATTTCTAGATCCCTTTTGTTGTCACAAACAGGCATTAGAAACATGGAAGGTGCGGATCAATACTCGACAATGGTCTTTGGTCAAAAATGGGACGTTCTTTTTCAAGTTTTTCCTCTGTGCCCTATACTCTCCATTCTAAAACGCCACAGCGGGCAAGAATATATTTTTTAATTTATGGACAGTAGTTAACTTTCTAACACAATTTTGTGTGGCAAATGCATATATAGCATGTTTGTAAATAAATAACTTTGACTTGAAAAATACCAAACTTATCCTTTAAGTAAAGACACGAATGAAAAGGTACAGTGCCTTAACTCCAGCAAGATCAAGAATGACTGACTATTGCAGGCATAATCAGGTGAATTTTATTCAAAGAAATTGCAGGACGAAACCAAAAATGTTGTTTTATCAAAGAATTTAACTTGTTCTTACATTCAGACTTAACTATTTGATTGCTCACTTCTGTCTTCCGACCGTGACCCTCCAGCAGTTCATTTTTCTCCTATTGCCCCAGTCTCAGGATTTTTTTTCCCTCTCCTCCGTGTTGCCTTGTCATCTAATCACATTCAGGAATCAAAACCTCCATGTGCTTCCTTAATCAACCGAAACTGCCATGGACTGTTTGATTTGCTTTTATTTCTGTCCAGTGAATTTAATGACATCTGACTGTCTCCGCTTAATGTGTTGTGATGTATGAATGTCTATGTCAAATGTAGATATATACTGTATATACTGTATACATTTTACATACATGTAAGTTAGTTCTGGTTGCTCTCTAGCCGTCTTTATGTACCAGGGATGTTCAAAAAGTTTCCATACTTTTTTTAACTCTATTTACCGTATATACTCGTGGATAAGTTCTCCCGCGGATAAGTCTGGACTTGATTTTACCGCATAATTTCTGGTATTTTATAATGTCGGTCGTGTAAGTCGAATTCGGAAATCTCACGCTATTAGTCCAAGAGATTATGATATGCCAACGCCCACCTGAGAGAATACCCATGGAGCACACTGCCTTTTTGTTCTATGTGGGTGCAGCAATGCGCTGTATCAGCATGAGCGCCTAACCTCTCTCTCTCGCTCTCTATTGTGCCTACGTGACCACACGGTAATACCCAAACTATTCCAAAGTGACATTTGCATTGATTTGTGTTTTTTTATATTTCTCACCCTCATATACCTTTATCAACAACATTTATTTACTGTATATAGCACATTTTCATACAGAAAGTAGCTCAAAGTGCTTTACATAATGAAGAAAAGAAAAATAAAAGACAAAATAAGAAATTAAAATAAGACAACATTAGTTAACATAGAAAAGGAGTAAGGACCGATGGCTAGGGTGTCGTAAGAGCATTTGATCAGAAGAGAGTTTGAAGCTGGTTTTAAATTAAACATCGTTGAAGTAGCAAAAGAAATTGGTAACTGCGCTGCTGCAACAAAATTCGATGCGTCTGAGAAACTGATGCGGGATTGGAGGAGGCAAGAAAATGTTAAAAAAAAAAAAATTAAGTGTCGAATTTTTGAACAAGCGTATAAGTCGGGGTTTGATTTTATGATCAATTTTTCGGGTTTCAAGACCCAACTTATACGTGCATATATACAGTATTAATAATTTACATCACTTTTCTACGTAGTCCCCTTCCTTTGCAATGCAATTTTCCCAGAGTTGTACCAACTTTTTACTGCCATCAGCAAAAAATGTTTTTGCCTTCACTGTTTCCAAAGAAAATATAAAAGTGCAGAAACTTTTTGAACATCCCTCGTATAAGGCTTTTAATTAGAAAACAATATGAAGCTGTTTCTGATAAGAGTGAAGATTTGTTTTGTTTATCAATGCCAAGGTAGGTTTTCTATTTAGTATATTTACATTTATTAGAAGTTATTGTAATATTAATCAATGACAATATCCAAGTAATTATGGTATATCTTTGTTCTTTTTGTTGATTACTCTGTGGAAAGCACCTTGAGTTGTATGTAAATGTATGATAGGGTGCTGTATAAATAAAATAACTTTTATTAACTTGCTGCATTATGAGCTGGCTTCAGCGTTTACAGAACACTGCTACTGGTTAAAGAAATACAGTAAAGTACTCTATGCAAGTTACTGTATGAATTTGAGATTATCTCTTAAAAAATTCTTCCTTCTTTAGTTTCTTGTTTTTTATATAAGTTTCAGACAACACCACTTCACTGCATTTGGGAATCAAAAAAACATTCTGAAAATTAAGAGAACGTATAATGTAGAGTAAACCTTAAATGCAAGCCACAAAGCCTTCAGAGTTTTGCAGCATGCTTCTGCCGTGCCATTTATTTCTTTATTTATTGTAATGCACCACTATAGGACATCTGTGATTTCAAAGATGTGAAGAGTTGGTGCAGAGCTCAAACATCTCATCTATTAAATGCCAAGTGGATAAATAATGTAGAGGAGACTCTGAATTATAATGTTGCAATATTAAAGGGGATAGCGAGGAGGTTCACTCAGATTTCAGAAGTGCATGTCTTTAATTTTCTTGAAACTGTACTCACTATGTTTTCTAGGTAAGGACAAATTACGGCCTTCCTGAAAAGTGTACACTTTCAAATGTGAAAGGGACATGCTCTCTATGATGTCACTTGTACCTTATTTAACTGAAGAGGACACATACTGACCACATATAGTGAGCTCCTAATTTCTTCTTTTTTATGAATGTTTGGGTTTCTGCAAATATCTCTAAGGGCCAAGATATACGTGACGCTACGCAAGTAGTGTACCGACTATACTTGCACATATACTTCACTGCATTGAATTATTCATTAAACATCAAAGCACGCACATGGCTCCTGTTGGAGCTGCAATGTGGATTGCCGTCACACTGCACTATCTTGAAATGGCTGAAACCCCACTTCTTTTCTCTGACATTTTCTGCTTTGCAAGGGTGTATCTGTCTCAAATTTGCATCCATCTTGTCTGCACGTCTCCACATCCACTTTCAAAAAGCTAGTGATTTGATGTCTGCTGTTCTGACAAGCATGTTTGTCACTATGGATGTAGTAAACAACGATGCTGCCATCACATACCAAACTTCGAACACACACACACCTCTCAGATTTCTGCTGGTACTGTAACTTACGTTGCGTTAATTTCTGATGATGTGCTCAGAGGATGCGTCAAAAGCAGCCATGATGCATGCACGCATGCATTCTAAGCATCAAGTATATCCCGGCCCTAAGTCTTTTTTAATGTGATAAGTAGCACTTAATCATTTGAAGGTGAAGATGGGTTTAAGTGTGGAATGTTGTGTTTGAATTCTAACAATCATTGCCTTGGAGTTTTGACCAGGAGCATTGGGTGATCCAGAGTTTCCAGGTGTACAGTCACATCAGTCACACAGCATGTTCACATTATAACATCTTACTGTCTCCTTTCCATTTTCTTTAGATAAAATATTTGCCATTTTTCACAAACAAATGGATCATGATTACTTCATTTTGACTACCGATTTGCTCATTTCAACTGACATGATGATGAAATATACCTTCCAATGCAAAGTCACATTTCGGCCTTTGTCACTAGATTTAATCTCCCTCCAAATATCGGGTCCGGCTGAAGGAACTAAAACAAAAAAGGGAAGTTTATTTGAACAGAAGGAACTGATTTTTTTAACAGACATGATAAAGCAATGACATTTCGTCTGACTGTATGATTGTGTAATGGCCTAATACCAATAGACCATCTCCTCTTTCCTTTTCTTCATTTTCTATCCACTTTTGTTTGTTAGGCGCATCATCTTAACTACCTGAATGGGTCCTTGACCCATATAACAGTATACATGTTACCCTGTTCTGTCAAGATGCAGCGTTTAACGTCATCTAAAGTAGAAAAACATATTCTGGGTTAGGAGTGCTTAGCAAATTTTGACAAACTCTACTGGAAAGAGAGATTGCAGCTGATATTTTTATCACGGGTTGCGGTTTGCCATTACAGGTACACCTTTGATTTTCCATATATATTGTGGAAACCCAGCCCTGACCACAGACAGTTACTGGATACCCAAGTCCAAAAACACACACATTTATTGTTTTTCTTTTGCTTTAAAGCACCACACAACACACAAATCACCAACAGTCCTCAGTCATTTCTTCTTTTCTCTCTTTTCCTCTCTTCTCCGGCCGCCTCCACTCATCTCCCATAAACTCTGTCCTCTGTCTCCCGACTCCGGCTCCTCGAATGGAGTGAGGCAGCCCCTTTTATGCTGTAACCAGGTGCTCACTGACAACCTTCTTGCAGCACTTCCTGGTGTGGCAGAAGTACTCCGAAACCATCCGGGTGCCCCTGACAGTGGCTACGGGCCCCATCAGGGTTCAGCTTCTAAGCTCCAATCCTGTGGCCCCAATGCAAACCAGGGGGGCTGCCCACTTGTGCCCCAGGGGAGTTACTGTCTGTGTATGTATATATATATTTCGTGTCTCTGCCGCTCGCGTTGTAAAGAAGGGGGCTGAAAGTCCAAGATACATGCAACAAAACTATTGTTGTACGTGGCTTTTTCTAGGGTTAGATCTTTCAACTCATTATCTCCAGCAAAACACCTATTCACAACTGCGTCTTTCAAGAAGTATTTCTTTCTTCTCGATTTCTGAATTCCTTTCTCACTGTTTTTCCGTTCCTACTCTTACACCGCCGTATGTTACGGAGGGTGTCGGCTAGTATAATATAATGTGTAAGTTGAACCAGCCCCAGAACAGAATAATACAGTCTTAATTTATAAGGACACTTGTAAAACTTGAGACTGCAGGACACCTTTTAACTCTTTAAAACAGCTTGAATAAAGTTAGCTGATATGAAATATTACATCGAAGACATTCAAACATGTCTGCCATCCAACAAAGGCCAATATGGTGAAACAACTGCCATTTGA
The DNA here is from genome assembly GCF_016835505.1 of Polypterus senegalus. Taxonomy (NCBI): domain Eukaryota; kingdom Metazoa; phylum Chordata; class Cladistia; order Polypteriformes; family Polypteridae; genus Polypterus; species Polypterus senegalus. The sequence goes on from NC_053157.1 coordinate 54,219,171, forward strand.
CATTGCAGGACAGAGCTGAATTCTGAGGATGATCTGTCAGTCAGAGTAGAAGATGGGGACAAATCACGGGATCACCAAGAGCTCAAAATACAGAGAAAGCAAGAGAGAGATAAGTTAACAAACCCAAAGATAGTAACTAAAACTCCTAGTCAGTGAACAAGAACAAAAAAATAAAATACTAATGTTATTATGATTTTTAATAAAAATAATACTTAAAGAACTTTAGAAGTAACAGTTCTGAGTATAGTTGTCTTTAAAGTCTTAAAGTTATGAAATCAAACTCCGCAACATGATGATAACATGATAGACAATGAGCAATTTTGATAAAAGATAGATGACTCCACCCATGCTGAAGGCAGCTAAAAATGGCAGAGCAGCAATGTTACTGTTGTGAGTGCCATGGAGGACAGGCAAGTGTTGTGGATGGATAACAGCATGTCCTCTTGCCAAGATGGAAGACGTCAGGGGGATGGACAAGCAGAAACCAGAGACCAGGATCAGTTCCATCCCCCAATACTTTAGGCATCAGTTGTCTGCTGGAGGTGTCCCAGCTTAGACACCTGCAAGGGTTCATGGGAACTGACATCCAGTAGTGCAACCCTGTCGGAGTCCCAGGTAGCTGCCAGAGGGTGCTGTCACAGGAGTACTGCCCTGGTTCTTAAATAGCTCAGAGGTGCTCCCCACAAGTCATGCAGGGAGACTGTAAGCCATTCCAGGTCCATTATAAAAGGAGCCAACCGTCTTATCTCAGAGAGTCAGAGTCAGGAGGCAGTAGGTGACACTCAACTGGAGGTGGAAGGAGAAGAAAGAAATTGTGTCTGGTAAGGTGCTGGGAAGATTAAAAATTCATTATTTGAACCTATAACTGTGTTGGGTACTACTGAGTCTAGGGTTTGGAGATCAGTGGCACCATCTACTGGCTGCACTGTAAAATAATAAAAAATATTGAATGATAGGAAAAACAATGTAAATATTCCCAAAACTAATTGAAAACAAATATCAAGCCACAAACACCAGAACGTTTGACAGACGTCCTTTCCTTATATATTCACAACACATCTTCACACAGTTATGTCAACAAACTAACAAAACGTAATTTTTGAGAGAACCACAAGAGGTGCAACCAGGTAGAAAACGATCAGAACTGGGAGATCAAAAGAATAGCAATAAAACTGATATGTGAGACAAATACAAGGCCAAACAATGAAGCAAAAGATCTGTACCAAAAAAGCAATAAGCGATAAAAGTATTTATGCAAAAGCTTTGAAAGATTAGATGAGGCAGTGTACCTGCAATCGATATTTTAACCTGCCGTGCTGATCATTAACAGGTCACAACCCCTGAGGCCACATCCCTAACAACGCGGACCTAACAACAGGTTAAGAAAATAGCAGTGATTTGTTAAAAAAAAATCAAACTGGAGGAACAAAACAATCTGAAAAAATGACACAACTTCTAAAATATTAGGAAAATCAAGAAACACCTGCTGTGAGGCTACAGATTTGCACAGGCAATTGGAAGGTTGGCAGTTCAAATCCCATAAATACCAAAAGTGACTCTACTTCATTGGGCCCTTGAGCAAGGCCCTTAACCTGCAATTGCTTCATCCTGGGTATGACGTTAATCTGCATCCAGCTTTGCATTAAGGCCTTCCAACCTGCTGGGAATATTCTGGGGGTTGGTGGCAGAACTGGCACTCCAGCCACCACAAAAAAAAAATCACAACTGGCTTCATTCCATCTGAACTTGTGTGGTGCTGAGGTGTCACCTGTTGCATGGCTGCACTCAGATCCTAAACTGGGATCCTGAGTTGGTTTGTCATGTGGTGGGTGTGGCAATGCGCTGTATCAGAGCGTACTCCTAACCCCTCTCTCTCTCTCTCTTTTTCTCTCAGAAAACCCCCAAAACGAGTTCAAGATCAATCATAACTATACCCCGTCATAAAAAAAGTATGACCATACCCACATCATAACACACACATGCAGAACTGAGAACATCATTCAAATGCAGCTGAGAAATCTAGAGAGACATGAACTTCTCTAACGTCAAGGACATCAGACTGTTTAAAAGTGACTGGGGGGCTGCGTCTCAAGTGTTCATGTCAGGTTTCATACTCTCTTGCATTGACAGAATACAAATCGGACAGTTCTCAAGTGTACAACAAAAAGTGTGGTCATCATTTCCTACGAAAACAGTCCAAACACTCTTCTGTATGGTGAAATCAGGAAACGGTAACAATATGATGGAGAAAAGGGTGTGTACAGTATGTGGTAAGGGTTCACAGAATCATGACACTTGCTAGAAGGTATAAATAATTTACAGCTCTGTTTCCATTTGTTACCCGCAGCGATCGTTTAACTTACTGTATTTTCCAGTCTGAACCACCTGAGGATCACTCCATTTACTCCATTTCCAGAAATGTTTCGCAGCAGCACAGTGCATTCGGACAGAGTAACTTGTGTACACACACAAACCATCCAATGTAATGGTGTAGACAAAGTTAAGGCCTCCATCTAATGTGTGGTTCTTCTGTAATTAAAATAATACCAAGGAGTTTATTAATACTAGAAAGGAGAAATGAATATGTATTCAATCATTTTTACATGGATATGGAGAGGCTCTCCAAAGCCATGGCGGGCCACCCTCCTTGATACCGGGTGTGAAGCCTCGGACGCATACAGCCCTGTTAACCTCGGCACAGACAGGCAGGACACAAGTTTGCCATACAGCACACAGTTTATTTACACGTGGGCCGCTTCCTTCGCTCCTCATAGCACAGTATAGCACCAAATGGCACACAATGCTCTCTCCCTTCTTTCTTTCCTTTCTCTTCTCTTCCTCTCCTATTCTACTCCTCCTGGCAAGCTTTGTCCTCCACCTCTCGACTCTGTCTCTTTGAATGGAGTGAGGCGGCCCCAACCGCTTGTCCAACAAGCTTATTCCGGCTGCCAAATAGGACCCCAAGAATGTCCATGCGCCCCCTGGCGGTGCCCACAGACTCCAACAGGGATGAGCTTCTATGCTCATGACCCGTGGCCCAGCTGGAAACAAAGAGGGCTGCCTTTTGTCGGTCCGGGGGAGAAACTGTCCTGTAAATACTCTGTCCCCCAGTCCTTCCATAATCAGGGTGTCCGCCACACAGGACAATCAATTCTGAAGTAGTGTAGGTATTTTTTTTTTCATTTCTTTCAAAAAAGATTTGACAAACCTCATACCCCATAACAGACTTACCTACAAAGTTTAAAGTTCCACTAATCTGATAGATTCACCCTTCAGTTTCACGGCCATCCTACCAAATCCAACAAACTTAAATGCCATTCTTGTTAAATGTGAAGAGCTTGCTGTCTTTATCTGCTCTCTTGATTGTTCAATGTTAATTTAAAAGTAATAGTCTGTGAATGTCTTGGTCAAAGTTACCACTATGAAAGGCATTACATACAAGTGACCTCCATAATGTTTGGAACAAAGACACAGGTATTGTCACTTCTACTTGGTGTGGCCAAAATGTTGCAAATACCCTGCAGGGGGAGAATGAGAGCCCTGGCCAGGAAGGGAGGCCAGAGTTGGATGACAGGTGGCGCGGCCAATGGGATGGGAAAATAACTTTGTGTCTGGCTGGTATGATATAATGGACAGACTGTGAAAAACCGCGGATCTGGAGTGGTTTCATTCCCTGTATGCCAGGTGGCAGTAGTCCTCATATAGAAACCCAGTTGGGACACCTCCAGGAGTGCTTGGGAGATGGAGTCCGGAAGTGCAGCCCTGACAGGGTCCCTGGGGATGGATCAAGAGAGAGCGCTGTCGGAGGAGGACCTTCCCACTTTCCCCATGGTCCAGAAGTGCTTCCAGAAAGCTACAACATGACACCAGAAGTATTCACGGGTCCGGCTTAAAAAGGAGCCCAAAGCCACAAATGGACGAGTCAGAGTCGGGAGGGAGCAGGCAACACTTAGCCAAGGAGAGAAGAGGGAAGAACTATTGGTCATTTATTGTAGAATTGTGGGACATTGCTGGAAAGAGGTTTGTAAAAGTTGCTTGGTGGACTAAATATCCATAATTTTATTCCTATAGCACGTGGTGTTATACAGTGTCTTGGATTTGGGGCTCTCTGGCGCCCCCTGGTGGCCACATCCCTTAAATTAAAGTCAGCCGTGAGCACTTTATTCATGTCTGAATTGTCTGGTTTATAATTTTAAACTTTGGAGCAGAGGTGTAAATCAAGGAAAAATGTCCCCAACATTATGGAGGGCACTGTAAATAAGAATAACAATTCTTAATATTTCCCTTTTTCTAGAATGCAGGAAGTTACATACTTGGTTGCTTCTTCATTTCAATTAGTTCCTCTTACAGTAGATAGAAATCGCTTGGAGGAAGGAAACATTACTAAAGCTCGTGGAGAAAATTTATGAAAATGATTCTGTAACTTACCAGAATTTGCTTTCCATGGTCTGTCGTGAGTTCAGATTCACAAAGAAGACTCAGAGCTGACAAATTGCCTGCCAGTGTCCAGGATACGTTCAAAGATCGGGGTCCTGTGGCATGCACCGACATGTCCGTGAGCATCGGAGGATACACTGTTGAGAAAAAAACGGGGGCCATCAAATACAGAATTCTCTGTGATAAGAGCACAGCATATTGAAATTATCTGTTATAATTTAATATAGCTTGTAATGTCTTTAGAAATTCCCTTAGAAACACATTTTAGCACAGCTGCATTGTCCATCCTTCCTTTCCACAACCCTCTCTTGACATATTGGCGCTTGACAGAACTGAAATATGAACAGATACATGGTAAATGGAGTTTAATATATACTATATAACAGTGATATCTTACACAAAGGAGGTCAAATGTTTATGTGTACAGTTTTACAAGATGTCATGTGGAGCTTCAAAGTATAACTGGAGAACACCGGAGATGGAATACAAAACTAACTGAGAAGTCAAAAAGGAGGTTAAGAAGTTATACTGTGTAGGGTGCAAGCACTGGAGCTTATGGTGATGTTGCATAACACATTCGTAACACAGGACCAGGAATTATGATCTCCATATCACAAAAAGAACAGACCAGACCCATGAGAGGGGAAAAAATAATAGACATATTTCAAGAATGCTGGTTAACAACTGTAAGGAACGGTTTGAGAAATCGAATCTTTTATTCATAAGTAAATGATAAATGCTGATCACAGTCCTAAGTAAACAATATTCAATATACAATGGATTCAGAAAGTATTAAGACCCCTTCACTTTCTGCACAGTCTATTTTGTTGTAAATTTAATACATTTGCCATTTTTGTCCATCAAACTAGACTTGATAACCCACAATGGCAAAGTGAAAACATGTCTTCAGAATGGTTTACAAATGTATTAAAATTCAAAACCTGAAATTTATCGTTCATATAAGTCCTTTTGGCAGCAATTGTTTGGAGTTTTCTTGGGAGAGTCTCTACAAGCTTTGCACATCTGGGTTTGGGTAGTTTACCCCATTCTTCCTGGCAGATCCTCTCAGGCTCCATTAGATTGAGTAGGATGTATTGGCAAATCTTCAGGTCTTTTCAACGATGTTCTATGGGGTTTAAGTCCAGGCTTTGGCCAGGCCACCCAAGGACAGGCAGAAACTTGCCCAGAAGCCACTCTGCCATTGTCTTGCCTGTATGCTTCAAGGGGGTTGTTGTGCTGAAAGGTGAACCATCATACCAGTATGAGGTCAACTTGAAGGAGGTTTCTTCAAGAACCTCAAGCTTTCCTCAATTCTGACCAGTCTCCCAGTCCCTGCCACTAAGAAACACCCCAATAGTGTGGTGCTACCGCCACCTTGCTTGACCATAGTGATGGTATGAGGAAGATGATGAGCAGTGCCTGGTCCTCGCCAGACGTAGTGCTCAAACAGTTTAATCTTTACCTCATCAGGCAAGAGAATCTTTTTTCTCATGTTCTTATGATCCTTTAAACTGTCATATTCCTTTTACTTCCATCTAGCCACTCTACCATAAACCTCTGATTGATGAAGTGCTGCTGAGACCGTTGTCTTTCCGAGAGGTTCTCCCATCTCAGTAGAGCACTTCCAAGGCTCTGTTAAAGTGACCGTTGGGTTCTTGTCCATCTTCCTGACCTGACTGCTGTCCTTCTTGCCCAGTTACTCAGTTTGACCATCTGGTCAGCTCTAGAAAGAGTCTTGGTGGTTCCAAACCTCTATCCATCCATCCATCCATTCATCCATTATCCAACCCGCTATATCCTAACTACAGGGTCATGGGGGTCTGCTGGAGCCAAACTCAGCCAACACAGGGCGCAAGGCAGGAAACAAACCCCAGGCAGGACACCAGTCCACCGCAGAAATCTCTATCATTTCACAATTATTGAGACCACTGTGCTCCTGGGAAGACTCAAAGCTTTAGAACTGGTTTTACACCCTTGGCCTGATCTATGCGTCAACACAACTTGATCACAGAGGTCTACAGAGAGTTCCTTGGACTTCATAGCTTGGTTTTTATCAGGATATAAATTGTGACTCTTTTATATACACAGATGTGTGTCGTTCTTAAAAATGTCTAATCACTTCACTGTGCCATAGGTGGGCTCCAGTCATGTTGTAAACATCTCAAAACATAATACAGGGGGTCCTCGGGTTATGACACAGTTCCGTTCCTACAATAGTGATGTAACCCGAATTTTGGTGTAAGTCGAAACACACCCTAGCCTAAGTCACTTACCTATCCTAACACATTTGTAAAATCATAATCTAGATCACAAAAACACAACTAAGCCACAGAAAAAGGAAAAGGACATAAATATACTGTACACTGTACTGTAGTAACAGAAAAAAATGGCAAAAAATGAGTGTAAAAAAAAATTCCTTACCTTTATTCCTTCTGATCTCTGTACAATATCTAATTTCACTTCCATCGTGATGGCTTTCATCTTCTTCGAAGCACTACCATCTGAAGACTCTGACTTCTGTTTATGAGCCATGATAAGGGCCACAAAGTCACCAAACAAGGCCACACAAACAGAACACTTCCTCCACGCGCAACGAAACTAGTTTGCCAACTCCTTCGCTCATATGCTGCATTACTGCGTATTCTTCTGCTGCGCGCAACCAAACTAGTTCGCCCACGTAGTCAGTAAGTACAACGCTAATGGCGTAAGCCGAAACACTCATGTCTCAATTTTTATTTAAGTTTTTATGGGAGTGAGTGTTGTAAACTCGAAACATTGTATGTCGAGACGTTGTAACCCGAGGACTCCCTGTGTAAGCAAACCGGAGGTATCTGACCACAATATGGACTGCCACAGCAAAGGGTCTGAATACTTCTACAAAGGAGAGATTTTAGTTTTGGATTTTTAATAAATTTGCAAACCTTTCTGAAAACATGTTTTCATTTTGTCATTACTGGTTACTGAGTATTGATTGATGGGCAAACTGTCACATTTTTCTGTTCACCTTAATAAAAGCATAAGAGTCTGTCTGTCTGTCCGGTTGCTATGTCTCTGGCATTCCAAGCAATGGCGCATCACAAGCATTAGTACTGCTTTTATGAATCCCATACCTAATGGCATATAACAGAGACAGAAGCATTGCATGGTACATTGCAAATGTTAACGCTGAGGTCTACATTAATTACATAGATTTTAACCCATGTTTGACAGGTTAGTGTAAAATGAATGCTATAATACAATGAAATGTACAGAAAGTGAAGCGCTCTGAACACTTTCGGAATCCACTGTATAACTGTGTTCAATGAACGAATTGCTTTACATGCATATCTGTTCGACTTGAAAGCTTACGCAGTGCATTCATTCTTTCATTCCTCCATAGTGAACACCACTCAACCCAGTTCAGTGTAGAAGGAGACTATCCTATCAGCGCAAGGCCAAACACAATATCCAACACTGGATGGGCCACACGTAATCACACCCAAACTCACTCATTCTGGGGCCTTTTACACTCTACAGCTAAACTAATATGCATGCATGTGGAAGGGAGAAATGTGGAATGTGTTTGAGCATTATTGTGACTGACAAAAAAATGACCAGGAGAAGGTTGATCAAAGAAAGTGAGATATAGTTGAAAAAAACAGAGAGTCAAAAATGAAATAAACAAAAAAAAGACAGGAAGCAGAAACAAAAGGACTAGACGTTAATCAGGAGTAAGGAGCAAAGCAAGTGGAAACTAAAAAGATGAAGCTAGTGCTGGAGTCCAGTTGAGTTTTAGCAATAAGGAAGAGCTTTGAATATGTTTTATCCACTGAGGGATAATACACCGTGGTTTGCTGTTTGCAAATCTAACACAAACAGGCTCAGACATATAAAACATATAAAAACACAAGATTTTTTATTTGTGTGAAATGCTTCCTTTGTAAGTGTTTCCCACCAAAGCAACGAGTAAAAACACAGTACAGCAAACACACAACAACTCTTTGGCTTCTCTCTCTCTCTCTCTCTCTCTCTCTCTCTCTCTCTTCCAGTCAATGCTCCTCTCCTCCTCCTGGCAACTTTTGTCCTCCATCTCCCGACTCTGACTCCCTGAATGAAGGCAGTGGGCTACTTTTATATTGCACCTCAGAGTTCTTCCAGTGGCTCATTAGAATGGTCCAGAAGCCCAATGAAGTATGAAATAACCCATTGCGGCACCCACGGAATTTAACAGAGCTGTATCAGCAAATTCCAAGTTCCATGATGCCCAGTGGGGATCCGAGTCACCACTGGAACCCAGGGCGGCTAATGCCCTGTGCACGCTCGGTCCCCTGGTCCTTCCATTATGAAGGCATCCTGGCTGGGCCCTTTACCAGGCCATCCACCACAACACATATGGCAACTCTTTAGTATAACAGAGACTACGTCTCAGTCCAATTGCCTGATAATTTATAAGTTGATGCAATGGCTTGTGCTGCTGTCTCATGGATCCAGCATCTGAGTTTAAATTCCATGCCTGGGTGTTACCTTTAAGTAGTTTGCAAGTTAATAACATGTATGTGTGAACTCTTCTCCTATAACTCACACAAGTGTGTGTGTTAGGTTAAGTAGTATGGAAAATAAAATTAGTGTATTCATGTATTAGCATAAATAAATATAGAAAAATATATAGTGCAAATATTAATACAAATTAGGCCTGCTAAACAAATGGTTAAATAAAGGCACATGCCATATTTCTTTTTTAATTAAAGCTTAACTCTAGTGAGAGGACCCAGGAAGGGAGAATGATGAGATAAAGACAGCTCAAGGATTGAAGAAGGGAAAAACACCTGTTGGCTCTCAGCCGGTCTAAAAATAAGCGAAGCAGGAAAATAAAGATAATTGACAGAAAATAAGAAATATTGGTGGCTCTAATAAAAGTTAATTATACTGACTGCAGAAAGGGAGTTGGGGAAAGCAGCGAATAGGCTACTTCTAGTGAGGTCAGAAAGATAAGAAATGATTATATAAGCTGTGATTTTTGAACTGATCGGGACTCAACCTGATTTGGCCGAATTGGGTTGAGTCTTTGTTGTTGTTTTATTGCAATGAAACAATATACTCTGTTTGCCCATCCTTTTGACTCTTAGACCAGTGGTTCTCAACCTGTGGGGCGGGCCCCCCTAGGGGGGCAGGAAGAAACAAAAAGGGGGACACGAAGATGTTAAAAAAGAAAACAAGAATCAAAAATATGAAAAAATAGTAAAATACCCGCGCTTCGCAGCGGCGAAGTACTGCCTTAAAATTTTTATTAAGAAGAAAATTAAACCTTTTTAAACTGAGGGAAAATATACCAATAATTATTTGTTAAGGATCTTTTTGTATGCCACGTTGTCAGGTCAGCCCTCCGGTTGTAATATGACCAAGCTGTGCGCTGAACTTACTCTTGAGCATGCAACTTACAGTTGGCCATGTGAACAGTAATCTTGTTTCAAATCTCACAGCTTGGATTGCTGCTGTCATAATCGGTTTGAGTTTCATGGTTTGTTTCAGTTACGACAGTATTTGTAGGACTTGTGTTGAAGTGACATTCGGCATCTGTCAAGCTTTGTAAGTATACAACCAGTTTCATTGATAACTTCACATCCAGCTTTTGAGAGTTTAAACATTCATAAACATCAAAGTCTCCACTACTGAAATCGTCACCTGTCAATCTAAGATGTTTAAGAGGCATTGGCGGTTGTCGAAAGGTGTAAAATATTTGGCCATTTCGGTACACTTGAAAGCGGCAACCGAACAATTCAGCGGCAGCCATCAACTCACATGCAGAACCATAGGTGAAGGGCTTAAGCATTTCACTCTTATAGTGCTCCTGTGTAGTATAATTATCTCCTGTACCGTCATCAGTCCACACCTTGAACCTGTCCCAGTCATTCAATACATAAGACACAATGTTCCTCCGGATATCAAGAGTGAGCCTGATATGGCCGTGCAATATGTAACAAAGAGAATGGAAAAGGTAGGTGCCATCTCTGGGCATGGAAACCACTCGGTAAGTGACAGTTCTTTGATCGATGGTGATCACCTCGATAGACATGTTAATGGGGGTACGATTGGAATGATAAAGAAAATGGGTATCTGAACAATGTAAAGTAAGTCTAAAATACCTACACAATAACTAAAATCGTAATAAATGAACAATAAAACAGCAGAGAAACTGTGGATTAAATAAAAAGGCTGTAGTTATCAGCAGGGAGACGTGAATCCTGTGGCGAAGCAAGGAAGGGAATGTAGAGACTGGAGCGACGGACGGCCTTATATAGGCAGGCAGCCAACAACGTGGGAGGCATTGGGATGGGGGACCCAACGCCGCCTAACATGGTGACCGAGCTGCAGGCTATGGACATATATATGTACGTAAGTAGGATTCAGTTAGCGCTGGGAACCCGCATACCAAATTTCTTGAAGATGCGCCCATAAATAACAAAGACCATTGAAAAGTCCAATATGGCAGCCGACAGTGGCATCATACCACTGAAATAAGTACGTACATCGGTTTTGGTTAGCGCAGGGAAGCCGCCTACCAAATTTCGTGAAGATGGGGCCATGAATAAGAAAGTTCAACATGGCGGACGTTGTTGACCGTTACGCATAGAATTTCGAAATGAAACCTGCTTAACTTTTGTAAGTAAGCTGTAAGGAATAAGCCTGCCAAATTCCAACCTTCTACCTACACGGGAAGTTGGAGAATTAGTGATGAGTGAGTGAGTGAGTCAGTGAGGGCTAATTTCGAAATGAAACCTGCTTAACTTTTGTAAGTAAGCTGTAAGGAATGAGACTGCCAAATTTCAGCCTTCTACCTACACGGGAAGTTGGAGAATTAGTGACGTTGGAAAGTTCAATATGGCGGCCGACAGTGGCGTCATACCATCGAAATAAGTATGTACATCGGTTTCGGTTAGAGCAGGGAAGCTGCCTACCAAATTTCACGAAGATGGGGCCATAAATAAGAAAGTTCAACATGGCGGAAGTTGTCGACCGTTATTGACTGTTACATGTAGAATTTCGAAATGAAACCTGGTTAACTTTTGTAAGTAAGCTGTAAGGAATAAGCCTGCCAAATTTCAGCCTTCTACCTACACGGGAAGTTGGAGAATTAGTGATGAGTGAGTGAGTGAGTGAGTCAGTGAGGGCTTTGCCTTTTATATATATACTAGCAGAATACCCGCGCTTCGCAGCGGAGAAGTAGTGTGTTAAAGAAGGTACGAAAAGAAAAGGAAACATTTTAAAAATAATATAACATGATTGTCAAAGTAATTGTTTTGTGTATTTGGCGGCAGCGTCACAAAGTTTTTTTCGGTAGCTGCATCAGAAAATGTACCACGACGTCTGACACGCCTCCTTTTACTGTTTTCTCACAGCTTGGATTGCTGCTGTCATATATATATATATATATATATATATATATATAGTAAGAACTGGAGACCAGAGGCGTGGAAAGGTTTGGGGCAGCCACCCGTTTAATACGGTTTCCCGGCTGCAAAAGTCTTTGAGGCATTTTTAAACAGTTTATCACAATAGGAGTCCAAAACAGAACTGCCTGCCAGAGCAAAGGCAGTGTGCTTTATAGCACAGAGGGCGGAAGTGATGTCGTCCTCTGGGCCGGAACTGGAAGTGACATCACCCTCAGGGCCGGAACCGGAAGTGACCTCGTTCTTGGGGCCGGAACCGGAAGTGATGTGTCCTTCCTGGAAATGGCGGGTCCTGGTGGGATTTCCCGGGTGGGACCTGCAGAGAACTCAGAAAGAGCGTCAGCGTACCCCGCCCCCCCCTGGGCAGATGTATAAACAGTATTGTCTAAGCCCTTCAGCTGCTTCCCATGCACACGTGTGTGACAATATATATATATATATATATATATATATATATATATATATATATATATACACACACACACACACACACACATATACATACATATATATATATATATATATATATATATATATATATATATATATATATATATATATATATATATACTAATAAAAGGCAAAGCCCTCACTCACTCACTCACTCACTGACTCACTCACTCACTGACTCATCACTAATTCTCCAACTTCCCGTGTGGGTGGAAGGCTGAAATTTGGCAGGTTCATTCCTTACAGCTTCCTTACAAAAGTTGGGCAGGTTTTATATCGAAATTCTACGTGTAATGGTCATAACTGGAAGCAGTTTTCTCCATTTACTGTAATGGAGATGAGCTTCAACGCCGTGGGGAGTTTCGTGTGACATCATCACGCCTCCCACGTAATCACGCAGTACATAGAAAACCAGGAAGACCTCAAAAGCGCTGAAGAAAACATGCATTATATAATTGAGAAGGCAGCGAAACAATAAGAAGCGGCGAGTGACATATACAACCATATTCATGAGTTCTGCTACTTCGGAAACAAAGCACGATGTAAACCTACACTTTAAATTAAGTTCATAGACAGGCTGCGCTGGCGTTTGTAATTTAGTGCCTGCCCATATAAGGCCGTCCGTCAGCGGCAATCCAATAGCAAACTGCCACGGGTAAATATTCACGGGTGAAGGACTGTGCTTATGGAGAGGAAGATGAGATGGTCAGGGTGGTGTTTGACACAAACTCAGCGAAACTGCGAGAGAAAGTTTTAAGTGCCAGGACTAAGGTAACATTAAATACAGCCATGGACATAGCACGAGATGGCACCAGCACAGCTGGGAACCTTCGATGCATGTACACCGCGGCTCACGTGAACTGGCGCAGTGCACAGATAAAAGCAACAGTTCCAAAGAGCTGAACAAAACCAATTACACAATTGAAAAGGCAGCAAAAATATGAAGCGTCTCATACATACAAGCATATTCATAAATCCAACTACTGCGGAAACAAAGCACACGTTGGAAAAAGTCAATGTCCGCTAAAGGAAGACAGTGTAAAAAACCTGCATGCAGTGTGTCAGGTCTCAGATAAAGAAGAAGACGAGCTGTTTATTGATGCAGTAAGAAACGAATCGATGAATGAAACCTGTCATCTTTACAGCGATTGACAAACACGGAATGTAACTTGAACACAACACATCCTACAAATACGAACCTGATTGAAAGAAATAATGATAATCAAATCCTTGATGACAGCAACACTCAGTAACACTCACAAAACAAATACTGTATATTGACAGTCATGTTACGTTATTTTTAAAATGTTCCCTTTTCTTTTCTAGCTTTTTAACACACTACTTCTCGCTGCGATACGGGTATATATATATGTATATATATATATACCCGATCTACATACTCGAATAATGGATACTTTATTTGCCATCAGTGATTGTTTTGGTAAAGCCATACTCAGTGTATTCATTAGATGAACGGTAAAAAAGTAAGAGCGAGGGAGGATGACTTATTGAGGCATGCAGGCTGTAGTCGCGTCAACTCTATCTGAATTGCGCGATCACATTTGAAAAAATATATCTTTTCAAGTTCTATTTAGTCCATATGTGTCAAACTCAAGGGCCGGGCCACATCCGCCCGGCGTAATTATATCCGCCCGAGATCATTTTATATACTGTATTATTGTTATTAAAGCCGGGTATATGAAGCGCTGGTAACACAATAAACTACAGATCCCATAATGCAGCGCTTCAGCTGCCTTGCCGAACAGTTACGCGTTAATCAAGTCTACCTTAAGATGCTGCAAGTTATTGCGAAGCTAGCTCACACGATGCTGAAGAGAAAAGTTGATTCTGAAAATAGAGCCTTTAAAACCGATGGGAGGCTGAGTATATGTTTACTGAACCCGTGTGTCTCATTTGTGGAGCTAATGTGGCTGTAATTACAGAATTTAATCTAAGAGGCACTATAAAACAAAACATCAGGGTAACCTGAAAGACCTGAATGCAATGCAGAAGATACAGAAAGCAGAAGAATTAAATAAGAATCTGACACTTCAGCGGACGTTTTACCGTGCACAATCACAAAGTGATTTCAATTGAGCTGCTTTTATGGGAGACACAACCATTTGCCCCACTTTCCCTATTACCAAGTAATGTTAAACCAAGTCGTCACTACGGTGTTCCCAAATACGCACTTTGCTGATAAACTGGCGCTGCACTGAGTTTGCACGGCGCTTTGGTGACTTTGAAGAACAAAAAAAGTCCGTCTACATGCGGCTCGAACCTTGTGCATGTTTGGTAGCACATATCTGTGTGAGAAGCTCTTCTCAGTGATAAAGACTAACAAAACAGCACACAGGAGTCGCCTCACTGATGAGCACCTGCAATCCATCCTGAGAATCTCCACAACACAGAACCTCACACCAAACAGAAACGAACTTGTTGCCAAAAAGAGATGCCAGGCGTCCAGCTCTAAAATGACATATGAGCAAAGACAACTGAATGATTTGATTTGTTATTGCTGAAAGGAACACATTTTATTTATATTTCCAGGTTTTGTTATGCAGCATGTTCATATTTGAATTTGTATAATTTTGACAGGATATATTTTTATGGAGAGCAAAATCTTTTGGGATATTTAAAATCTAAGTTTATTTTTATATAAAATTACATAAGAGTAAAGAAATTTGAATGTTTGTTCTTTTAACGTTTACTTTATTTCTAACTTGTATAATTTAGACAGGATATATTTTTATGGAGAGCAAAATATTATAAGTTGTTTAAGGTTTGAGTTGATTTATTCAGGAATAATATTCCTGTCTGTTTTACCATTCCTACCAAAGATATTTCTGTCGACTAAATAAAAATTCCTTCTATTTAAAATTTAAATAGAACTTGAACAAATCGATAGTTCATAATATCCACGCAGACTTGCACGTAAGAGCGGGTGTCATCCGTTTTAACAAACAGCGTATTGCACTGATCTGAAATAGCTGTGTGTGTATATATGTAGATATGTATGTATATGTATATATATGTTTATATATGTGTGTGTATGTATATATATATATATGTATTTGTGTGTATATATGTGTGTGTATGTATGTGTGTATGTATATGTATAGATATGTATATATATATGTTTGTGTGTGTGTGTAAATATATATATATATATTTATATTTATATATATATATATATGACAACAACACTCATCACTCACAACAGTGACAAAACAATAACATTGACAATCATGTTATTTTATTTTCAAAATGTTTCCTTTTCTTTTTCATTGCTTCTTTAACACACTACTTCTCATGTAAGCTTGGTATTTTGCTAGTATATATATATATATATACACATACATATCTTCATATCTACATATCTATATACATATCTACATATACACGCATATATATATATTATATACATACCTATCTACATCATATATACACACACATACATACATACACACACACAAATTATATATATGTGTGTGTGTATGTATGTACGTACGTACGTATGTATGTATGTGTGTGTGTGTGTGTGTGTGTGTGTGTATATATATATAACTCTATAAGTTATTAAACAGTAAAACATTAACGTTTTAAGATGTACAGGTACATTGAGCCCTACTGGAGTGATTTTGGGTAAACTACATTTTAAAGACTGTGTAACACAACAGGTAAGTAACTAACAGCAGCTAAAATATATATGGATCATCTCTCGGTAGTAGATCCCTTTTGAAAGGCGCTACACGACGGCTGTGGTATAGAAATTACATTTTCTATGTGAGCGTTCAAATTTGTGCCTCTGGTAATGTGCCTTACCGGCATTTAAAGAAAATTAGTTTTGTGTCCTCTGCAGTGTTAAGCGAGAAAGGCTTTGGTTTGGGATAAAAGGAAAAAAGGTGTAAAGAAAGGATAGTTGCCTTTTTCTTTTATATAGTATAGAGAGATGTGTTCGCTGACGTTATGATCGCCTTTTGAGGACAGTCGCGGTGGGTCTTGTGTAGACTGGTGAGACGTCCCCGCCATTAATCGGCTGTGATGGCACTGTCAGTCCTCTACTCGTGTGCGTGTCTTCATAATCCGGGGTGAGAACCTCATAATCGTATACGTGCAAAAGAAAGTGTGAATCGCCTTAATATTATTTTGCCGTGGTGTAGAAAAGGGGTCCCGTGTTTGCACTTGTCTGGGCTATAGGGCAGGGGGAGGATGAAAAAAATTAAAAGTGCTCACTTTGACTTAAGGCAGAAGCGCAGTCAGCGTCTCAAAGGCCGGCACAGCTATGCACGCGCTGGCTGCTCGACTTTTGCAGGGCAGGAGACCACAGTTTTTGCAGACACGTTCATGATATCAAAAGTCTCAGCGCTCTTTGGAGGTCATTCATATATTATATATATAGCAAAATACCCGCCTGGCGGAGAAGTAGTGTGTTAAAGTAATGAAAAGAAAAGGAAACATTTTAATAATAATGTAACATGATTGACATTGTCATGAGTGTTGCTGTCATATATATGCCTGCCTAAATAAGTCACCCTCGCTTTGCTCTTACTTTATTTACCGTTCATTTAATCACGGCTAGTGGCGGAAAAATTATAAAATGGAAGGAGGATGGCTTTACCAAAACAATTATTGATGGCGAATCGATTATTCATAAAGCTTGAATTGGTGATGTTTTTCTGTGTTAACCTCATATTTTTTCATACTTCTTCTCAAACAAGGTGGTGCGAGGATAAAATGAATCGGGATGCGCTGATCAATCTAATCGGTGTACCAGGAAATCATGCGATGATAAAAGCTCCCCTTTGCTTGTAATGCAAAGTGTGATTAAATGCATTATTTTTTAACGTGTTATGGAGCACATGCATCGAAGCTTCTCAGCTGTGCTTGTGCTAAGAAAAGGAAAGATTTTAAAAATAACGTAACACGATTGTCAATGTAACCTTTTGTAAGTAGTGCCTGGAGGATTCAGTGTGTAGAAACTCTATAGAGACAGCGTGTGTATTAACTTGTGGATTTTTCTGTGAGTATTTGGTGGCAGTCTGACGTGTTGCTTCGGAAGACGGCGTTAGCTGCAGAGCTCAGCTCAGAGCTAAATGAGATGAATGGGAGGGGAGATGATGACGTGACTCCCCCACCCGCCTTAACTGTCAATCCCCCCACAAACACAGTCTCGGAATTTGCATAAGCACACCCTTCACCTACAATTTTAACTTAGTTACAAAGTGATCAAAACTCTCGTTTATATCCTGCGTCCTCTCATTAAACTTGTATCCCGCATTACCTGTGGGCATGTGAAACGCCAGCGGTAGCCTGTCTATTAACTTAATTTAAAGTTTAGGTTTACACCTTGCTTTCTTTCCGAGGTAGCAGCAGTCATGAATATGGTTGTATATGTCACTCGCTCGCTTCTTATTGTTTCGCTGCCTTCTCAATTATATAATGCATGTTTTCTTAAGCGCTTTTTGGAGGTCTTCCTGGTTTTCTACGCACTGCGTTGACAGTCAGTTCACGTGATTACGTGAGAGGCGTGATGATGTCACACGAAACTCCACCCCCCCACGTCATTCCAGCTCAACTCCATTACAGTTAATGGAGGAAAATACCTTCCAGTTATGACCATTAGGCGTAGAATTTCGAAATGAAACCTGCCCAACTTTTGTAAGTAAGCTGTAAGGAATGAGCCTGCCAAATTTCAGCCTTCTACCTACATGGGAAGTTGGAGAATTAGTGGTGAGTCAGTGAGTGAGTGAGTGAGTGAGTGAGTGAGTGAGTGAGTGAGTGAGGGCTTTGCCTTTTATTACTATAGATACATCTATTGAAACCAAAACAAATTAACTTAAACTACATTCTGATACTAGAAAAATTAATATAGAGTTAGATAAATGTCGACAAAAGTTAAGCACGTATAATAAAATAATGTATGCATCTACGATATATCATTAATTAAAAAAGAACAAATTGGTATTAGTGGGCTCCTTTCAAAAAAACGTTAGGGGGGCACGATTAAAACCGTTATGAAAACTCGGGTCGCAAATACTTAAGAGTTGGGAAACGCTGTCCTAGAACCTTCATTCCAGGTGAAAACTTTTTGGTGAGTCTTTTGCTCCGACGATTTCTCTTCATCAGTAGCAATTCCAAATCAGCTCCGTATTGGATGGGGTTGTCTGTGAGTCCATGTTATTACCAATCAGACATGACAAAGCGAGGTAGTCTTGCGGTTCCTCATGGATATACATAGAAGGCCTACTTTTAAGCTAGTAAAATAATCTATTTGTGCTTCATTTCTGGATTCCTCTATCAGTATAAGGTTTTTCTCTACTTTCAATTTTTCTGTTACAGGGTTTCAGTGATGTGATGTCTATACCTACAGCAATGGGAAGTGTGTGTAGATTGTGACTCCCTGAATAAGATGGTGACTTGTGATGAGCGAAGCAGGTAATTTTTGATTCCCATGCAGTTTCAGGAAGTGATTTCTCAATTGCAATGCTCACTAAAAAGAGGGCTTGTTTGGCAGTTTTAAGGGCTTTTGGATGGAAAACAAGACATATTTCTTCCTTATATTGCTTATCTGTAGTGGTTTTGCATGTAGTGTGTACCACATTTGTAAATAAATTCTATTTATGCCTCTCGATCATATTACTGCAGAGAAGTGTATTTTTCTTTTTAAATGTGACATATTTTCCGCAGGAAATAAAAACACTGAAATGCACATCCTCAGGGAAACTTCACTACTCACAACCGGCTTATCCTATGTTGAGGATATGTACACCTCCGGTGATTTTTTTTTTTAAAACTGGAAATCTTTATTTTAATGACAGGCAGACACACTGCAATAAATACATGAAAATGTTTCCACACAGGAAATAAACCCCTTTCTTCTTGAATGAATGGCACCGATTTTACTTGAAGCGAAACACAATTTATTTTGCTAAGTAAACCACAAAGTTTCACGGCAAACTGCATTTCACATGAATCCGTTCACTCATCACTAATGGTGACTCTGAGGGCCTCACCTGGAAAAATTCCATTTTGGTGGGTGTTCCTTCTACAGCTGACTGACTGGCGGTTATAATGGCTGGTGTGCCCGAGTGTGTGTGGTGCTTTGTGTTGGTGCTGCAGTGTGGTCATGTTTTGTGCCCATTACCATCAGCATGGACAGTCGTTTATGAAGGCTCTAAGTTAAAATGCAAGGGTAAATGATTATGTGGAAAAAGAGGTTCAGTTTTGGGTTCGAATTGCAAGCAGTTGTTTTGTGCTTATAAACTAAATATCAAAATAAGAGACATCATCCCAGATAGGCAAAGGTTTGCACTATAAAATGAACAGAATTTTACAACTTTCATAAAAACTACAAGAGAAAACCATTCATACTACCTCTTTCAAGTATGTTGAAAGAAAGATGAGCTTCCACTTCTCCTAGCGGGTTTATTGCTTTCACTGTAACGTTGTACACCATCTGACCAGGAGTGACTTCGAAGACCCCATTGTTCTCCTTAAAGCACTTTTCCATTCCTTTCCTTTAAATCATAGATACATTATTTAGGCCATTTCTCAATTGAGCATTGCAGTTCATATAATTTCATCATAAGAATGATGACTGAAACCACCTAGAAGTGAATACAATACTGAATGTTTTAATTACATAAATAAACATTCCTCCCAAAAATCATATTATTTTACATGTTACTTAACCCATGTCATTTATAGTTGTGGAAGAGAAATTTTTTCAGTCTCATGGTTTGATGCAAAATAAGGAGAAAAGGATTTATGACATAATAGAAGTCAATAGTGACCAAAGCTATACAACCTCAAACAAGGTGACAATAAAGTAACTTGACATGACTTGAAATACTTCCATGGAAGAAAGAAAATAATAAATCTTACGTTACTCGTGTTTCATAATCCACATATCAGTCACCCAGCTGAATGCCTTCTTTTTTGCTAAGCCTCATGGGAGGCTTCTTTTTTTTTTAAATTGAAGACCCACCAGTCCCCTTCACTTGTTGGCCAAGAGTTGTGTCTTCAATTCAAAAAGTCATTCCCATAAGGCTTTGCTTTCCAGTTAATGACGTCTGCTGATTATTTCAACAGTAACTATTTAACAACATCTTAGCAAATAAGAAGGTATTTTACACATTTTGAGCATTTGACTGGATAACTGACATGTGACAAGCGACACGTGTAATGTAAGATTTTTTCTTTTAAATTAAATAAATAAATTCTTTGCATTTATATAGCGCTTTTCTCACTACTCAAAGCGCTCAGCAATTGCAGGTTAAGGGCCTTGCTCAAGGGCCCAACAGAGCAGAGTCCCCTAATGGCATTTACGGGATTCGAACCAGAAACCTTCCGATTGCCAGTGCAGATCCTTAGCCACCACTCCGCCTCATTTCTTCTTGTTTCCATGGACATTTTTCAAGTTTTGTCACATTGTTTGCAGTTGTACAGCACTGGTCACTATTGGCTTCTATAGGGTGGTCCAGATCTAATTATGCAATTTTCATTACGCTATAACTTATTAAGTTTATTACATAGAAAATCACCCGAAAAATCCCGGACCATCTAGAAGTGTGCGAACTGACGACATGAAGAATCGTCTTCGCGCTGAACTGGAATCGTCCCCGCATAAATCAAAGTAACCGTGACGATCTGGATCTGCATAATTAGATCTGGACCACCCTGTATTATGTCATAAACTTTTTTCTCTCCATTCTGAATGAAAGCATGAGAATTTTTTTCTCGCCCACCATTACAAAAGTACACGGGATAAGTAACATGTAAAATAATATCACTTTTGGGTACATTATTCCTTTTAATGTGGTGAAAAAATTGTTGGAAAGTAATTTAAGTTGTATAACTCTGAATGTCTTTTACAGTTTAGCTATAGGTGTTTATATACAAACTGGAGATGGCATATTGTCTGAAACTTACCAATTGACTCAGCTTCCCTAAGAGGTACCACTTAGATAGATTTGAAATAGATTATGAATTCACGTAAGCAGCAGAGATGATCAGGTATTGTGTGCGTCAACACTTAGAGAACAATGGACTGTTTTTGATCTTACTGAAAATGAGACATAAGACTTCTACTTGAAACACCCACGATACACTTGCAATAAAAGTGTAAAACATAAGGCAACACTCACCCAGACAAGGACATGCAATATTTTGTTTGCACAGCAGGTGGCATTTTTGTAAACTGTCCAGTGTTCCATGAACACGTTACCTTCTGCAGGTCTTGAGTTTCACAGGTTAAATTCCTAGGAGTTTCTGCAGGATCTGCAATGACCAATATTGGGGCAGTTAGACAGTAACACAGGGCATAACACAAACATTAGGGTCACTGTTCCCAATGTTTACACTATAAAAAACTAAAATGGGAACAACTATGTAAGCGAACCAATCTGCTTACAAAATAAAAGTAAAGCCCATCTAAAATGGTGCACATCTAGCTCTGTGGTGTTCTGTTGATAAGTAACTAGTGGTCATATGGAGCATAGCTCAGCTAAAATGGACAATGTACTGTTCTAAGCTTAAAGCTTAATGTTTGTCCATACCATATAATATCCACTTTGTTCAAATAATTGAAGATGGATCACAACCTTACCCATGTGTGTCCAGGAAGGTTCTGGCTCACTACAATGCTGAACTGGAATAAGTGGGCTGAGAAGAAGGATGAATGGGTGGGTTAACATTATTTGTTCCCTGAGGGAAATTTGGCTTTCTATAGAAGCTCTTTAAATAAATAAATAGATAAATGAATATACAAACACATACTGTGGTCTGAACACTATCCATCCATCCATTTTCCAACCCGCTGAATCCAAACACAGGGGTCCGCTGGAGCCAATCCAGGGCAGGAACCAATCCCAGGCAGGGTGCCAACCCACCGCAGGATACACACAAACACCAAGCCCCTACTAGGGCCAATTTAGAATCGCCAATCCACCTAACCTGCATGTGTTTGGACTGTGGGAGGAAACCAGAGTGCCCGGAGGAAACCCACACAGACAACATGCAAACTCCACGCAGGGAGGACCCAGCAAAGCAACAGCGCTACCACTGCGCCACCGTGTCGCCCAAAAGAAAGACTAAAAAGGAAGAAAATTAAAAAGAAAGAAAACATCTGACTTGGCTGTCACAGTCACAATGACGCATTTGGTATAATGGAGTCCCAGTAGTGTTTCTTGACACACTTCTGCTGAATGATTTGTTGGCTGAAAGTCCTCAGTTTTAGTGTGTCAGGGAGAATATGTGCTGCATTGTTCATAATGGCAATCAGTTTATAAGAGGAGAAATTAAGAACCTGAAAGGATTGTTTCTCTCCATAGATGAAGCTGTCATATAATTGCAAGTGTGGTTTGATTGATCTGCTTTAGTGACTTAGTATAAGCATAGCTGCCTGTTTGGTAAGGCGGACAAACTCAGTTTGCCTTGGGACAATTTGGAAACTTTCATGTCTTGGGTGATGCTGTTGACTGGTTCAAGTCATTCACCAGCTAATCCAACCATTTTCTAATTCTGCTATTTGTGCTTGGTCATGGACTGTTTAAGAGTATACATTTTATATGTAACTCAAGTTGAATAGACCCTGTTATAGAAAAGTGAACAAAAAATGAAGGACGAGTAAATGGGAATTTCAAACAAATGTAATATATCTCTCCAGATGTGGATGTTCATCCATCCATCTTCTAAACCTAATTTCTTATGGTTAATGTTGCAGTCGAAGTAGCCAAAATCGTGATACATTAAAGGAGGACCTTTACAATTAATTGGAGATTCATCTGTTAATAAGAAAATTAACTTTTAAAATTAAGAGAAAATTGATATAAAGAAGGAAAGAAGGAAATTTAACACACTAGGCTCAGAACTATATTTAAAAATGTTACTGTTTTACAAAAGATCATTGACAGAAATGAAATACCAAAATAAATTACAATTTCAGCAAAGAATAGTTGTTAGAATATTATCTATTCATATCTGCTTGCCTATCATTAAGTGGCTACATAAGTAATTGACAACGACAAAGAAAAAAACATTAAAATAAAATTTAGAAAACAAATCTGAAGCGGTGATTAAATCTTTGCTAAATTTCATAGCAAAGTAAAACAAATTTGATAGGCAGTTTAAAGTTTAGTAGATTAATGGTTGTTGATTGAAAAGTAAAATACCTTGTCATTTTAATTTTTCTTGATATGTGTTTTGGAGGAAACTTCCTGTGCTTAACCGACACAATATCTTCAAACGCTCACTCAATGCTGTGTCTTACGGGTCTTTTTTTGCCCTGATTTCAACACCCGTCAGATTTAGATTTTACACCCCAAGCCTATTTTATATTGACTGACCATCTTAACCTGTAGTACCAATGATCCTAAGTCTGAAAATAGATGACATTTTGTAGGGTTTTATGGATTATCGTGTTTTGCAAGTAAGAATAGGAAGAATATTTTTTGACTTAGATCAGGAGATATGACATAGTTAGAAGGCAGAAAGGGCTGAAACTGAAAGATCAAGAAATTAAGCATCAGAATAGAAATGAGATTCAAAAATCAAAGTCAAAAAATAGCAAGAGAAAGATCAGTCCCCACAAAAAAACTATTGAGTAATCCATTTAAAGAAAAAAATAAGTTTAACAAAAAAAAGTTTTTGTATCTGCAAATTCGGATAAGGAAGTGCTCAGAATGGTGGCCGTTTAAGCCATTGTGTTGTAATCAAGAGGTCACAACCTTCGAGAAAACACTACTAACAATGTGGGTCCTGACGTAACGAAGGAAGAAACAAATAGTGCCCTCTGTAAACAACCAAAATGGTGGTGTTGATAGTGCAAAATAATTCAAAACACAAAAAATAGGCAACAATTCAACGAACCAACCTTAGAATTCGATTCCTTGCCTTGAAAACCCCCTAAAATAAGTGTAAGGATATATCTTTTAATACCCAAAAGCCCATAAAATATTTTAAACAACTCAATTCATGACAGTTTCATTTTAAATTATTATTGTGTCTCCTTGAACTCTGTTCATTACACTTTGTATAAAAATGTGTTTCTGGGGTTGTGTCGTTTTCTCACACCATCTTCGTTTTTTGGGTGTTGCTCTTTTGAGTGTCACTTGTTATAGCATTACTATGCAACAACCCTCAGAGGTGCACCATACACTTCTCAGTGATCCAAATTTGTAGATATTCCTAAAGAATTTGCCTTTTGACTGCCATTGTTAGTGCCTTAGACACTTTTTCCTGAATGGACTTTGAATTTTGGTTTAGTGTTTAGAATGGACTAAAGATTGTTCAGTTTTAGCCCCTTGGCTTGTATTTTTAACATCTCGATCACCTCCATTAGTCTAAACATTTTCTCTTCCTCTTGGCTACACAACAGATTATAACCAAACAAAATATACTAAATAGAGAGTAAAATCTGCAAATGTATCATAGGTCAAAATTGACCCAAAAGAAATGACAATGTTCAAAATGTGTAACAGCTGTTAAAGTTGATATTTGGAAACTTTGTTTTGCTTTTTCTAAAGGTAGGTGTTGTGAACTAGAGAGTCCAAAATCACAAAAGAGTCTCAAAATATTCAAAATGCCCACTCGAGGGGAATATTACAGTCAGACACTGGCTAGTAATAAGGACAAACACAGGATATTTATAAAGTAAAAGATTTATTCTTTTTAAAACTGCTATGTAATAACATGAATCTCAGTGGAGCATAAAAATGAATTGCCAACAAAGGCAATCCAAGGCCAAAAAAGTCCCAATATGAAATCCAAAAAGTGGACAGAAATAGAGCAACAAAGGTCAAAAATCCAATAAATCACAGAAGGAAAAAGCACAGAAATAATCACAAGAAATACTTACCAACTTCCAAATGCATTTGAATGCACCACGAGGGACTGAGAATTGTCCCTGACTTTATAGGGCTGAGGGCAGTCCCTTGCAGTGATGGACAAGTGGCCCCACATCTCAGGGGACCACCCACAAAATACAACGAACATAACACAGTGGAACCTCGATTTGCGAGTAACTTGGTTTACGAGTGTTTTGCAAGACGAGCAAAAATTTTTACTAAATTTTGACTTGATAAACGAGCGATGTCTTGCAATACGAGTAATATAGATATGCTTTGTCTGCTTAGCATCATGTGATCACAACTGAGCTGATGGTTCTTCTCTCTCTCTCTCTCTCTCACGCGTGCGTGTTTGTGTGTGTGTGTGTGTGTGTCTCTGTGTCTCTGTGTCTCTCTCTCACGCATGCGTGTGTGTGTTTGTGTTTGTGTGTGTGTGTGTGTGTGTGTGTGTCTGTCTGTCTCTCTCTCGCATGTGTGTGTATGTGTGTCTCTCTAATTCTCTATCTCTCTCTTTCGTGGGCAATCGTCTCCTATTCTCCGTTTGAGTCTGCGTGCCTCACTCATATAGTCAATATCCGTACGAGCTGTCAGGGATGCGAGGGGCAATGACCCTGAGGGACCGGAGGAGGGTCTACGTGCGCCCTGGATCACATGGGGGCCGCCATCCTGGTTGCTTTGGGGGCCACGGGCACAGAGCTTTGAAGCTTCACCCTGTAGGGGTTCGTGGTCACCGCCAGGGGGCGTTCCCGTGCCTTGGGAGCCCTGAACCTCAGCACTTCTGCCACAACAGGAAGTGCTGGGGGAAGAAGAGAAGGGACACCCGGAGTGCTTCCAGGGATGCAGCCGGCACTTCCGCCACACGGGGGTGTGTCGGCGGGTGATTGCCGGAACCCACCTGGAGCACATCCGGGTGATTATAAAAGGGGCCGCGGCCCGAAGAGAAGGCATTTGTGTGGCCAGGACTGTGTGCTGGGGTATTTGTGCACGGACTGAGTCTGTGTGACTTAATAATTGTAAATATTATTGTAAATAAATGTGTGGTGGTGATTAACAACATTGCCTGTCTGTGTCTGGGTTGGCTCCACAGAGCGTATACTGTTCACTACTGCATTGTGACTGTGTGTGTGTGGAATGGTTGTGGAATGAATCATCGGAGTTTCCATTATTTCTTATGGGGAAATTCACTTTGACATACGAGTGCTTTGGACTGCGAGCATGTTTCCGGAACGAATTATGCTCGCAAACCGAGGTTCCACTGCATAGGTATAAGGAAAAAACTAACAAAATAACAAAAGTAACTGTCATATTAACTAAAGACTAAAAAATTAATAATAATAAAAGAAACATAAAACAAGAATTTAATTCCCAGCCAATGAAAAAAATCCTAGCTGAAATATAACTATAGGGAACTTTAATATAAAAGTTTACATTTCTATGCACACATTTACAATATTTTATGGGTTATAAACAAAAACTACCCTAAATGCAGTGGGAAAGTCATTAAAGTTAATGGTGGGTCAAAACTGACCCAAAAGAGCTGGCAGGTAAGCATTTTTTCTTTATTTTTATTGCTTATGAGTTGGGTAAAATGTATGTCCTAATCAGATTAATTTAAGGTGCCTTTTCAAACACAAAAACAGATTTCACCAAAGCCTATCCAGTCAAAAAATTATGCAGTGATACTCACATATTATGAAAAAATGTCTTCCTTGATGTACTGGATCTTCTTCAGGACTGGACACGGTACAATCAATGTTAAAAGAACCATAAGGAACCATTGGGAGTTTCTTCACTGTGATGGCTTTTGCTGTGCTGCTGATGTTTATAAGTGGATATGGCGTGCTGTTAAACATGATTGCTGCAGTTGCGTTCTCTTTATGCACACAGCAAGCATTTAGAGTGGATCCTGAAGGAAGTGTTTTTTCTTTAGGAAAAATCATAACTTCCTCTGTGGTGCCTTCTTTTAAGCGAAACAAAAAATAAAAAGAGTTGAGATTAATTGAGTGGATAAGTATGTCGAATGTCATCTGTTCTGTAAATTGTTACCCATATATTCATCCATTTTGTGCTGCTTAGTTATTGTATAGAGGCACAGCCTATTCACACAGTACCGTATACATAATTGGAATCAGTCCTAGAGGCGACACCAGTTAAGCCAAACTAATACGTTTTAAGTTTTCTCATTTTCATTCATTCTTTTTAAAAACTAGCTAACTCCTTTAAAGGGTGGCAAGACACCAGTCTATCGCAGGGTATTTTTTAAAAAATTGAATGAAAATCCACCACCGCATATTGAATTTTAATGTGACGAAAAATAGACATTCTGTGATTGGCTTTAAATGTTAATTAAAGTTGGAAGTATAGATTGTTAATAATTTTATTTTGATTCCTAGATAAACTGGTCATCAGTATGGCCTTTTTTTTGTTTGTTGTTTAAAAAAGTACTAATGAACAGCTTCTTCACAGGTTGAGTGAATGGAGTTCAAATCCCTGCTTAGCTGCTATCTAAGTGGAGTGAACACATTCTTCCCTAGTCTGAGCAAACTGTTGCTTTGCACACTCTGGGTTGGCCTGACATCTACACAATGCTGGTTAGCTTAATTGGAGAATCATAATTAGTTTTTATGGTCATGCGCATCAGCATTTAAGTGATTATGTGCCATTGTTTTAGTTTCTGTTTATTTTTTATCATTTTGATTGATCAGTGGGTTCAGCCTACAAAGCGGGATCTCAAGTTGGTTAACCCAACAGAAGACAAAGAGTACAGATTAGAGCTGAATACTTCATGTGGAGTCTGATCATCAGTTGGATCAACGTATTCAAATTTACATTAATGACATAGATTTTGGTATTATTAGTAAACTTGAAATTTATAGATAATGCTAAAATTGGAGGAATGGCAGGCACTGAGGAGGAAGCAAAAATAACTGAAAAAGCTTGGACAAGCTTCAGAACTTGGAAAATGCAATTTAATGTAAAAATCTCAATTATACATACAAGATTGGAGACATTGTTCTACAGGAAGCAACCTCTGAAAACGATTTAGATGTTTCTATTGACCCACTATTATGATCAAAACTATCTGCAGAGGTGATTAAAGAGGCAAATAAAAGGTTATATCTTAAAAGCTGTTGAACATAAATCAAGGGTTGTTATGCTCAGACTATATAATGTCCATCTGCAGTACTGTGTGCATTTCTGGTCGCCACAGTAGAAGAAAGACATAGCAGCACATGAAGCTGCACAGAGGAGACTTAAGAGCATGTCCTACTCTGACAGACACAGAGAATTAAACCTCTTTAGTCTCAAGCAAAGGAGTCTATGTGGGGACATAATCCATGTCTTCAAAATTCTCACTGATGCAGAAGATCCAGCTGAGTTCTTTCAAATTAATGATGAACCACATATTCAAGGACATCAGTAGAAATTAAGGGAAAGTGAATTTAAGACTGAAGCCACAAACTTTACACAAAAAGTTAAGGACATCCGAACAGACTACCAAGACATTTTGTTGAAGCAGAAACTATAACACCCTTAAGAAGTGTCTGGATTATTATATTTCTTATGTTCTTATGTTGCTATGGCAGCTGGGCTATCTACACATTTAGCCACATTTAGCATAGCACCTCCACTTATGTTTGTACAATTGCCTGGGAAGTGATCACTCAAAGTAGAATACAAATTTAGGAGATTGGCAAGATGTTAATTAAGAGTAATTCTGAAGAGTAGTCTGATGAGCAGTGGTCATTACACTTCAGGTAGAACAGTAAGCAAATTAAGGGAGGATAACAATTACATAAGGTCTGGTAACAAACCAAAACAACCATACGGTGTCTAGCCCTGTCTTGCCAACAAGTTCTGTCTTCACTTGGAAGCGTAGACATGTGGCTTGGCCTTAAATAACTCGGGCATTGTGACATCACAACCCATGTGATATGGGTGAATGACATTAAAAAGAAACCGCATCTGTAGCAACCGAACTCTGAAATTGTACCAGTGGTGACGTCACTGGTGAGATTAATCAAAAACAATAAAAAGGAGGAGAAATAAAAATAATGGCACAAAATGTCTTGGGTCCTCACAATCTGAATGAGTGTGCTCTGTGGTAGGTAGATACCATGTCTGGCCTTGGTTTCTGCTTGCACTAGATGTTGCCAGGATAGGCTTCGGCCTACTGAATTTGGATTTAGAGAGTTAGAGTGTACTCACACTGGCAATTCGTTCTGTGCCTGAGCACGTTTGTCCGCATGTTACCCCACAAAGTCTAGTTCATTTGACTAGTGTGATCGCTCCGTGCCGGGCCCAGCGTACCGAGCCCTGGCCCGCTTGGAAAAGGTGGGCCTGAGGACATTTCGATAGCATTCGAGAACAGTGTGATTGCTAAATGTGTCTAAGCACGGAAAACAGACATGACGTCAACTATGCAACAAGTCAGGTAGTGCAATTCTCATTTCTTTCAATATATTTTGAGTTAAAAACAGGCTTTTATTCTCGCCTTACATGTGAATGGGATTTGTAGTTGGCAAGAAAAGCTGCAAATTCCTGCCTTAACATCATTTGCCACTATAAAAATCTTCTCGGATGTGCAGCACGATTAACAGCAAAACGCTGTGTTGCATACTCAATAAATCCGTAAGATGGTAGAGCATTATCCTACCTTAGACTCCAAAACAACAGCAAAATAATTAAAATAATTTTGACATGTATGCTGTTACTCCGTGTTCGGATCTTGTTTTGGCTTTACACAAAGTCAGATAGTCATGACGAGTGCAGGCCAGCGAGGGACTGGGGTGGTGGGGGGCAATCATGCTTTGGTACGCTATGGAACAAATGTGCCTGGTGTGAGTAAACCCTTAAACAACAACTATAACCAGTTAGTGTCTTAGTACCACTTGAAAGATTCAACCCAGTAGAGAGCAGAAGGGAACCTCATCATGCCAATTATGGGCTCTAACTTAATTACAGTGGAAAAGCTTCTGCTGGGTTTCCTCACCCTTTAAATATTAGAACAACATAAGTAACTGGGGCTGGGATTTCTACGAGGATGGACCCATGGGTTGTACAAGGCATTGTGAAGCCCAGGTGACTATTTATGACCAGTTAGTGTTTTAGTGTCATTTGACAGTGTCAGTCCAGTTCACAGCAGTAGGGAAACTCACTGTGCCATATTCTATAATGGAAAAGTGGGCTGATCAGGGAAAAGAGCATTGTGCTATGGTACCAGGGATCTAGGAGGGTGTCCCCAGTTGTTCGAGAGGGCATTCCTAACCTAGTGAGGATTGAATCTACTTCTGCTCACTTTAGCAAGCTTCCAGTTGGAACTAAGAGCTCCGATGGTAGGTGGAAGACAGACCAGAGGTGGCAAAAGACATTGTAGTTTATAGTAGGTTGTGGGGGAATGGGTTAGGTATCCTGCATAGTAGTTTAGGAACATCCATCCATTCATTATCCAACCCGCAATATCCTAACTACAGGGTCACGGGGGTTTGCTGGAGCCAATCCCAGCCAGCACAGGGTGCAAGGCAAGAAATAAACCCCGAGCAGGGCGCCAGCCCACCTCAAGTTTAGGAACATATTATGTGTATTTCTTTTCTTTCATTGTGTTAAATGATTTGCTTATTTTTCTTAATCCTCCCTTTTATGTTTTGTATTGTAATTCATCCCTTTTTTATATTTTCTTCTTTTAGTTTGTGTTTAGGGACAGGACAAGTTCCCCCTGCCATTTGCCAAACACTGCCTGGCTAGTTGACATATTAATCTGCATGCTTTCCTTTATTTATGCGGTTTATGACAATGACATTAATTTTTGAGAAGGATGAGATGAAACATTTAGTCATAAAATAGGGCAGAGGCAAGAAATAGGTAGTCAATGCCTGCCTGTACCCCTCATTTGTAGGTCAAGAATCCTGTCTTTAATTCGAAAAAGTCGTTGCTAAGAGGCTTCAGTTTCCTGTTTGGAGGTTTATATATTTAACATTATTTTAGCAAAAAAGCACGTATCTTGTATGTTTTGAGCATATGACTGACATGTGGATTATGCAAAATGAGTAATGTGATTTTTTTTTCTTTTTTGTTTGCACATTTTATACATCATTTGCAGTAGTACAACACTGCTCACTATTAGCTTCTTATATAGCATGTTTTTTTTTTCTTTCCATTAAAAATGTGTGTAGTCAAGCAAGGGAACTCACAACTCTAAAATTAATGTCAGGGTGTTGACCGGGTTGCCACTTTTAATAATGGTGCCGGCAAGGAAATCAAACAAATCCACAATCCAGCTGTAGGGCCTCCAAAAAATAGCTAGGTAGCTCTGAAGAACAGTCAGTACCTAGGTGGGAGCTCCATCTGGCAGTTTGCTTTTTCCTAAATGAGATGCCACCTCGGTCTTATTGTTTTTGGACCAGAAGGGGTGGAGTGAGTTGCCCTCAATGGGCATCTTCTCGTAGCGGAAGGTGCAATAAGAGACAGTACTGTTAGCTACAGTGTCCTCTCATGCCCTGGCATAGTAGTGCTTACCTATGATGACCCCGAAAGATGACCCTCAGACACACATGCGTGACACGTGAGATTAAACATTTTGCCATCACTACAAACTATGTGGGGTAAATAACAAAAATATAATTTTTAAGTGGAGTATTCCTTTAAAGGGCAAACCTGCCACAGCCATGTTGTCACCATCTTAACATGACGTAACGAGGATAGCAAGCTAATAAAAAAGGTGTTACACAAGCAAATGTCACTGAATTTGCTACAATATATTTTATACTAAGGGACATAAAACTGCCAAAATATTCATGTGGTATACCATGTAGCTTTAGTCCTCTCTCTCTCATGTGGCGCATTGGCACACTCAGTGCACACAATGGGTTACATCCTGACAGAAATGATGAATAGCAGATTGGCAATTAGAATTTTATCTGCTGAAGCTGCTTGCCCAGTTTATTCTTATAAGTTATTGCACAAAAAATGTCTCCTGCTCATCTTTCATCATCTGTTTTTTCCTCCCCCACTGCCCTTTCCTTCACCCTGTCAGTGACACATCACCCAACTAAATTCCTGCCTTCCTGATACGCACACAGGGAGCTGCCTTTAAACATTCTTCTGGAGTTTACTTCAGGCCAAGTCTGACATCCCTTCTACTGTCAGGGGTCTCGTGCCACAATGTGACAGAGCCCTCTGGTGGATCCTGGGGTCAATTCCCATTAAAGGCAGGTTCGAACTCAGAGGTTCAAAGTCTGTAAGACAACCACAAATGGATGGATGGCCGCATGGGTGGATTTTTATATTGGTTTATTTGTTAATGATTGATTTTTCTTTAAACTACTTTGCTTGTTTTTAGTTATGATTATACGCGGATGAACTAAGCTCACTGAAGTGGTGGTGCGTTTCAAATTGTTAAAGTATATTTTACCTGAAGCAGGCTCCAAGTCAACCCACTCACTCCAAGTGCTGGACTCATCCTCCGTTGTTCGGATTCGTACAGAGTACACTGTACATTCCAATGGGAAATCTGACTGCCAAGACCATGAAAAGCTCCTATCTTTGAAGAATGTTGTGTTGAAATGATCCTGTAAAACAGCAAGGGCAAATGTTACCTAAAACCATCCCCAAGAACTCTTAATTCAATCCGTCTATCCATTTTTAAACTGAAAGAATCAATTTCAAGGTTATGGGGAGCCAGCATCTGCCCTGGCAGCACTGGGCACAAAGCCGTAACTAACTGCGTGAAACGTCAGTCCGTCACAGGGCACATTCATGTACATACTGTACCCACACACACATTCATAGTAGGCCATGTTAGGATAATACATGAGCTTGTATTGCATTTGATTAACATGTACAAAGAAACTGACCCATGGAAAATGTTCACAGTTTATGTGGATGGTGACCAGCCTGAGAATAGAGCCTGTTTCTCTATGTTTTGAAAAATATTTTAGATTGTGCCTACTTGTATACCATTTATTAATTTTTTAATGTTATTTTCCTAATTGTTTTTAAATTTTACTAATGTTGTATCAACATCATTGTGTCACTGATTTGTGTTTTTCATGGCCATGGCATGGGTGTTACCAGTGATATACAGTACATGAGAGGCTTAAGATGCTATTTAAGATGGTGGTGTACTGAATTTGTTAACCATGATTTGGATTAAAAAGCCAAGATTAAAGGCAATTTGAAAATTGCAACTTTATCACAATGGACAGAAGCTGATGCAATACAACACATGGCTTCTGGGTAGTTTGAACATGACATTCTGCTGTTAGTCTAGTTGAAGTCAATGTCAAATGAACATGGAGGCTCTGCTTCAGTATTGCACCATTGATGAATCACGTGGTATAGCAAGATTTCTTTGGGCAGAGGGAGTGAAACCTGCTTAAAATTCACCAAAAGAAGTGAAAACAGTATGACTCAACGAAAAGATTATGAATGGGTAGAGAGATTTAAAGTAGGAAGAACAAGTGTAACTGATGAAGCTCAATCTGGTCGAAAATCAACGTCGTGCACACAAGCTAGCCTAGCAAATTCCTTCATCAGAAAAGATTGACGGATTATGTTGTCTGTTGTTGCTGCACATTTGTATATCAGCTATATATTGTACATGTCATAGTCCATGATGACTTGGGGTACCGTAAAGTTTGCACAAGATAGGTACCCAAACAGTTTACTGATCTGTGCAAGCAACAATGCAAGGACGGTCCAACCCAATTCTTGATTAGATTGTTTAAAAGTGGATTGTCACTAAAAAAGAGACATGGGTCTATCACTAAGATCACTGAAGCAAGAGACAAAACATTCTTCCCTCCAGTATCCTTGCATGTGCCTTGCCTGGGAGGCTAAGGTTTGGAATCCCTCTGTAGTTGGAAACCATCCTTTGGCTTGAAGTCAAGGTTTTTTCTTGGAAAAGAGTAGATTGCTCTAACTAGGTGAGTGGGGGGACAACTGCCTTTAGTGGTGGAGTTCAAGTATCTGAGGATTTTGTTTATAGGCGGATTGGAATGGTGCAGCTGTTTTACAGGCCCTGTACCAGTCCATTGGGATGAAGCTTGAGCTAAGACTAAAGACAAAGCTCTTGGGTTACCAGTCAGTTTGCCAAAGCTCACAGTGGATTTCAGCAGAGACAATGAGAAGCGAAGAACCTCTGTGCATTAACGGTACTGTAGTGCAGTGGGTTGAGGGTTTAAATACCTGAGAATCAATATCAGGAGTGATTGAGCATGGTCCACACACACTGACATGTCGGTTGTCAAAGTCAAGGCAGCACGTTTATCATCTCAGACAAATGAAGAATTCCAGAGTATTAAAAAGAGTCCTGAAATCCTATTACCATGCATATTGGCAGGATGCATCACTTCCATGTGTGGAAATGGCTCAAAAAAGGACCACAGAGCGCCACAGAGAGTACAGAGAGATCATTATGGGAATATCATAACCATCCCAAAAGCAGCTATACATACAGAGGTGCATTATCAAGGTAGCCATTATGAAGGACTCCTCTCACCCTTTCTACAGCCAGCTGAAATGGTTAAGATCTGGCAGGTGCCTGCGTTGCCTCAAATCAAGAACAGAAAGGCTGAGAAAGTTAAAAATAAGAAACAATAACAGAAATTCCTCAAAATTGTGAAAATAATTAATTAATTTATTTTTCTATTTTTATTATTTAATAATCACTTAACAATTTTAATACCCCTAATGTGTATATACAGGTATGTCATACAGTTACAGTAATATTTATTTTTAATCTATATTTTAAAATTTGTATTGAACAATACAGGCTGCTCACTGAGCTACATTTCATTGTATACCCCTGAGTGTGTATAAACCACAAATACAATCTAAATCTAAGTCTGTATCCCTGTCCTCCACTACAGTCTTGAGCTGTAATGAGATTGTCAGTACAAGCAGCAGAAATGAGCTTTCTTCGCCGGGTGGCTGGGCTGACACTACGTGATAGGGAGAGAAACTCAGCGATTTAGAGGAGAGTCACTGATCCTCCTATCAAGAAGAACCTGTTGAGGTGATTTAGGCACACTGCCCTGACAGCTCCCCCTAGCGGTGCTCCAGGCACATCAGACTGGGTGGAGACCCTGTGGCAGACCCAGGAAATGCTGGAGGAATTATATCTTTCATCTAGTTGAGGAATGTCTGGGAATTTCTCAGAGTGACCTGGAATCTGTAGCTGGAGACAGGGAAGCCTGGACTGACCTATTTAGACCTCATCAGGACGGGAAGATGAGATTATTGATTTTTTTTTTTTAATTTTTATAAATTTTATTACAATCCATACAAAGCAATCAAGATTTTACAAAAAGAAAAACTGAGTTAAGAACAGATCGACCCCCACCCCTGAGAGAGAGAGCAAGCCAAATAACGTTAAATTTAAGGCTTGTAAACATACCTAATTTAAAAAAAAAAAAATTCTCTGTGCTTTATGAACTTATTTTAAAATATTACTGATTAGATCCTGCCATGTTTTGAAAAAAGTCTGTACGGATCCTCTAACTGAGTATTTGATTTTTCCAATTTCAAATAATATAACACATCGGTTTCCCACTGACTTAAAAGAGGAGAGTTTGGGTTCTTCCAGTTTATCAGAATGAGTCTGCGTGCCAAGAGTGTAGTGAATGCAATCACAATTTGTTTGTCCTTCTCCACTTTAAGCCCCTCTGGAAGAACCCCAAACACAGCTGTTAATGGGTTAGGAGGGATTGTGAGTCCAAGGCTGTCTGAGAGGTAATTAAAAATTTTTGTCCAGAATAATGTTAATTTGGTGCAGGCCCAGAACATGTGACCCAGTGAGGCTGGGACTTGGTTGCAACGTTCGCAGGTTGGATCATGCCCTGGAAACATTTTGGAGAGTTTTAGTCGAGACAGATGTGCTCGATATATAATTTTGAATTGTATAATTGTATGGTTTAGCATATGGAGCTCGAGTGAATTCTCTGCATTGCTACTTTCCACTCCTTTTCTGATATATTAATTGAGAGATCTTTTTCCCAGTGTCCTCTTGGATCTTTGAAAGGGAGGGACTGTAAAATAATTTTATATATTGTAGAGATGGAGTCTAACTCCTTGAAATTGAGCAATAATTTTTCCAGCATGGTTGAGGGTGCAAGATGAGGAAAATCTGGAAGGTTCTGTTTAACAAAGTTCCTGATTTGAAGATAGTGAAAGAAATGTGTAGCTGGAATGTTAAATTTGGAATGTAATTTTTCATAGGATGCAAAGACGTTGTCTATATAAAGATCTCTAAGCAAGTTAATTCCAAATTTTTTCCAGATATTAAAAACTGCATATGTTTGTGAAGGTTGAAAGAGGTGGTTCTCTTGCAGAGGTGCCACAGATAGAAGAGATTATTGATTTTTGAATGAATTGAGACAATGATGACTATCAGGTGAATTCATTGTTACAGAATGAGAATTCTTTAAGAAGATGTACATACCGTGAAAATATTTTTTTTTTCTTTTGTCCATCCAACTTGAATCTGAAAAGCAATTTCCTTTCCTGCTGCATTTGTCTCACCTTTCAGGTGCCATCTCACATTTAGTGTTTGCGATTCAACATCACTCGAAAGAGTTATATTTTGAAGAGTTAAAGTTTTTGGAGCTATAAAAGAAGATGGCATGTGTTAATAGTGTAATTATCCTTGAGAGTAAATCAGACAATGACATGCAGATGAAATATCTGGCACCAATGCAGATAGTCTGAATCTCCTACTGATATATTTTCACCTGCACTACCATACCTGACATATAAAAAATGTAATATCACTTGATGAGGCACTAAGATATAACACACTATATTATGCCAAATATTTAAGTTTAGTGATCATTTCTCATAGATAGATAGATAGATAGATAGATACTTGGGATTAATACAGTATCTATCTATCTATCTATCTATCTATCTATCTATCTATCTATCTATCTATCTATCTATCTATCTATCTATCTATCTATCTATCATTCATTTTTAGTAACCTACTGAAGTTCAAAAGAATTATGGAGGCTGCACAGCATTTAAAAATGCACAAAGATGTTCAAATTCTTGCAGCAGGCTCTTTAGCTAAAGTTCAGACTATAACTGAAATTCATCTCAATTCATCAATCTAACGACTTTGCTACGGCAATCGTGAATCATTGGACATGTGGCTCTTTTCAGAAATTGGCCATTTCTATCTGATTTTGAAGGGCATGCAGTAATTTCTGATATTTGGACCTCAACAATCTTTATTACAAGCTTTATGTCATGATTTTGTAATTCATAATTTGGACATCATTTGGTGTTATTTTAGAATGAATCTATTACATTATACGTTTTTTTTTTAATGCAGTAATAACACTGAGACATACAGTGTAAATTATACCTTATCATTTAAAAATACTTCTTCATTGAGTGAATATAAGAAACATGGGATGTTACTGGGCAGTTTAGAAGAAAGCAGGACTGTGGAGAACTGAAATCTTGTCTTAATGGATTTTACAAAGAGTTAGCGATTGATGAGCTATTTCGGGCTTAATGTCCAGTACATAGCATAAATTTAGTCATATTCTTGTGCTGTTCTTAAATTATACTTGGACAGGTGAAACCAGATTTACATTTATTACATTACATAAGCTTATTCTTTTTCAAATGATTTGTTTCAAGGAACACTTCTTCCAATGTTAATGGAGAATTTTGTATTGACTCGGATAAAGACAGTCATATTTTGTAATGGAAATGACCAGAGGAGTTGTTACATAGTCAAAACAATCGAGTCATCAAGATCAGAATGTTAACAAAAATCAAGTCTTATACTAAAAAATTAGTTCAACTAACCTGACTGGAAAACCAAAAAGAACTGCACACCAACACTAAAGTTGTTATCATTAATTTCAAATGATCCTAAAATGCAGGTGCCGATCTTTACACAGTTGCTCTGGTGATGTCACACATCATGCATTTCTGAGTCTTTCTGGGTACGATCACCATGGTGACTGTTGGTGCAGGTGTTTTAAAACGAGAGTGCCCATATTCAAACAAAATGGCATCACAGAATAAACAGTAAAATAATTCAATCACCAACACAAAATAACAGCAATTTTAGAATCCCAAACTGCATGCATGTATTCTTAGAAAACAACACAGGAAATGAACAAAAAATTGAAGAAAATGCTAATCGTAACAATTTTATGGTTACTGTAGAGTAACGTATTGTTTTATGTTTTATATAGTATACAGTATGTATACTGTAGTTTACACATAATTGCATGTAACTGTAAATCGAAAGGCTTAACAGTTATGAAAAGAAAGAGATGCATTAGTTTATTTTTAATTTTGTAGAGTTCTGCAGAGTTTCTGCTTTTGTCCATTTGCATGGTCAGTCTGTAATTGTCTTTTACCTAAATTGAAGGTTAATGCAGTCTTCTTATAATGTAATCATATTTTTCTGTAACTATTTTATGCTTTTTAAGAAATTATTTTATCAAAGCATTCATTTGCTGTTGACGACTTGAGCTCACTACGTGTGCAAGTAATCAGAGAGAGCACCTGCTGATCCTCTTATGTTCATTTCACAACAATATTAATTCTTTATTTTAGAAGAGTAAAGATTAGTTTTATTAAACTATGGTTGTCTTAGTATAACGTAATTTAAAGGTTATTATAATTATAAATAGAGTGACACTGGTTTACTGCAGTTCAAACAAGCTTGAGGATGGCTCAAGACACCACTCAAAGGGGCTTCATACTGGTAAGGTTCTCCAGGGTGCTAGGATGGGTAGTATCGTACACGCAAGTGTTAGGAGTGTCTCATGGGTGTTGGGTCATCTAATAATACAGGGAAGTTTTTTGATGTGACACCTCCACTAATCCAGTCTCCAATGGAATATCCTGGACGACTATTGACCTCAATTCCAGTCCCCACGTGATCAGCTACTCCCCTTCCCCTGGTACTCCCCTTGGTACTTAACTTGTCTCTATCAGGTGTTCATTTTGAATCTAGCCTCTGGCAGGAATGGGTCTCTGCTCCTCTGGAAGCTATTTCTCAGGCTGCAACGAGCCCCAAACCTCCTTTTGTTTTTCTGTTGTTTATTCCAAGGATATAAAGACATCCAAGGGATGCCATGACCCCCTGTAAAACGTTTAAATCTATAGTGATGGCACAACAGTGTGATTGGCAATATGGCAGACTAGTGGAACGATAGAAGACTTTTACATGGTAAAAGGAGGCATGAAATGGTCCTCTGCTAGCACAGTTTTGTACAGAACTTGGGTAGAAAAAAATTTGAGGGTACAAGACAGAGAGAGATCTGCTTGAGCTACTCCAAGAAGTTTTTGGGGACTTAAATAACTTTGTAATATAAATTCTGCAGACATTTTGATGGGTTAATTCTTCATTTGTGTTTGATTTAAAACATTGACTTTAAGAAGTTCTCTGTGGGGAGGCAGAGTACCGAGAGTGTTGAGAATATCGAAGGTTTGGATACTCTGTTCTGAGGCTAATTGATAGACAGGCCTCCATACCTGGTAGATAAGGTCTGACGCTGTAGAGTGAGTCCCAGTTGTGCAAATAGAAATTATTGTACCTTGAACTTCATTTAATAGTCTAGGATCATTCCTCTTTTTACTTGTGTTTGTGTTTTGTTACAGTTTATTGGTTTCGTATAGAGTGAGATGCAAAGATACTCGATGTTACAATACCTACTTTATATGGACAGAACACCTGTACTTACATTTGTTTGTGCAGCACCCATTGTGCAGTTTTAATAATAATATTGTTAGCAAAACCAACTGAAATGCAGAAATCATTCTCATTTTCCATTCTGTGTACATTTGGTGTACATAGGCCTCAAAGGAGCGGGACAATATCCTGTAATAAGAAGCACAAACATGACACACATATAACAGAGGTAGCATAATGTCTTTTATATGAATTTCATGCTCAAACATAAAGGAAGAACCCATGCTGAAAAAAATAAGATAATTTCGGTACATCAGATGCTTTTTATTTCCAAAGCCGGCGTGCCCAAGCAGTTAGCCTTTGTCAATGCCTGCTATTTACTTACAGCTATTTATTCATTTTGGAGCACATGGTGTTTTTCTCTGCTATGATGATAGGTGTTGAGAATGATTGCAACAAAACTGTTTTGCTATGAAGTAGCCCTAGAAAATGCACTATGTATCAAGCTAAATGTGTCAAAAATGTTAAAAAAGGCAATTTACTGTTCTGGTGAAGAAAAGATCATCATTTTATGTTATTATGTCAGAATACAAAGTAGTAAATGATAAGCTAGAGTCTCCCAAATAGGGCCATTACTAAAGAAGAATTAAAAAAATTCTACCCAGTAAAAGACATTAGGATCAGGATACACTTCTTTGAAAGTTCTAGGGAAATACCACTCCTAATGTTATATTTTCAAACCTAATTAATCGAAATCAAAACCTATGGAAGCTCAAGCCCATTCTTGCAGCACTGGGTGTAAAAAAAAAAAGGAATAAGACAGGAAAAAAATCCTAGATAGGGTACCAGGTAATCACAAAACACGGTAGGAAGAAAAAGCAAATTTCACACACATGGGAAGTGGGCCACAATTGAAACCCCGTGAATCAAACTTTGAGATAACAGCACTGAACACTGGACCACCAACACTAAATCCAGAAGAGTAATCCATCTTGAAGTTGGGCAAGTGACCTTACCAACAAAGTAGCATTTTTGCATTTTTATTTTGGACGTAGCCTCTACTTTATCACAAGGAAGCTTTTGATTAGTTGAACTGGAATTTCCTCTGGCAAGTTTTGAACAGGTTGGGTTTTGTTGGCCACTTTATTAATATACCTAAATCTTTATACACTTACCCCGGCAGCTGTTCTTCTCATTAATTCAGATATATCTCGTCCCTTTCAAAACTTTAGAGGTGTTAGGCAATTCTGTCCAGTTTCTCCATTACTTTTTATTCTTGCCCTTTAACCCTTAGCCATCATCCTTTATTCTCAAGATTTGACTTATTCTATTATAGCCTATGGCTCTTGACATAAAATTTCTGTTTATGCTTATTATATTTTGTTCTTTCTTGGAAATTCGCCTTTGATTTTTCACGTGCTTAGATTTTCAAACAAATTACAGTAAATAAGCTATCAGGTTTTAAAATAAAGTGGTAAAACCTTTCCTTTCTTCCATTAAACCCCCATGCTTGCCAAAGTGTTCTTCCATTCTCACGTCCCTCTGGTTAGTTCATTAAACATCTTGGTATCGATATCTCTCCCCTACGATAGAACACTACAACACCAATCATCAAATCTTTAAAAGAGTTAGAGTCTTGCATTCCTAGTCCCCTGCCCCTTCATCCTTCTGATCCTGACAAGCAAACGTTAAAATGAATGTGGTTCCTCACTTTCATTTTATTAATACAATCTTATCCCTTTTCCTTCTTAGTAGAAACTAGACTGTTGTTATATGTTTAAAATCGTATGTCTTATTGTACAATAAAAGACCTTCCATTACACACAAATCTTTAACTCATAACATATAAGAGGAAGGTGTTTCTTTACCAGACTTGGAGTTATAATACTGGCCATTTACACTTGGACTGATTTGAACTTTAGTAGACCTTCCTAGACTTTGGCTTCCATTTCAATCTAATATAGTAGCCAGGGCCAGATTAAGGAGGGTGGGTGCCCAAGGCTAGAGATATTTTTGGGGCCCTGCCTACACAAAATGCTTCATCAACTTTAAAGTCTTAGGGTCACAAAGAGTAAAGTAAATAATTACAAAAGAGGTTTAAATGAATTGTAAACATTTGAAGTAAAACAAAATATGGGCTTACTATCTGAAATTATTAGAGAATGCTATTGAGAATACGGTATATTTTTAATTGGCTGTTGTTGCATAGATGATAAGTAACCATCTCAAACCAAGGCCTAAAAAGTCAATTATAGAACCCTATTGCAAATGCCTACAAAAGTAGGAATATCAAATACTGCATAGGCTATTCATATTAACTCAAGACAAATGATTTTTTAAATTATACTGTTTTGGACTACTTTGCAATAAAGGCATTGATCAGATCTCTCTCACTTGACATCAGAATCAAATGATTTAGTCTGTCCTGTCCCATTAGGGATCTGAGCCTATTTTTCACTAACCTGAGCTTGAAGAAAGATCACTCAATTGTGATAGGCAATGTCAAATAAAGCCTGAAAGCAACAGTTATATTTAAGAAGATGTCCTGCAAGTTTGTTTTTTTTGTCTATGAAACTGCAAAAGCTCTAGAGTGGGTAAAATGCCTTTAGTGCTTATGAATTCTCCAAATAGGACAATGAGATAACCACTGCACCAGAGTGCCTTAAGCAACAAAAGATGCAAATGGAATAATAACCACAAACCTAATAAAACAATT
Organism: Polypterus senegalus; assembly: GCF_016835505.1. NCBI lineage: Eukaryota > Metazoa > Chordata > Cladistia > Polypteriformes > Polypteridae > Polypterus > Polypterus senegalus. The sequence goes on from NC_053157.1 coordinate 54,261,708, forward strand.
GGCCACAAACTAGCAATAACTGACAAAATTATACATTTGATGCACATGTGTGTAGGGGACATCTTCAGGGCTATATAGCACTCCTGTGGATCACATAAAAGGAGGCAGCAACCACTGCTAGGGAGCCAGAGTCGGGAGGGAGAAGACAGCGCTTACTGGAGGAAAGCAGAAGGAGAGTCAGAGAGAAGAAGTAAAGACATTGCTGTGTTCTTTGGACTGTGTGTTTTGAACTTCTGTCCTGCATCTGTCTGTGTTGCGTTTGGGAAAATGAGTGCCCCCTGCAGGCCTCTATATATATATATATGTATGTATGTATGTGTGTGTGTGTGTGTGTGTGTGTGTATCTTAGACAACAGCTCCAAACTACTACAAAAAATTAAATGACAACAGAACAGCCTTTATCTCACCGTCTAAAAGCAATCTAAAAGTAACAAAGTAACATTGTTTTTTCATGTAATAGTAAAATGAAAAAGCAGAAAATATTTACTATCTTTGAGCTATCGCGTTGGCCATTGCTATGGAAATCTGTTCCAGAACCACCCAGGAATGGAATGCATGTTATGCTAGCCTTGGAAAGCATCCCAGGGCGCCTGGGAAAAAAGGTTTGCTGGCAAACCAATCAAATTCACTAGGAAAAATGCATTTTTGGGGCCCTCTACAGAACAGGGCCCCTGGCTACGGCCCCAGTAAGCCCTTGCTAAATTCTGGGCATGATAAAAGCTCCTAGCTCTCTCACTGTTCTTCCCTTCTCTACTGTTAAACTTAAGTTAGGTTTTAAAATTTTCCTTATTGCTTTATGTCCTTTGAGAACTTGGCACAGGGTTAGGAATCTTTTCGGCCCATGCCCTGTTTGGTACTGTGCGTACTGGTAGCATCCTTATCTCTTTCCCACTTTGGATGTGTTACAGTATTCTGACTCTTAGGGATATTTATGATGACACTGGGCTGCTGACCTTCCAGTCACTGAGGAAAAAGTGAGGTTCATTTATACTATTCCCTGTTCCACTTGATTTGTTTATTTACAATATAGTTGTGTGCTTAAGGTGGGCAGTATACCACACTATCCTCTGGAACTCTGTTCCAGCCTCTCTAACTTCCCTTGGTCTCCTTTCCCCACTACAAAGCCGGGAGGAAATTCTGTATGCAATTCATTGTAAGGCATTCTGCAGGCCCTTACCTATGATTTCAATCTAGCAGTGCGATCTTCCATGTGTCCTCTCTATCTCTTTCTTGTGTCCCCTCTATCATTTTTAAAAATGTTATATTTTTCATTATGAACTGAAACTTATCAGCATATCTGATTCAAATTTGTACATAATTTATGTCTCCACTCCCCTGTAAATGTTATGTTATGGGCCTGGCTGTGAACAACAACTGTCATCTTTCTACATTCGTGTTCTTGTTTGTTTTAGTTCTTCTCAAAAATTGTGTTGCTGGATCCATTTTTCTATTTGATATTTAAATGATAACAAAAAATGTTTCATTTACTAATGAAAGATTGATTTATTGAAAATCAAGTAAATAAAAATGGAGTTAAAACATATTTTGATATTATTATTCAACCATCCATCCATTGTCCAACCCGCTATATCCTAACTACAGGGTCACGGGGGTCAATCCCAGCCAACACAGGGTGCAAGGCAGGAAACAAACCCCGGGCAGGGCAGCAGCTCACCGCAGGGCACACACACACACACACACAGGACAATTTAGAATTGCCATTGCACCTAACCCGCATGTCTTTGGATTGTGGGAGGAAACCAGAGTACCTGGAGGAAACCCACGCAGACATGGGGAGAACATGCAAACTCCACGCAGGGAGGACCCGGGAAGTGAACCCAGGTCTCCTTACTGCGAGACAGCAGCGCTACCACTGTGCCACTGAGCCGCCATTATTATTTATTTTATTGCAAAATGTGATATTTGTCTTCAAACGTAACTAGTTGACTACCTAGTGTGCTGATTCGTTCTAAATTATTTCTGGAAACCTTAGATTCTTAATTATATTTAGCATCTTCCTATCATGGAGAGGGCTATGGAAACCAATCGTGTCAGCCAGGACAGGACACTCTTGACAATCTTTGATATCTCTGGAAATATCCACGTGTATCCAGTCCACCTGAAGAATTAAATCCTTGTATGCTTTGATTTTACCATTGTGTCTCCATTTTGCAGGCCGTAGCCAATACACCTCCCACAGGATGGCCCAGGAGGCTGTCGTTATTAGATTATTGAGCTTCTTACTCTATCACGGGCTTGACACTTGACAAGCAGCAAGGGGATCTTATCTTTCCAATGTTGAAAATCCTATAATCTCCTCAAATATCACTTGTGAGCAAGACCGTGAGAAATCTGAACTTGTACACTTGTGGAAATCCACTTCTCCCGTACTGGAAGAGAGCTAATCACTTTGTTTCATGGATGACTGGCTCTAAAATGTGGAGATGCTGATTCTCATATCAACCTGCTCACAATAAGTTGCAAAATGTTGTTGTGCATGGTGGCCTCATGGAAGTCCTTCCTCTTTCAGTTGATGACTTCTCTAATTGGTGGTGTGCACCAGTGGGTCTTAGAGTGGATATCACCCACAGATCTTTGCAGCCACCTGCACTGCTGATGTCACCACTTTCCCCTGAATTTTGAGAGAACACACCTACTTGGAATAGTCACTTTAATTTTGAGAGCTTAATATATGTAGTAAGTAATGAGGTACTGTATATGTGAACATTTATTTTTCAAATGGTTTAGGATAAGTAAGTCATTGAAAGCATTTTCAACATTTGAAGTCCGAGTTAACGGTCACTCATACTTTAATTGATTATACAAAAGGGCCATTTCCCATCACAGGGAGGGTTCTCAGTTACAATTACTGTAAATGAGTGAGAGCAATGACCAGAGGATCAGGTCAAGTGTAGCATTGCTCATTAGCCACACTAAACAGAATTGCTGTCCTTAATATGAATTAGAACTGCAGAGGTGAAAGGCATCAAGGTCTTTTGCTAATTTGTTCAGGTCAGAGAAGTGTGGAAGCCTCTGTCATCTAACTTAAGAGGAAAACTCAGAGGGCAAATATGTTTTGAGGACAAAAATAAAGAACTAATCTGCATAAAATTGTCACTCAGTCAATAAAGATTATTTTAGTGACAGGGAGACAAAAAAAAAAAAAACAGCATGAGGAGCTTAAAGACCTTGACAGGCCCTATCCTTAAACTGGAAATTAAGTTGTGTTACCTGCATTTCTGCTGATTTTATAGGAACACTGAAGAAACATGTTGAGGTTATACCACAGACTGAATGTTAGTCGTCCTGGGTGCAGAGGAAGAAGCCAATGACGCAGAAGAACTTCTCTGTACTTGTCACTGACCGGCCTGAAACTCTACCATTTCTAGATTTTAGGATTTATAAATGTATTTTTTTGTGGGACAATGAGTGAGAATAGCAGAGAATATGCTCTTATCACTTTTGTTGTTTGTTCCAACGTCTACATTACCTTCCTGGTAATAAAAAACATTATTCCATGTTGGCTCCCCAATTCCCTCTTTCACTACTTTTGGTAACAAAAGTCTTGTGGATGAATCTGCAAAGCTCCTTCTGCTTACCTATTCCTGCTTGAAGAAATCTGACTGCTTACCTAACTCTTAAAGCTATCTAGCTCTTAAAGCACAAATGAAACAAAAAATTACCAACCTGGTAACCCGACTTGAAGACAACAGGTAAAAAAGGCTCAACAAACAAATAGGAGCACACAAGCAGAAATTACAGCTTTAAAAAGAAAGGAAGGGAGCTCCTCAAGCTGAAATACCATGCAGTAAACAATTTTTCCAATAGAACTCCAGGAAAAGAAAAAAAAAACAGCAAAGTAGAGACTCTTTTAATGATCTAAATATAGAGAATTCTCTGAATAGGGCTTTTTAAATTCTCTGTGTTGTAAGCTGGAGGGGTGAACGCACCCCAGGAGGACACAGACGCCCCTGGGAATACCCTTGAAACACAGACTACCCTCACATCGCTCCTTACCTTCTCACTTGCGCTATAACGCGTAATACAAGCCTCACGCGATACTCCGCTAACTTAAAAGTCTTGTGCAGCACCTGTCAGTTTTGGAATTGATTGTTTTGCTTTTCTCTCTCTTTCTCTCTCTGACTTTCTCTGCTCCTAGCGGAACTGTCATCTCTGACTTGTCATGGAGCACGTTTAAGCTTTGGAAAAAGAAACACTGTTTGCAGTGTTTGAATAAAATTCCTGTTTTCTACAACCTCCTGTGTCTCTGTGCAAATCTATGACCCAAGCATGATAGTGTAAGGAAAAATCATTTTAAAAGAGCAGTATGTACTGAAAGGACTAAATCAGGGGTAGGCAACATCAGTCCCGGAGGGCCACAGTGGCTGCTGGTTTTCGTCCCAACCCAGTTTCTTAATGAGAAGTCAGTTACTGGTGATGAAGCACTTATTGCTCAAGTGACATTCTTACGCTTCATTTTAGTGGTCTCACATAAGGTCCCACAGCCTTAATTGCTTATTTCAGTCTTTAGAAAGCTGCATTTACTGTTTTTAATGGCTCCTTATTAGCAATAAGATGCAATTGACGAAGGAGCCAGCAGTTCTCCATTTAACTTGTATCCATTTAAACCTGTGTGGATTTATCATGCACTATTTGTTTTAATAAAACACTGTGTGACAGTCTAAAAATTATCCATTTTATGCAAATCATTTAGATGCTATCCTGGGAAAGAAAAATAATCAACACTATACAGTAAGAACCTAACATTGCAGATTAACAAGGAATAAAATTAAATAAGCAGTTGAGAATCTGAGCAGTTGGATTAGAATGAAAACCTCCAGTACTGACATTGCCTACCTTTGGATTGAATAAAACTATTCAACCATGTATTTTTAAAAGAAGAAAATAATGGCGTATGCCAACCCTCCAGACAGAGGAGCAGCTTTAGTGACAGACTGAGGAGATCATTCCACCCCCACACTATGCGACTCTTCAATTCCACCCCTCAGGGGGTTAAACGTTAACATTATACTTTACCTGCATTTTCTATCACTCTTTAATTTAATATTGTTTTTTTATCAGGATGCTGCTGCTGCTGGAGTATGTGAATTTCCCCTTGGGATTAATAAAGTATCTATCTATCTATCTATCTATCTATCTATCTATCTATCTATCTATCTATCTATCTATCTATCTATCTATCTATCTATCTATCTAACCGGAGAAGTAGCAAAAGCAACGCATACCTTCATCCATCCATCCATCCTCTTCCGCTTATCCGAGGTCGGGTCGCGGGGGCAGCAGCTTAAGCAGAGAGGCCCAGACTTCCCTCTCCCGGCCACTTCTTCCAGCTCTTCGGGAGAATCCCAAAGGCGTTCCCAGGCCAGCCGGAGACATAGTCCCTCCAGCGTGTCCTGGGTCTTCCCGGGGCCTCCTCCCGGTTGGACGTGCCCGGAACACCTCACCAGGGAGGCGTCCAGGAGGCATCCTGATCAGATGCCCGAGCCACCTCATCTGACTCCTCTCGATGCGGAGGAGCAGCGGCTCTACTCTGAGCCCCTCCCGGATGACTGAGCTTCTCACCCTATCTTTAAGGGAAAGCCCAGACACCCTGCGGAGGAAACTCATTTCAGCCGCTTGTATTCGCGATCTCGTTCTTTCGGTCACTACCCATAGCTCATGACCATAGGTGAGGGTAGGAGCGTAGATCGACTGGTAAATTGAGAGCTTTGCCTTACGGCTCAGCTCCTTTTCACCACGACAGACCGATGCAGAGCCCGCATCACTGCGGATGCCGCACCGATCCGCCTGTCGATCTCACGCTCCATTCTTCCCTCACTCGTGAACAAGACCCGAGATACTTGAACTCCTCCACTTGGGGCAGGATCTCTCCCCCAACCCTGAGAGGGCACTCCACCCTTTTCCGGCTGAGGACCATGCTCTCGGATTTGGAGGTGCTGATTCTCATCCCAGCCGCTTCACACTCAGCTGCGAACCGATCCAGAGAGCTGAAGATCACGGCCTGATGAAGCAAACAGGACAACATCATCTGCAAAAAGCAGTGACCCAATCCTGAGTCCACCAAACCGGACCCCTTCAACACCCTGGCTGCGCCTAGAAATTCTGTCCATAAAAGTTATGAACAGAATGGCTGGCAAAGGGCAGCCCTGTCGGAGTCCAACTCTCGCTGGAAGCGGGCTCGCCTTACTGCTGGCAATGCGGGCCAAGCTCTGACACCGGTTGTACAGAGACCGAACAGCTCTTATCAGGGGTCCGTACCCCATACTCCCGAGCACCCCCACAGGATTCCCGAGGGACACGGTCGAATGCCTTTTCCAAGTCCACAAAACACATGTAGACCGGTTGGGCAAACTCCCATGCACCCTCCAGGACTCTGCTAAGGGTGAAGAGCTGGTCCACTGTTCGCGACCAGGGCGAAAACCACACTGTTCCTCCTGAATCCGAGGTTCACTATCCGGCGGACCCTCCTCTCCGGAACCCCAGAATAGACTTTTCCAGGGAGGCTGAGGAGTGTGATCCCTCTATAGTTGGAATACACCCTCCGGTCCCCTTTTAAAGAGGGGACCACCACCCCGTCTGCCAATCCAGAGGCACTGTCCCGATGTCCATGCGATGTTGCAGAGGCGTGTCAACCAAGACAGTCCTACAACATCCAGAGCCTTAAGGAACTCGGGCGATCTCATCCACCCCGGGCCCTGCCACCAAGGAGTTTTTTGACCACCTCGGTGACTTCAGTCCCAGAGATGGGAGAGCCCACCTCAGAGTCCCCAGGCTCTGCTTCCTCATTGGAAGGCATGTTAGTGGGATTGAGGAGGTCTTCGAAGTACTCCTCCCACCGACCCACAACGTCCCTAGTCGAGGTCAGCAGCGCACCATCCCCACCATATACGGTGTTGACACTGCACTGCTTCCCCTCCTGAGGCGCGGACGGTGGACCAGAATCTCCTCGAAGCCGTCCAAAGTGTTCTCCATGGCCTCTCCAAACTCCTCCCATGCCCGAGTTTTTGCCTCAGCAACAACCGAAGCCGCGTTCCGCTTGGCCTGCCGGTACCTATCAGCTGCCTCCAGAGACCCACAGGACAAAAAGTCCTATAGGACTCCTTCTTCAGCTTGACGGCATCCCTCACGCGGTGTCCACCAACGGGTTGGGGATTGCCGCCACGACGACACCGACCCCTTGCGGCCACAGCTCCGGTCAGCCGCCTCAACAATAGAGGCACGGAACATGGCCCATTCGGACTCAATGTCCCCACCTCCCTCGGGGCGTGGTTGAAGTTCTGCGGAGGTGGGAGTTGAAGCTACTTCTGACAGGGGACTCTGCCAGCCATTCCCAGCAGACCCTCACAACAAGTTTGGGCCTACCAGGTCTGACCGGCATCTTCCCCCACCATCGAAGCCAACTCACCACCAGGTGGTGATCAGTTGACAGCTCCGCCCCTTTCTTCACCCGAGGCCACCCTCTCGTCCACCGGGGTAAACCCCAATGCACACGCTCCGAGTCGGGGTGCAATAAGTATGCCCACACCTGCTCGGCGCCTCTCACCGGGGGCAACTCCAGAGTGGTAGAGAGTCCAGCCCTCTCAAGGAGATTGGTTCCAGAGTCCAAGCTGTGCATCGAGGTGAGTCCGACTATATCTAGCCGGAACCTCTCGACCTCGCGCACTAGCTCAGGCTCCTTCCCCTTCAGAGAGGTGACATTCCACATCCCAAGAGCCAGTTTCTGTAGCCGAGGATCAGACCGCCAAGGTCCCTGCCTTCGGCCACCACCCAACTCACACTGCACCCAACCTCCTTGACCCCTGCCATAGGTGGTGAGCCCATGGGGAGGAGGACCCACGTTACCTCTTGGGCTGTGCCCGGCAGCCCATGGGTGCAGGCCCGGCCACTAGGTGCTCGCCATCGAGCCCCACCTCCAGGCCTGGCTCCAAAGGGGGGCCCCGGTGACCTGCGTCCGGGCAAGGGAAAGCGTCGTCCACAGTTTTTATTTTTCATTGGAGGTTTATTGAACCTCTCTTTGTCTCATCCCTCACCTAGGACCAGTTTGCCTTGGGTGGCTACCAGGGCATAAAGCCCCGGACAACATAGCTCCTAGGATCATTGGGACACGCAAACCCCTCCACCACGATAAGGTGACGGTTCAAGGAGGAGGCAACGCATACCTGTAAAACATAATTTGCTTAGAGTTTTTAAAAACCTCAACCTCATAGATAATTTTCAAACTAGAAGCCACTTGCATTAAAAGTTAATTAAAAACTCCGTTTCGCATTCTTTAATAGACACACTATAGCTAAGAGATGAGACCTTGACAGAGATAATCAATCAATGCATAACCCAGTTGTTCACAGAAACATGGTTTCTAAACTGCCATCTAAACCCTTATTCAAGTTTGGTTAATAGATGAAGATTATTTGGCAAATAACCCGTTTATGTGGCCATGAAAACTCTTAACCGTGTTACTGTTGAGGATTTTGTCCACTGCACTCTGCCAGCCTGCACATGTGTTTGTTTGCATGCGCTTTCAGTTCAGTAGCCACTGGTAGAAGCGTCCACAATATTTCTGGAGACAAATGTTTGGACGATCACGTTACTCTTTCTCCAGGCTGAAATATTCTGTCTCAGTATTTCAGAAATCATTACATTTATATCGATGAGCTTAGCAGCACACTCTCGAAAGCAGTACTGTGATACACTAGAAGTAACACACGTCAAACAGTTCAATTACTTTTTAAAGTACACTAGCGAGTAACCTAAGGCATATCTTATTATAAGTCAAAATACCTACATCATTATTGTTGCTGCAGCATGGGGTGCAAGGTAAGAAGCACACATACCAGGTCCTTTGCAGGGCTCAATCACATAGCCAAGCAGAAAAGAGTGCGCTACATGCATTTTGGTAACAGAAACCTTTAAAAAGAGCATAATTAGTTTATTTAACACAAGAAAGAACCATGTTGCTTATAACTATGACACTTATTGCTGCCCACATGATCAACAACAACACCATTATGCAATATGATAGACATATGATAGACAAATTTTGGATATTATTATTCTTATCAATATTTGGATTTTGTTTTCTTATCAAAAACAGTGCTATTAGGAATCAAAGAATTCTAGTTTTGATTAATACCTTCTTAACAACGTTTTACCGATTACTAATTTTAGGGTTTTGTTGTGGGTTTTGAGCTTACTAGTTTGTTTTTTTTTTTTTGCTTTCTCCTCACCTCAAATTATGATTTGTTTCTTTAAATACAGTAACTTATTCATGTGCTGTTCAATTATCTTCAAGGTACAACTACAAGATGCCATATTGTTAACTCTCTTACATTAAGTTAATGTTTAGTTATTTATTATTTATCACATATTTAAAATTATGTTAATGATTTTTGTCATCTTTAAAGTCACATATTTTTGTTATTGCCCTTTAAAATTCTTCTTACAGGCACAGTCATTGGAGCTGAACAAGTAAGCATTTCATGACATTTTGTACTGTCTATATAATTCTTTGTCTGTGACAAATAAAATTGAATTTGCTTTGACCTTAGTAATCCTGTGAAATTGTGCATATGACACTTAAATTGGGAGGACAGTAAATAGTGAGGAGGCAGCAAAACACAACAATTCAACACAACACAATTGTCAAAATACAGTCGTGGCCAAAACCTTTGAGAATGACACAAGTATTGGTTTTCACAACGTTTTCTGCTTCAGTGTTTTTAGATCTTTTGGTCAGATGTTTTTATGGTATACTGGAGTATAATTACTGTACAAAGCATTTCATAAGTTGCAATGGCTTTCATTGACAAGTACATTAAGTTTATGCAAAGAGTCAATATTTGCAGTGCTGGCCCTTCTTTCTTAGTCAAGGCCTCTGCAATTCACCCTGGGTTGCTGTTAATCAACTTCTGGGCTAAATCCTGACTGATGGCAGCCCATTCTTACATAATCAATGCTTGGAGTTTGTCAGAATTTGGGGGTTTTTGTTTGTCCACCCGCCTCTTGAGGATTGACCACAAGTTCTCAATGGGATTAAGGTCTGGGGAGTTTCCTGGCAATGGACCCAAAATTTCAATGTTTTCTTTCCCGTGCTACTTAGTTATCACTTTTGCCTTATGGCACAGTGCTCCATCCTGCTGGAAAAGGCACTGTTGGTCACCAAACTGTTCTTGGATGGTTGGGAGAAGTTGCTGTCAGAGGATATTTTGGTACCATTCTTCATGGCTGTGTTCTTAAGCAAAATTTTAAGTGAGCTCACTCCCTTGGCTGAGAAGCAACCTCACACATGAGTGGTCTCAGGATGTTTTACTTTTGGCATGACACAGGGCTGATGGTAGCACTCAGCTTTCTTCTCCGGACAATCGTTTCTCCAGATGCCTCAAACAATTGGAAAGGGGATACATAAGAGAAAATGACTTTACCTCAGCAGTCCAATCCCTGTACATTTGCAGAATATCAGTCTCTCTGTGATGTTTTTCTTGGAGAGAAGTGGCTTCTTTGCTGCCCTTCTTGACATCAGGTCATCCTCCAAAAGTCTTCGCCGCACTGTACGTGCAGATATACTCACACTTGACTGCTGCCATTCCTGAGCAAGCTCTGCGCTGGTGGTGCCCCGATCCCACGGCTTAATCAACTTTAGGAGATGGCCCTGGCACTTGCTGGACTTTCTTGAAGGCCCTAAAGCTTCTTCATAACAGCAGTGGAAATAGTGTTTTTGAAATTAAATTCATTTTCATGGCGAAGAGGGACTTTGCAATTAATTGCAATTCATCTGATCACTCACTCTTCATAACATTCTAGAGTATATGCAAATTGCCATCATAAGAATTGAGGCAGAAAACTGTGAAAATTAATATTTGTGTCATTCTTAAAGCTTTTAGCCACAGCTGTAGGTGAAACACTTAGAATAAGTAGTTTTATGTAGAGAAGTGCAAAATGATACATTTAGACAAAAGGAATATTAATTATACGTATATAATTTGGGCAGAGCAGAGCTACAGTAAATAACCTTTGGAAAGGACTGAAGGGTTTCCATCGATGCAACATTCTCATTGTCTTGTTAACTGGCACAAGTAATTAAACAGGCAAATGAAACGGTAGGTGATGCTGGAAAAGCTGTTAGATATAATCAAGGGATGTTATGCTCACAACATAAAATATGATAGTGAGATCATATCTGGAGTAAAGTATGCAGTTCTGGGGTCAGATTCATAAAACCTACATAAGCACAAAAAAGAGGTCTCAAATGTGTGTATGCAGCTTTCCACATGAAAGTTGCCATTTGTAAAAGAAAACTTTAGAAAAGCATTATGTAGATTTATGGCAACTCTGACCCATTTTTACACAACATTTTTGAGAAAGAGTGAAATGACAACATCCTTGACCACACAGAGTGATTACAACCAAACCAGCCCAATAATGACTCATGCATAAAATAATTCATAACACTGATCCGTTATTATAATGTGTGTTGATGTGACAAAGAGATTACATGTCAGAAGGGATGAATACGATGTATGGACTCTATGTTAGTTCCCTTTAAAGAGGGGCAATGCTGTGTATTTGCACCAAAGAACCTTTTTTATTTGTCAGATTATATCAGCTACCTGTTGTCACGTCTCAGGATCAGAAGCCAAAGCTCAGTTAAAAAAAAAAGGCTTGTTTCACTCCCTGCTTACAGAAAGCTATAAATCCCATGCTGTACAGCCTAGTCAGAGCCTAATGGTTTGACCCAACATGGCTTATTTGGCACTACTTAAAGAGTAAGGAAATGCTCATATATGAAGAAAACGAGCTTTTAGGGAATGTTGGGATTTTTTTTTTGCCCATGATGATGCCTAGCTTCAAAGAGCCATTCTCTATATGTGGCAACCTGGGCCTGCCATTAGAAAGATAGACTGCCCAAAACAGGACTCTACCTGTTCAAGTTCACGATTTAACAACAGCTCACTTTCTGACAATGGAAGGAACTGGCTGATAGGTCACAAATTTCTTAGCATAAGAACAGAGTTTGCAGCAGTGTCTGGTTTTTCCTAATGTTGTCGGTGCAATTGGCTGCACTCAAATTGCAATAAAGGCCAATAGTGAGAATTAAGCAGCCTTTGATATCCATAATTGGTGACATTCCTTTAATGTGATATCAAGATGAGGTTTTTGCAAAGAAGGGGTGAGTGGCACTCCCGATATCTTTGCAAAAGGACAAAGTTTCAAGCCTTTAGAGTCCTGGTGCTTCCTGTTTTGCTAAATGGTTGCAAGACATGGATGCTATCCAGTGACCTGAAACAAAGACTGGACTCCTTCGGTACTGTGCCTCTTTAGAAAATCCTTGGGCACCACTGATTTGACTTTGTGTCGAGTGAGCGGTTGCTTACGGAGTCCCAAATGAGACACATTACCTGCATTGTGAGGGACCGTCAGTTACAGCACTATGGCCATTTGAGGTGATTTGATCTGGCTCACAGGATCCTCATTGTTGATGACCCGAGAGGTTGGACTCGACCAAGGGGACACCTGGCTGCGGCAGATACTGTAGATGGTCATTTCTGGAGGGTGGGACTGGGCCGCATGTCTGCCTGGGGGGTTGTCAACTGGGATCCCGAGCTATTTCATTGTGTGGTGGGTGCGGCAATGCACTTTACCAGTGCATGCTCACCAACCAAGATTAGACTAACAAATATCAGGACTGCTCTTGCATAATGAGGGATTTCCAATAACAGATGCCATTTGCAGATTGAAATCAGAGATTGCAGGTTGCTGGAGCTGTCACAGAGGGGTATGCAGTTGGAGGTCTACAGCTAGACTCTGTTGCACTCTGCCATTGACAAGCGATCCACTTCTTAAACTGAGATTTTATTTCAATCATGATGTGACAGGTAGAGCTCACTGAAGTTCAAAGCAGCAGTAACATGTTGCCATTTAATATATTTGCACTTGTTGGTGACACCCACGCTAAGGCTACCAAGTAAAGGTTCTTTGTGTGCCACTATTTTATTGACCAGAGCCACTCCTGTCTTCTCACCATTGTCTCACCTTATGGTTAAACCTGCTCACTATATATGCATGAAGTTGAATGGCATGGTTAGCATATGATTGTTTCAGAGTCTCAACCGGGAGGAGTTCAAGGCACATTCACATACAAACATTTACAAGACGATTGTGATTTATAATGGATAAGTTGCATGCAAATATGCATATGCTTGGTTTGATAAATCAGATTTTGTTTTCGCTGTACCCATTTTTGGCGTATGCATGCTTTCAAGCTAGACTCCACACAAAGATTTATAATGTGAATCATAGAATAAAATGTTGGAGAGCTAATTCATAGCCTAGAAAGTTTACAGTTTTTACTCTGTCTTGGAGTTAAGTGTATTTATGGCTATATGTTACAAGGCGGGCGCTATTGCAGTGAATTCTGCAGCACTGGATAGAATCTAATTAAGAAACAATTAATTGCTGAAGGAATTTCATTTCATTTTATCTCAGAATATGTTGCTTTAATTGTACACAGCATCACTAGACAAGATGAGAAGCTGTGGTGAGAAATCTGCAGTAATATAATAATTAATAATTCACACATCATTGAATTCTAAATGAGGCTAAGTGTTTCATTTTGCCAAAAATTTGCAGATTAAATTCTAGAAAAATTCCTGCCATTCCCTCAAAAAGAATAGCATTTAGTTCTTTTCTGGAGGTGTTTTCATGCATTAAATCCACATACATTCCTGTCTTTTAATTTTCAAAGATCTTTAGTGTGTGTGCATATACAGTCAACTAGGATAACGTGATTGTTAGGAGATGGCAATGGCAGGGAGTGGGGATTGGGAGTGGCGACTTTCCGTTGAAACACAATGATGTGCACAGTGGTGCATTTTGGTGTGTCTTCATATGAAAGATACGTCACATTTTTTAAAAAAGCTACAGCACTTATCTGCAGTGATGTGAACAAGATTTAAAAATAGAACTGGTTTCGCTGGTGGTGGGTTACATGGGTTACGCAGGTGCAAAAAAAGAACACAGGTAAACGCAAAAGGGTGAAAGAGTGTTTAGGGAGCAGTATTTCTAGTTGTGCAACCAACAACAAAAAACCTTTAAATCCCCAAAAAACATTTAGTTTCATAATTTTGAAATTGACTGCTAAGCCATTGTTAGTGTTAGTTTTACAAAAAACGCATGTGAATAGGAACTTGACTGTTTTCCCCATCACTACTCAGTAGTAACAGGAAATTAATTTTCAGTTAGATAAGACAAAATGGTTAAAGCCATATGTCACTATTGATTCTAGCAACTCTTTAAGGCCAGAAAATTATTCACTTCTCGAATAAGCTTCTACACCAGGGGTGCCCACACTTTTTCGGCTTGTGAGCTACTTTTAAAATGACCAGGTCGAAATAATCTACCTACATTAAAAATACTGAGTATACTTTATACATAAAATATATGTTGTCATACCTTGCATAACTAAATAACTTTATGACACAATAACAATTCAATACATTTATGGTCATTACAGTGTTTGGATTTAATAATCTTCATGTGGGAAAAGGCTGACTCACATAAATAAGTAGATCAGAATAATGCAGTCAAGGAGGTAGCACATTTCCTCATGTTTGGGTGCTTTTCCTCTGTGAGTCCAAGAGCCCCAGACTTCAGCTGAATGTCATCCTGTAGTGTCATAATCTCATCCTCCACTGTAGAGAAGTTTTAAGTGAAACAGTGTTACAATTTGTGATGCGGGTGAATCAACCTCAACATCTTCCCTAAATGGATGGCACTTAAATGTAGCGATTGGCTCAAGTAAAGCTGAGTCATGAATCCATCTGTCAAAGTCTGACAGGCAATTTTCAATCTGCTCTGTGTAGTGTATGCTGTCAATTTGCACTCACACCTTCCATTGCGTCTCCAGCTCTGATGCGAGGTTTTGGATGTTCCCCAAATCAAGGCGCTGCAGCTTTGAGGACAGATGTTGCATTTTTCGTTTGAAAGCATTAACTGAGCTAATCATATTGACCATTGAGTTCTCTTTTCCCTGCAGCTGTAAATTAAGCTCATTCAACATGTTGGTCAGATAGCGAAAAAAATGCCAAGTCTAGCGGCCATTGATCGTTATTAGGTTGCTTGTATTCTGCATGTTTAATGACAAGGAGAAACTCCTTTTTCTTCAGGCAGGGGTCTTGAAATCTCAGCAGGAATTTCTCCCTAGACATCTATCTCAAGAAAGGCCTCTTTTTATCTCTCCATCTTGGAAGGACTTCTTATGCTTAATGATCGAGTGACTCACCCGGAATGATGTTTTGGTGTGTCTGCCTTTGCTTTTGAATTCAGCCGAGTGAAAAATGATGGCTGTCTGATTAACTGCGATTTTAGTTCCCTCTCCTTTCTCTTTCTCAGATCGCTTTTCGGAAGGAAGTCAGTTTCGTAGTTTTATGAACAGTTTGAAAGTGCCTTTCCACATTTTCCTTCTTTGGAATAGCAATGATAGATTGACAGATCAGACAAACGCACTTCAATTGTGACATTGTGAGAAAAAAAATCCTCTTTGAATTCCACATCCAGCCCATACCCTCCACAAACAATTTTTTTTAAAAATCCCTTCTCTTGTCAATATAAATTGGAAGACTAACTAAATCACAGCCGGAGTTTTGCAGTAGCTTGCGTTTGATCGTGCGTGCGGGATGACCAGTGTGTTAGAAGAAAAGAGATCTCATACTGGCCGTCCTGTATATCAATCAAGAGGCAAATGTCATAGGCAGGATATATGATAGACTAACGTTTTAAAAAAAAAATGTTTTTGAATGCAACGCAATCTACCTGCACTACCTTTGCGATCTACCAGTCGATTGCGATCAACGCATTGGGCACCCCCGTTCTACACCATAGGGCACGGAAAGCTACTCAGGCAATTAACACAGTAGATGAGTGAGCAGAGCATATTCATTGATGGATGGAGGAATGATATTAGTAAGAAAAGCAGTTACCACATCTTAAATGGTGAAGGCAGGAGCTGTGAAAAGGGGGATGTAGGATCTCATCAATAAAACAAAGACAAAACATTGAGAACAACGGATGTGAGACAGCAAAGCAGAACAATTCTGTTTAATTAATTTTTAAGCAGTGCCTTCTAAACTGCACAGATACAGCAATATAATGTGGGAAAAAAGCTTGAAATAATGAAGAACAGAAAAATACAAATCCCATCCAGAGAAAAAAAAAAACAATTTTATAAAATGGAATGATTGCTCTGAACACCCATAAACAGACTAGAAGGTTATAGTGACACAAAAGAGTAAATAAGAGAAAAGAGAGTCATTAGGAAGGCAACCATATTTATGGAGCTCAGAGCTCTATTTTGTATGTTGATAATGGAAGTAGACAGCATCTAGATGATTCATGAAATGTCACATCGGGAGCCTGCCTTACGCCCAATTCTACCCTTCCAGTGTCTGTTACCCCTGCATCACCCTTACTGGGGATCCTGACACCTGAACAATCCCTTGTTGTCTGCTTACTAACATTTTTCTTTTTTAATGAAATTATTTCCAGTTGTGTGATTTACAACTGAAGGCTTACAATATAATAATCAGACGCACATTGCTATAAACATCCATCCATCCATCCATTTTCTAACCCGCTGAATCCGAATACAGGGTCACGGGGGTCTGCAGGAACCAATCCTGGGCAGGGTGCCAACCCACCGCAGGACACACACAAACACACCCACACACCAAGCACACACTAGGGCCAATTTAGAATCGCCAATCCACCTAACCAGCATGTCTTTGGACTGTGGGAGGAAACGGAGTGCCGGAGGAAACCCACGCAGACACGGGGAGAACATGCAAACTCCACGCAGGGAGGACTGGGGAAGTGAACCCGGGTCTCCTAACTGCGAGGCAGCAGCGCTACCACGGCGCCACCATGCCGCCCATTGCTATAAACATTTCAATCAAAAATGCAAGAAATGTAGTAAATCACGTGGGAGTTAAAATTCAATAATCTTAAACAACACTAAAAACCCCACCCTTACCCAACAGAGAACTACAGTATGTAGTAATAAAAACCTGTGATATTATATTTCCTCATATTGATTCAAACAGCCAGAGTTAAACAGAAACTCTGGTAGGAACCCAGCAGATTTATTTTTGATTAATAAAGATTTTTTGCCAGATTCAGAAGAAGCACTGCACAGTCGTAGACAAAAAAAAAGTTTTTTACTTTTTCCCACATGAAGAAAATGAGATTTTGTCTAATTTTAGATATAGACTTATCAAGTGTATTTACCAACGCTTCTTGGTGAAGCTTCTCAACCTCAGTATATCTCGCCTCCTCATGTCCCCTTCGTCCCTGTCACCTCCTTGTTCATCCTAATGTCAGTCACAATACATGAAGCAAGAACTATTGAATTTCACCATTATCAATTTTGCTTTTATAATCCTCAAGTCGCTGTGCTACCCATCTAAGACAAGGTGAAATCTAAGTAATCAATGTAGGCTTCAGCCTTAACGTGCTACAAAGCCACAATAAACTATTTGAGTTAGAAGGTTTTTTTTTGGGTGAAACAATCCTGAATTCCTTAAGCTCTTATTTTGAAAAGACTGCCTTGGATAATGTGAAGAAGTGAAGGACTTTTACTGCAAAGCAAAATGTTACAAGAAGAAACCACTGGGGAGAAGAGGTCTTCCATCTTTGTAAACAGGCCTGTAATTTGTTACTTTCAAAAATACTTGGGAATGCAAACCTATAATGTGGTTGTGGATTTTGATTGGAGTGAAGAAACTTCAGGATAATTCATCTAATGGAATATGTTCACTGGATGTTTTCAGTCTTTATAGCAAGGAAAAGCAACTAGCATTGTTATGAAGAAAAAAGTCCTATTGGATGGTTGGGTGAAATCAATCATATTTCATAAAGACTGTTTCTTTGCTTTGTGGAAGTGTTACAAACTAACAGACTCATTTTTTTCTTGAGTTTATTCTGTTATATTATTTTGTTTAGATATTCCTCTCTATGTATCTGTTTGTGGTTTGAAGTTCTTGATATTTATGGCCTTATTACATAGTATTTAAGGTGTGTATAGCTATTTCTTTTCCTTTTAGCACCCTACAAAGCAACCTTGGCTGTTTTGTTGCTCAACTTGTCCAAAGTGAGATAGTTGATTGTTACAAACCATCTATGCACTACAGAATACATATGTCTCTGTTGTATGCCATTTGATATAGGATGTTTAAAAGCAGTGTTAATGTTTTTGGTGCGCCATTGTTGGGAGTGACCGACATAACAACCTTATAGACACACAGACACTTATCCTTTTATTAAGGTTGATTGAGTGGCAGAAGACGGTATGTGCCCCATGTTAGAATGCCAAAAGTAATGCCTCGCTATTCACTCCTGTACTTGATTTTGTTCAATGCAGTCACTCAGCTACAGACCAACAGAGTTTTATTTTTACATACTGTACATCATTTAAGGTAAATATTGAGATTCAAGTAGTCTTCATTAGATGACTGGAAAATTAAACTAATTTTATGTACTTACTAGGGGGTTCCCCCCTGCTCAGTTCGCTTGCCAAACCCCTGGCATGCACTGCGCGCCAGCCACTTCATGTCTCTGCCGCTGGCATTGTGAAGAGGGGGGCTGAACCCACCCCAAGGAAACACAGTTGCTCCTCCGTAACCCCCTCTTAAATGGTGATACAATGGGAAACAAACAGTTTGGTTTTTTTACCTCCTCTTTGCTCGATCAGCTGCTGGCTTGCTGCTGCTGCTGTGCCGTGTGATCTGCACCTTGCATGGCGCTTCAAACATTTAAAAACCTGTACAGCAGCTGCCCTACTCTTTGTCTTTTATTTCCGGCCCCGGGCATGGTTAAATCTTTTGGCACAAAGTCTCATCTTGTGGGATGTAAGTTCTTGATATTTTTTAGTTTATAATTTAAAAACGGAATAAGAATATGAAAATCTAACAACATCACATTAAAGTTTGATAAATTCTGAAAAGAATTATACCAAACACACACTCACCTAAAGGATTATTAGGAACACCATACTAATACGGTGTTTGACCCCCTTTCGCCTTCAGAACTGCCTTAATTCTACGTGGCATTGATTCAACAAGGTGCTGAAAGCATTCTTTGGAAATGTTGGCCCATATTGATAGGATAGCATCTTGCAGTTGATGGAGATTTGTGGGATGCACATCCAGGGCACGAAGCTCCTGTTCCACCACATCCCAAAGATGCTCTGTTGGGTTGAGATCTGGTGACTGTGGGGGCCATTTTAGTACAGTGAACTCATTGTCATGTTCAAGAAACCAATTTGAAATGATTCGAGCTTTGTGACATGGTGCATTATCCTGCTGGAAGTAGCCATCAGAGGATGGGTACATGGTGGTCATGAAGGGATGGACATGGTCAGAAACAATGCTCAGGTAGCCCGTGGCATTTAAATGATGCCCAATTCACACTAGGGGGCCTAAAGTGTGCCAAGAAAACATCCCCCACACCATTACACCACCACCACCAGCCTGCACAGTGGTAACAAGGCATGATGGATCCATGTTCTCATTCTGTTTATGCCAAATTCTGACTCTACCATTTGAATGTTTCAACAGAAATCGAGACTCATCAGACCAGGCAACATTTTTCCAGTCTTCAACTGTCCAATTTTGGTGAACTCATGCAAATTGTAGCCTCTTTTTCCTATTTGTAGTGGAGATGAGTGGTACCCGGTGGGGTCTTCTGCTGTTGCAGCCCATCCGCCTCAAGGTTGTGCATGTTGTGGCTTCACAAATGCTTTGCTGCACACCTCGGTTGTAACGGGTGGTTATTTCAGTCAAAGTTGCTCTTCTATCAGCTTGAATCAGTCGGCCCATTCTCCTCTAACCTCTGGCATCAACAAGGCATTTTCGCCCACAGGACTGCCGCATACTGGATGTTTTTCCCTTTTCACACCATTCTTTGTAATCCCTAGAAATGGTTGTGCATGAAAATCCCAGTAACTGAGCAGATTATGAAATACTCAGACCTGCCCGTCTGGCACCAACAACCATGCCACGCTCAAAATTGCTTAAATCACCTTTCTTTCCCATTCTGACATTCAGTTTGGAGTTCAGGAGATTGTCTTGACCAGGACCACACCCCTAAATGCATTGAAGCAACTGCCATGTGATTGGTTGATTAGATAATTGCATTAATTGGGATTAATAAAGTATCTATCTCTATCTATCTATCTAATGAGAAATTGAACAGGTGTTCCTAATAATCCTTTAGGTGAGTGTATATACTGTATATGTAGGTTTTAAAATAAGCCAGATTTAAAGTGTGACAAAAAACATTACATAAAATCGTTGCATAAAACTGTTGCACTTTTAGGCTTAGGATTTTATATATATAGAGAGTAGATTTAATTTTAATATTATGAGGTCAAGATGATATGTACAATACAAGCACCTAGAAGATGTCTCGACAATCAATATGAAAAAATCCTACTTGTTTAATACACATTTATTTTTAAAACCCAAATCTAAGAATTTTTCTGATCTACAGTAACAAAAAAAGATGTGCTGTGATTATTATTTAGAATATAACATGTTTAGTGCAAAGACATATATAGACGCACACAGATATCAAGGCATACTGATAACTACAACTGTAAATATAGGGAAAAAAAGAGTTATATTGGAAATTATGTTTTATTTGTGGACACTTGGGAGCAGTAGACTACACCAAATGTACAGATTTTCAGGCTTTAGTAGCTTAGATAGATAGATAGATAGATAGATAGATAGATAGATAGATAGATACTTTATTAATCCCAAGGGGAAATTCACGCTTATATCCCACAGGAATGAAAAATCAAAAGAGAAACCTCCTTGATATCTTTTTGGTTTCTCCGAGACATCAATCAGGTCAGAAAGAAACAAAATGAAGACGTGTTCTTTGGTCTCATGCTTCTCAGATATTTCTCCTGAGACAGAATACCCCAAATTCTTACATGTCTTCTCATCTGTTTCAGCAGAGATCTCAGAAAAGTCACACAAAGGTTTCTGATTTTCCAAGTAGTGTCTTGACATTTGTTTTTTGCAATTTGAAAGAATTTGCATAGTGTGCTCAGTAATATATGGTGAAATGTATGGATGGTTGTTTGTGGTAATAAAACACTTGACTATGATTACAAAACTGCATACTATTATTTGTTGTAATTTATATTACCGTGCTCCAATTCAATCACAGTCATTCTAGAAGAGAAGACAGGCAGTGTGGCATAGTAGTTAAGACTTTAAACTTCAAACCCTGAGGTTGTGGGTTAAAAATCCCACTACTGACACCACTATGTGACAATGAGCAAGTCACTTCATCTGTCTGTGTCCCAATGGGAAAACCAACAGGTAAGTCACCCTGGATAAAGGCATCAGTCCAATAATATATTAAAAAAATGTAAAGTTTCGAAAGAGATATCACAAAATATAACTTGCTCTTCAAGCTCAATTCTCAATTAGGACTTCTTTTATTTCCATTTTATGATGTCTCTTTTTTTTTCAAAAGCTATTTCTCCTAGCGGATTTTGGGAGAAACATCTGTAACAAAGTTGATTCTTAAATGAAACATAAACTAGTTTTATGAGCCATCTAAGATCAACCTTTGAGCAGTACAATTTTCCTATAGGATTAAATAAGGAAATTAAATTTTCACTCATACTGTGTACGAGTGCCCTGTCAAAGAGCACAAAAATCACAAATACTGCAATCCTTTAAATTATAAAAGGTTTAAGATGCACAAACAAACATTGGAGCATAGCAGTGAGGGTGGCACAAAAGTACCACACGAAGAGAAGAAGATAATCTGTGTAGCACCCAGATTAACAGTCAGATTAGTTACTTACAGTATCTGCTTCACCTTTCTGCTCCTTTCAGAATATTTCTTCTCCCATCCTGTACTAATCTCCATTTCCTTTTTATTTCAGCATGTAATATATCATTTGCATTCTCCCAACTAGCACACTAGACTACTATGACGAAACATAGTGTACATACCTTAAACTGTCAATATTTGGGTGCGAGATTGAAAGCTCTGAAGGCTTAGATTTGTCGACTTTACGGGCTTATCTCGTGTTTATATACGGCTATATTTGGACTCCTACTACTTAAACTACCACTTCTTCAGTGATACTAACAAACACAGAGCGGCAAACACTTTAACTAAAGACTTACAGAAAAAAACATTATACAACCTACACTCGCAGATAGCTGTTACTATGTTTGGTAAAATCACTTTATCTATTTTCTAATTAGTTGCCCCACATTTAAAAAAATTTTGCCTATAATCTGATTTTTGAGAAGATGCTGCGTTTTAAGTCTTTCTTCACGTAATGGATTAAACTGCTCTGTAAAATAATCAGACAGATAATCTATTATTTTTTGCATCTGAGTTAATCAAGTTTGATAATGTATGTGTGTATGTATATACAGTATTCCACTTAATATTACTCAAAACAAGCTTTACAAAGCAATCCACATTAAGTAAAACATTCAAACTAGCCATATGTATTGTCAAGTAACAATTTTCTTACCACCTTGAAGACTCCTGCAAATGTATTGAAAGGATAAATCAAGTTTACTTTCCTGGGCTCAGTCTTTTGTTTCTGCAGAACCTCACATTTAAAGTCATCAAATGTTAGTGAAAGCTGGTAACCATTCTTGTGAAGTCAACTGTTGCAAAACAGAATTTCTAACGTTTAAGTACAAGCAGAGAGAGAAGGCCCTTCCGATAAGATCTGCAGTGTTGCAATCCAGCTCTCTCAGACTCTGAAAATAGGAAGTTTCCAACTGCAATGTAATTGATTGATGTCTCCTTTTTTCCCTTTTTAGCTGGAAAGGACTGGCAATTCATATGAGAAGATTTACAATGACAGTATCTACAACATTCACTCTTTACTGTTTATGCAAAGACCTGAGGCAATCCTACCAAAATCCCTATAAGTCACCATCATCCATTTTGGAATTCATCAATCCTGTACAGTCCAGAGATTATATCAGCTGGAGCTCACCACAGTTAGTGCTTTACAGGGCATTGCATGGTTCTTATTCAAGATTTTGAATTGCTTCTTGTAGCTCTCTTTCCGCCCCAATAAAATTTGTCCCTTTATTTAAAGATAGAGCTGCCAGGCAAGAGGAAAAGAGGAAGGCCTAAGAGAAGGTTCATGGATGTGGTGAGAGAGGACATGCAAGTGATTGGTGTGACGCAGCAAGATGTAGAGGAGAAAAAGATATGGAAGATGATGATCCACTGTGGCAAACCCTAACGAAAGCAGCCAAAAGAAGAAGAAGATCTGAGCGCAGGATTTTAACTTGTCCTGTTCTGCAAATGAATCAACATATGGCATTGATACAAGAATCAGTGTCCAAGCTGTGTTTAATCTCCACGTGCACGGCTCTAATTGTTAGACAAGTGGAAATTACTCCATACCTCTTGACCAGTCTGCGTCCTCTTTTAACTTGGGGAGATAAAGAACTTGAAGAAATAATCAATCCCAACATTGGAGAACGGTGGTTAGTCAGGTACTAATCTGTCATTTTTTGCTCTCCTGCTTTTGCATTGTATCTTCTGCATGATGATGATATTCATGATAGTTGAGATTGCTTGAGGTTTCTAATATTTCTGGCATAACTGTGCGAGCATTTAATTGTGCCCACAATGTCCAGTTTCTTTGTGAATCTGCTGCAATATAAAAGAAGCAATATGTGAGCGTTTGTGGAGAATTTGCGGGATGTTTAGCTTCTTCTGACATTGCAGCTTTGTTGAGTCTTCCTCCGACTCTCAGCATTCCATCTTGTATGACTGGGTCAAGTTCGAAGATCTGACTGTTCTTTTTTACACAAGCTTTTATCTTTAAAGCCTTTAATTCTTCTGGAAATTCTTGCATTTGACTGATGTTTCAGCTTTAGCCAAGTCTTCTGAAGAAATCGGCCTTGGTTTTAAAGTCCTCTTGTACTTTTTATGTGCTCTGTGATGAGTGTTTCTCGTTTTTCTGTATTACTTTCAGATTGACTGACTTCAAGTTAAAATGTCTTTCTTTAATTTTTTAAGTGCAGCATTATGTCTTTAAACTTGAAGCCACTGCTTTCTTCAAGCATAGCCATTCTGAAAATTGCATTGTGGTTAATCTTTGGACACCCATCCTGTCCAGGCAAGTTTTCATGCAAGCCTGGGGCTAAAGTTGTTCTTTTTATTTTTGTGCTTGCATGCAAAACTTTTAGTCACCCTGCAGTTATATATGTGTGTGTGTGTGATTATGGTGCAACATCTCTATTTTAAGAAAAATAATCTTGGGTTGAGACGTGATTTTCTCAGAGACACTTTTGTGTCCCGCAAGACAAGTCAGTGAGACAAAATGACAGCTGCTGTACAGGCTTTTAAATGTTTGATGCACCGCATGACATGCAGATCACGCAGCACGGCACAAGCAGCAGTAGCAGCAAGCCAGCTGATCGAGCATAAAGGAGGTAAATAAAAATGTATTTGTTTTCCATTGTATTACCGTTTAAGATGGGGTTTCAGGAACGAACGCATCTCCTTAGTGTGCGTGGAGCCCCCCTCTTCACAACACGAGTGGCAGAGATGCGAAGTGTGCCCCGGGAGGGAGGGGGAATAACTCATTCAATACAGCTTTATTACTGGCAAATACCAAGAAATAAAAAATGAATGAAAATAAATTAAATGAAAATAACAATCTCTTTAAATTGTATATTTGGTTAACTAAATGGCGGCATGGTGGTACAGTGGATTGCGCTGCTGCCTCGCTGTTAGGAGACCCGGGTTTGTTTCCTGGGTCCTCCCTGTGTGGAGTTTGCATGTTCTCCCCATGTCTGCGTGGGTTTCCTCCCACAATCCAAAGACATGCAATTCTAAATTGTCCCTAGTGTGTTTGTGTGTGTGTGCGAGCCCTGTGGTGGGCTGGCGCCCTGACCGGGGTTTGTTTCCTGCCTTGCTCCCTGTGTTGGCTGGGACTGGCTCCAGCAGACCCCTGTGTCCCTGTAATTAGGATCTAGCAGGTTGGATAATGGATGGATGGCTAACCAAACCCGGGGGTGGGCGAGCAAAGTGAGCAGGGGGTGGAGCCCCCTAGTAAATTAAAAGAAAAAAAAAACGGAAAAATTAAGTTTCCTTTTGAGGTATTGTAAGGTAGCCACGTCATCTCCTATCGTAACATTAAGATCTCTTGTCAGCCTTTTCCAATCAATACAAAGTAGTAAGGATTCCACACATAAATAGTTAAGTCTTTAATAAGATCAGTACTTTTATGGCTATTTTTTATCTTTTTATATAGTTCTCAAAGTTCTTTGTGAATTGTCACCAGGTTCCTTCTCATCTTGTGGTCACTAAGGACCAGGCAGAGCTGGATTACATCACTTGAGGGTCCAGAAGTGTGTTGAATTCACTCCAGTGAACCTCTGGCCAGGGATTTGCAATTGTGTATGGTGGGTTTGAATGGACTTTCCCATTCAATGGCTAATGTGAACAGTCTCTATCGGTTTGGAAGATTCTCCCAGTAGGCGTTCACTGGCAACTGGTCTTGTATGATGCAGTATATATCAACTGATGCCAAAGAGCTGGTAAAACGTAGAAGATCTGAAACTGTAATTCGCTCTTTTTGCCATTTGATTATGGAGGATCCGGCTGTCCCAGTTTAAGGAATCTTTCTACATTTGATTTTAAACGAGGCTAGACAACGTCATTTAGGTAGTATTCATCTTAGTATTGATAAACTCAGACTGTGTGCACATTTGCATTTACAGAAACTCTAAAAATGTATGCACCCCTTTTTAGAGGTTTTCACATTTTATTGTTGTTGAACATTGAATCACAGTGGATTTAATTTGGCTTTTATGGTGCTGATTTATCAGAAAAAGACTCTTTAATGTCAAAGTGAAAACACCTCTGCAAAGTGGTTTAAATTAAAGGAATACTTGACCCAAATATCATATTTTTTATATGTTACTTACCCCCATGTACTTTGTAGTGTTGGCCGAGAAAACATTTGAACCTCATGTTCATGTGCTGAATGGAGAGAGAAGTTTGTGGCAAACGATGTGAAAAATGTCTATGCATGTCACATAATCCACATGCCGGTAATCCAGTTGTACGCTCAAAACATGCATTTTTTTTTAAAACAGTTAAATGGTTACATTTGGAAATATCAGCAGACATCATAAACAGGAAACATGAAGACAAATGGAAATGGCTTCTTGAGCTGAAGACTCATCTCTCTCCATCATTTGTTGCTCGAGAGGCAGGACTTTATTTCAAAAAGTCAATTTTCCAAACTGCTCAAGCTCTGTCAGGTTGAAACAGGATTGGGAGTGAACGGCCTTTTTGAAATCCTGCCACAAATTCTCAAATAGACTGAGATTTGGACTTTGACTCATTCTGAAATGTTAACATTGTTGTTTCTAATTTATCCCTATGTGGCTTTGGCTTTATGCTTGGGATCGCTACCTGGAAAGCAAATCTCCCAAGGCACAGGTTTCTCACAGACTGCATTACATTTACCTCCAGGATTTCCCAGTATTTTGCTGCATTCATTTTACCATCCACCCTCACAAGCCTTCCATGGCCTACTGTGAGACCAATCCTCATAGCATGATGCTCTCACAACCTTGCTATAAGGTAGGGGTGGTGTTAATAATCATTAAGTCTGATGGCTGAATAGCTCAATTTTGGTCTCAGCAGGCTATAGAAATGTCTTCCAGCTGATTGTCTTTTCTGGCAAACTCTAACCAAGATGTCATGTGCATTTTGTTTCCCTTTTCCATTCTACCATAAAGCTGTGACTGCATCCACCATCTCTTCAATCTCAATCCCTAGTTTGTAACTCCTTCAGAGTCTTTATAGGCCTCTTGGTGGCTTCTCTCACTAATCTTCTTTCATGATCACTCAGTTTTAGTGGATGGCCAGCTCTAGCCAGATTTATAGCCGTGCCAAACTCTTTCTAGCTCTCCAAGGGATATTCATTGACTTGCATGTTTACTTTCCTCCATCCCCAACATCCTTTTCATTGAGTTATTTGGAGTCTTCCTTTTGTAGGTTAGGCCACCATACTGACTCACCACAAGTTAGACCTTCCAACCTAGGGAGCATTTATAATGAAATCAATTGAAACCCCTTGACTACAGACAGATGATCTCCATTTAACTAAAGGTGTGACTTCTAAAATCAGCTTGGCCGCACCACTCATGATTTAGGTGTTTCAAATTAAAGTGGGTCAATACTTACACAATCAATCGTTTTATGTTTTATATTTATAATAAATTGAGACCACTTTGCAGAGATCTGTTTTAATTTTGACATTATCAAGTCTTTTTTTGTTGATCACTGTCAAAATAAACAAATTATCCACTGTAATTCAATGTTGTGTAACCCGTGGTGTCATTAGTGTTGGTCTCACCCAGTTGGGTCACTGAGGCCAGGTTAAGACCCCCACATAACCATCTGTGTCTTTCTAATGAATGGAGCTACTTAATAGAGAGTCGATCGTACTTTGATACACAATGCATTGTGAGGACCCACAGCCCAGGTTAATTCCCACTATTGATGGTGCATGGACACTCGATTGTTTCATCAAGTGAGCTTATTTCCTATTGTTGATTTCAGCATGTGGGCACTAGATTGTTTCATCGAGCAGGGAGATGGGTCCTCCCTTGGTGATGTCAGTCTGAAACACTGCACAGTGTCTATGGCACCTGCATACCTAGTGACGCCATTGTGTGTAACAATAAAATGTGAAAATTTCCAAGGAGGTGAATACTTATTATACTTGCACATGAGCTTCATGGGGCCAGTATTGTCACATGTACATGTTACATGCTGTAAAGTTATTTATTTTGCATGACTACCTGAATATTATGAAAAAATGGGATGGCTGAGAATTATTTGCAACTAAATACTGTATACCTGACAGTTTAATCCCAAAGGTTCTAATTAACCTAAGCTGTCTTTCCTCTAATGTGAAATCCACTGTCAGAAACATAGTTTCTTTTGGCCATAATTTGACTTTTGACAATTATGTTCAATTTTGAATACATTTCTAAACTCAGGCAAATGGTTCTCCAAATAGAGTTGAAGACGATAGTGCATGCATTTGTGTCATCTCGTCTTGATTACTGTAACTCTCTGTTCACATGCTTAAATTCATCCTCACTGGATCGGCAACAGTTGATCCAGAATGCTGCTGCAAGGTTCATGACTAGATCATCTGAAACAGGGGTCTCCAACTCCAGTCCCAGAGAGCTACTGTGACTGCAAGTTTTCATTCTAACTCTTTTCTTAATTAGTGACCAGTTTTTGCTGCTAATTAACTATTTCCCTTTATTTTAATTGACTGTCCTTGAGACTCTGACCTCTGAATTGATTCTTTTTTTCCTTAACCAACACCTAAACATAAACTTGATGTGAAGTGAGCCAACAGATGACCAACTAAATTCGGGCCTCAAACTCAAACCAACTTCACTTCATTCAATTTCTTAATTTCAAGCCAATTCTCGTTGCTAATTAAACCCGTTATTTAATTCCATGGCGCTCATTCTGCTATGGCAGACATTTCCAAAACTGTTGATCTTGTTTTTTAAGAGTGCTGTCGAAATGTTTTGTGGACCTGAGCAGATCAACATTACAGAGGCCTTCACCTTTCTTTATTTTCAGTTATTGTGTGATGGATGCAGGTTGTTGTTTATGTGTTGGTACATTTTGTGTCTTAATATTGTTTGATTTCTAATTAAGGAAAAAAAAAATAATTAAGGGGCCTGAGTCTTAAGTTGTGCATCAATTAAAATTAAGGCAAAGAGTTCATTAGCAGCAAAATCTGCTCACTAACTAACTAAGAAAAGGGTTAGAATGAAAACCTGCAGCCACAGTAGCTCTCCAGGACTGGAATTGGAGACCCCGATCTAAAAGATCTCCCATCATACCCATCCGGATTTCTTTGCACTGGCTTCCCAATGAAATTCCAAGTTCATTTTAAAGTCCTGATTTTCACTTTTTGACCCTAAATGGTCAAACTCTTACCTGTATTACTGAGCTACTTCCGCCTTATATCACATCCAGGTCTTTCAAGTCTTCTGATTAGGGTTCTGTTAGCTGTTCTGCGCACCAGAATTGAGATTAAATGAGACTGTGCCTTAGAGGCTGTGGTCTCTAAACTGTGGAAGTCTCCTCCTGCAGATGTGAGACCAGTAGACACTGTGGCCATTTTTAAAAAGAAGTTTAACACACATTTATTCAAGCTCTCCTTTGTGTAATTACTGTGTATGTCTATGAATATTTTTTTCTGTTTTTAATTTGTTCAAATTCACTTTTGTAATATTACTGTGTATTTCTAAACATTTTTTCCTGGTCTTTATTTCTTTAAGCTTGCCTTTGTATTTTTGTGTATGTCTATGCATTTTATCCCTGCTTTTAATTTATTAAGTCGCTTTTGTGTTAGTGCAGATTCTTTGTTTTCATTTTTAAAGCTTACATTTGTGTGTTACTAAGTTTTATTTTGTATGTCTATGCATTTTATTCCTGGTTTTTATTTATTAACTCGCTTTTGTGTCAGTGTCTGTGGTGCTTGTAAAGCATTTTACGACATTTGTTCTTGAAAAGTGCTCTATAAATACAATTTATTTCCTTGCTTACTTATTTATGTACTTACAGAGTACAGTGAAATTCCTAACTTGCATGTGCAGTATGGCTATTCATTACACAGTACAATTGCCTTTGTGTCCAGACTGTTCAGGAAGTCTTTCACTGTGCGTGGTACATCCTCCTTCCATCTTTATTTGGGTTTGCCTCGCTTTTCTTCTATAATCCAAAGCCATTCGGTAATGTCTAGATGCACATGTGGCATTGCATGTGAGTCCATAGAGCTATACTTATGGGAATTTTCAATGTCAACATGAATTTTTTTTTATCAAGTGCCTTATATGGCTACTGATGGGCTGTTCCCATACAGCTCAAGTATTTCACTTTTGTGTGTTGTAATCCACATTGCTGTGCACAAGACTATAAATAATACCAGAAAATACAGTCACATAACTTTAGTTCTTGCATCAAGGATATTGTGGCCTATTTCAAGACATTACAGACTTACTCAACCCAATTATTGTGTAATCAGTTGTTGTTTTCTATAAGAAAAGGTCTATATATTCCTCGAATTGCTTCCTCATATGGGTCATTAATGAGACGGCACAGCAGTTAGGACTTCTGCCTCGTGTATGCACCGTACCAGGATTGAATCCCATGCCCAAATGTTATCCATGCAGAGTACACACATTCTGCATGGGTTTTCTTGACATCCCAAAGACACACACGTTAGCTTAATTCTTGATTCTAAACTGGTAGTGTGCATTAGTGGGCTTAATGATGGACTGACACTCTGTTGAGGAATGGCTCCTACCTTGTCCTTGTGGTGCCGGGATGAACTCCACACCCTACAAACGCTTAATTGGTTTAATAGGATTGAGTAATATTAGGCTATGATATTTTATGACTCACAAACAATAATCACCCACAGAATGCCACAATGGGCTTTAAGAGGCCCTGTTTTTTGACAGCCCCCCGCCTTGACTCTCTAAGAAGACAAGAACAAAAAAAAATCTTTCTAAGGGGAAAAAATGTAAGTAGACTTGGGAAAAGCAATTCAGAGAGAGATACCCTTCCAGTTGTCAAACAATCAGGTAAATGCAACACACCAAACTGAACACAGGTAATCCTCTTCACAGGGCTAGATGGCCAATCTATCATTGCTACCTCAGAAATACAATACAACAGTACAAACTACATGGCAAAATGCAAGAATAGATTATACCACTCACTAAATACTGAACTATCACATATGAGGATACAGATTTGTTCAAATTCATCAAAAAAAAAGCAGGAACTATCCATCCATCCATCATCCAACCAGCTATATCCTAACTACAGGGTCACGGGGGTCTGCTGGAGCCAATCCCAGCCAACACAGGGTGCAAGGCAGGAAACAAACTCCGGGCAGGGCGCCAGCCCACCGCAGGGCACACACACCAAGCACACACTAGGGACACTTTCGAATTGCCAGTTCACCTAACCTGCATGTCTTTGGACTGTGGGAGGAAACTGGAGCACCCGGAGTTAACCCGCGCAGACACGGGGAGAACATGCAAACTCCACGCAGGGAGAATCCAGGAAGTGAACCCTAACTGCGAGGCACCATGCTGCCAGGCAGGAACTCATTAACATAAATGAAAAACAGCAATATCTGTCCATTAGTTCATTGTAGGCCCATGGCCCAATTGTAGAAAAGAAGTCAGACAAACCAGACCTAGTCAGAGTCCTGGAGACCTCGGCCATCAAGCTGCCTCCTCTCTACTGGCCATTCTACAAGCTGACTCAGTGCTGGGCCAACCGTTCTGATGTAAGGACCCTTCTACCTTTCTCTTATCATTAGTATATTTAATCTGCCTTATTCTCTTGGATGTGCAAGGCTCTATACTAAGTACAGTCTGACTGATCAACAGCAAACTAATTCAAGGAGAAGGTTACCAAATAATAGTAATAATTAAACAGGCCATAATTCTTGAAAGTTCAGTAAAAAAAAAAATAATAGCAAGTAGACAAAAGGTGGCAGCAGAACTCAAGTATCAGATTAGCTGAAGTTGACTCTTTGGAGTTTGGAGGGATACTGTTGTAGTACCAATGGAAGTTCATGCTGCGTGTTTCCTTTTGATGTTTTATTTATGTCCTCAATCCATTTGTGCACCCTTTTTATAAATTTGGTTCGTCCATTTTTAAATTTGTGGTGGCACTGCATGGTTCCTGTGCACTGAAACAGAGACAATTTAATGACACCCATTAACTTACCTGCATGTCTTTAAGATGTGGATAACTGCTGTACTGGAGAGACCCTGTGTAGACCTGGGATGACACAATCTTCACAAAAATGATGACCTGCCAGGGCTTAGCACTGATACAGCTGCACCTCCCTTTAAAGTTAAAATTACAAGGATCTTTTTCATTTTTGGTAAGCTATCCATTGTTTAGGCAGCATGAAACATTCTGTAGTAGAAACTGAAACCTCTGACTGCTGTAGTGACTTGAGCAGAAGATGAGTCCTCTTAAGTGTGATTAGCAGTGTGATTCTTCTTCATGCTGTGGAGGGTGAACTGGTGAAGAGTACAGAGAAGAGCAGCTTGATGTTCAGGTGAGTGAAGCTGTCATTTATCAGGATAGGTGCACGTGCCAGTTCAGCCTTTGTTGCCTAATGTTGGGTTGGTGCACAATGATATCATTTGCATGCGGCATAATTTAAAATTTTGAGCTAGATGTGCGGAGTTATGAAAAAGGACAGAGTAAGAAATGAGACAAAGAGAGGTACAACAAAAGTGGGAGAGTAGGAAAGTATAGGAAAGTAGGCTGAAGTGGTATGACAGGAGGAGGCAATTATCTATCTGCTCCACTAAACTCACTCTTGTCTGGACAAAGCTGGCAGCACTGTGAGGGTTATGTTTTTTAATTTATGCAGTGCCTTCAATACCATCCAGCTAACTCTGTTAAGGAGTAAGCTCAGAGATATGCAGGTGGATGAGATTATAGTCTCTTGGATACTGGACTGTTGCACAGACCGCACTTTGTGAGACTCAAGGACTGTGTTTCTGATACGGAGCACCACAAAGAACAGTCCTGTCTCCTTTTCTCTTTACTCTAAATATAACACAAGGTTCATGTCACTTGTAGAAATTCTCAGATGATTCTGCACTTAGGGGGTATATTGATAAAGGGGATGAGACAAAGTATAGGAGTCAGGTAGAGAAGGTTGTTTCTTGGTGCAGAAAGACTCGTCTGCATCTTCGTTGCACCAAAGTATATTATATATTATATTATATATATATCTAGTCACTGTTCAAGGAGTGGATGTAGAGGTGGTCCACTCCTGCAAGTACTTGGGGGTCCAAATCAATGACAGGCTGGACTACCTTGTAACACAGAGGAACTATGTGAGAAAATGTAGAGCAGTAGGATTGTGTGATATGTATCATCTACAATAATATTTTAATTGATGTTTTAATAATGTGCAAGCTGAAATTATTAAGTACCAGTAACGGTGTACTGCACGATAATGTGCAGTGAATACACTTGACTTGAGCATTCCTAGTTTTCATCCTCTTTCTCTGTACGTTTAGCATTCATTTGCTCAAAGGTTGATGCGCTTGCTGCTTCCTGAGCAGCTCTTCCTTTCTCCTCCCTAGCGGCCCGCTGCTTCTCTTTTTTCGTAGGCATCTTTTCGCATCAAAACAGATTAAGTTAGGTTGTGTGTTGCAATTACTTAGTACTTTTTATTAAATTTTTCACTTAAGCTTGCACTTAAGTCTTCAATCTGGTGGTAGTGAATTCGAACGGCGCCCATGCGCCGCATGGCCGCCCTGCCAAGTGTTGATTTTACAATAAAATAATATAAAAATAAAAAGACTAATAAAAATCATCACCCCAAAAGCAGATAGTAGACGTCATGTAGTATATGTATACCAAATTTCAAGTCAATAGGTGAAACGGTTTGTGAGCTACAGGTGATTTAAAATCCTGGACAGACAAACGAACATACGATAGCGTATTATATAAGAAGACTAGCCGTCCCCCGTGGTTCCGCCTGCATAGTAGTAAAACAGGACAAACTTTAAAAATCATTAAACAAAAAGTTATTGCTAGCTAAGCGAATGCAAGGTCTACTCCAAAACACAGAGGTAGACCGACTCCTCCCTCCTGACGTCACGCTTCTCCCTCCCCTCGGCCCACAGCCTCTGTCTCGGATTAGCACAAATATATCTCTTCTGCAAGTGAACTATGATTCTTAGCACGATGAGAGAAGTCGCAAAATCAACCGGAATGTTCAAGCATACTCTAGAAAAAAAAAACCCGATCTAAATCGTTAAGTAGTTCTCTCGTTTGCTAGCTAAGTGGATGTAAGAAACACCCTGATGCTGGCACGTAAGTGAGGATGGCCCCGCCCTCCTCCCCTCGGCCCACTGCATCTCTCTTGGATTTGTGCAAATAAATTGGTACTGCAAGTGAACTGTGATACTTAGCGTTATGAGAGAAGTCGCAAAATCAACCAGAATGTTCAAGCAAATTATAGACAAAAACCCAATCTAAATCTGTTAAGTACTTCTCTCGTGAAAAGCGGACAGACATACAAACATACAGACAGACGTTGGATTTTATATATAGAGAGACGTCAGTCAAAAACACGCTTCTTTGTCTGTACTGTTACGTCATCAGTGTGAGCCTCTCCCAATGTTCATTGTGTTACCTGTGAGAGGAGGAATTGTATCAGAAGAGTACAGAGTAAATGTTTTCTGTTTCAACCTGTTAATAATAAACATTAACAGATAAAGGAGTTCTGTGTTGTTTCATTATCCCTTCATGGCAATTCACAAAAAGTGGCAAATCATTAGTTACAACGCAGAAGTTTCGGAGGTTAACTGGATTCAAAGCCGGACTACAGCAGTACAGCATGTGAGGCAAACACTGATTACAATGGGATAACTCAGGGTTGGCCAACTCTCATCCTGGAGAGTCACAATAGCTACAGGGTTTCCTTCTAACCATTTTCTTAATTAGTGACCAGTTTTTGCTACTAATTAACTTCCTTTAATTTATTTGCTATTTAAGACTTGGATCCCTTATATCAGGGCTGAGCAACGTCTGTCCTGGGGGAGGCTGCAGTGGCTTTTACTTTTTGTTTCAACCCAATTGTTTCATGAAAAATCATTCATTTCTGAGGAAGAACACATTGCCCAAGTGACATTCTTCCGCTTCATTTTCGTTGTCTCGCTTGTTAAGATTTTGAATCCTTAATTGCTGTATTCATTGTTTTAACTACTCCTTATTAACATAAAGAAGCAGCTTTACTTCTAGCTTGTCTCCATTTTCACCCATATCTATTCATCGATTACTATTTGGTTGAATAAAGTATTCAGAAGGGAAATGAAAAGAAAGTAAAGAACTGAAAATTACTCATCTGTTTTTGGTTTCAAATTACTTGGATGAGATGTGTATCATTAGAAAGAAGAAAAACTGTGTGATTTAAGAATGAACTGACATAGTAAAGTTAAAACCCTAACAAGCCATGACATTAAATAAGATCTGTTATTGGTGAGGATTGGCTTCTAATTAATCAACTGGGTTGGAACAAAAACCTGCAGCCACAGGGAGTTGGCCACTCCCGGGAGTAACTTAAATTCACATGCAATCACATTTTCTTTTTTTCCTCCCTCACACTACTTGATCACTTTCATTTTTATGTCTAGATCAATTGTGTTTTTTTTTTTTTGTAATTGTAAGACAAATGTAACTGAATGTGCTCAAAACTGCTGCAAGTAATAAACTGAGATCGAGATGAATGAGTCACAGCATATAGACCTGACGTGGCAAAAACTGTCATTCCTCTATAAAATGCAATTTAAATGAAATTGACTTAGTATGGAGAGCCGTAGGCGTCAGGCAAAAAAACAAAACAAAACATGTCCATTAATCTGTTTGAACAAATTACGCAATTCATTTCAACAGATCATTTTTGTTTCCGTAAGACGCATATGCCTATCGGGCACTTTTTATTCCGCAAGCTGTCTTGGCTGGGGGAGTCCATGATTCCAAAGCACTTTTCTTTATTTCTTTATTTAAAACACGTTCACAGATCCTCACCTTCTCACTCAGCTCCATCCTGCCCCTGTGGCTGTAGAGATTGGAGCAGGTGATGACGCAAGGCAGAGAGCAAAAAAAAGAAAAAGTCTTTTACTAGCTATTTAAAGAAAACATAGGAATTCATAGAAGGTGAGTCTCTGCACACTGCTATTGAAAAAGAGATCAAGAGCTTCCTGATGATACCTGGGGTGGACTGTGATGAAAATCCACTTGAATGGTGGAAAATACAAGAAGTACAATTCCCTAAATTGGGGAAACTTGCAAAAAAGTGCATCCCTGCCTCAAGCAGCCATTCTGAGAAGGATTTCAGCACCAGAGGAAATGTTGTGCCATGAAACAGTGCTGCTCTGAAGCCAGATACTACGGACAGACTGGTCACTCTATCACACAACTTGAAGCTTCCTCAGCAGAACTTTACAGTTGTTTTATTTGTTGTGATATCTTTGTGCAATATTGGACAGAACTTAAAGTTAGTAATTTGTTTAAAAATGTTATAGGTTTGGGTTTTGTTTTTGTATCTTTGTGTAGTATATGAGATAACTTGTTTACAAGCGCTATAGTTTTTTTTTTTCCTCTGCAGTAGTTGACAGAACTTTAGATTTTTATACTCTAGTACAGTATGTTAGATTTATGTTTTTGCTTGTACAGTATGCTGCGAAATACACCTTACAGCAGAGCAGTTTATGTTTACCCAGACTGTAATGTTCATGCCCTGTAGTTCAATTATAATTTGAATTTTTTTCCCTTTGGATTTATATCTTGTTTACATTATGGGTAAATGTCTGTTTAAAATGCTCTCATTATAATAGTTTTGTTGGTCTTAGTGCAATTTTTTGTGTAAATCCTGTCAGCCACTTTGAAATGGCTTACACATACATGCATTGTTTGATTTCAGTAATACTTTCAGACTGGTGATTTTACTGTTTTTTGTGTTATTTTACTTCACTTTTAAGTAAGTAAATAAGACCTGTTTTCCTTAACTGTTGTTTCCATTTTTGGTGGATGGCTGGACACCTCTACAGTGGGATGACTGGGGGAGAGGGTTTTTTTAGGGCATTACCACCCCGGAGTGCTAGATGGCTGCCCCTCTGAGTTGCAGCAGTGCCTCGGACTCCCACAGGGCTCCATGGGAGTTGGAGTTTGGCGCAGCCCTATTGGGTTCCATGGGTGCCGCCAGGGTGTGCTATGCCCTTTTTGACAGCACTTCCACCAGAGCCGGAAGTGCTACTGGAAGAAAGTCATGGAACACCTGGGTGCTGTATAAGAGGAGCCAGAGTCAGGAGGCAAGGGACAAAGCTTGCCAGGATGAGTGGAGGCTGACTGAGAGAGATAGAGAAGAACTGGAATAGAAGAAGTGCATTTTGTGCAATTTACTGTGCTTGAACTGTGCTGTACAGATGGGACATGGTTAAAAGTGTTTCCCACGAAGAAAAAGAAAAAAAAATAAAATGTGGGTGTTGAACTTGTGTTCTGTGTCTGTCTGTGTTGGGTTTGGATGGCAGGAACACACTCTACAGGCCACACTATTAATCTTAGTAGTGAGCTACAATTAATATTCCATTAAAAAGACCAAGCTAGATCAATAAGACTTTTACAAACATGTTTTTAAAGGATGTAAGGTATCATCTAATTATCGTTATCGACAGAATCCCAAGAAAATATCGAGATATAATTTTTTGCCAATATTGCAATACATCTGAATATGCCTCACCGTGACTGTAACTGCCAAGTCCAAAGTTTTCTTTCTTCTCAGTCATTCTAGTGTGTGTGTGTGTGTAGATATTTATATATAATATATTTATTATTTCATGGACTTCTGTAAAAAACAAAATTTCCACATGGGGACAAATAAAGTTCTATCTGTTTATCTATGGACATGTGATAAGGAGATACAAAGAGTAAGTGGGCAAAAGAGTAATTGAGCTAGAAGTACCAAAGAAGATAAACTGAGGGAAATTGAAACATAGGTGAAAAGATTAAAAGAAAATTTGAAGGGAAAGGGTTTGACTGGGAAGGAGGTTAATCAAGCACATCGACCCCACATTAAAGTAGGAAAAGATCAAAAGGAACAAAAAGAAGAAGAAACAAAATGATGCGATTGCGGATGTCTTGTATTTTGTTAGTTGTTGCTGTTCAATTCAACGCTGGCTTAGACTCCCGCACATTGGCTATGTGGAGTCGGTATGTTCCTTCTACGACTGTGTGAGTTTTTCTCTGTCTTCACATCTGTTACTTGGTTGCTCCAACTTGGCCCTGTAGGAGATTGCTTGAGTCGCCTGTGATGGATTGACTCTCAAGCTA
Organism: Polypterus senegalus; assembly: GCF_016835505.1. Taxonomy (NCBI): domain Eukaryota; kingdom Metazoa; phylum Chordata; class Cladistia; order Polypteriformes; family Polypteridae; genus Polypterus; species Polypterus senegalus. Next base: position 54,299,730 of record NC_053157.1, read on the forward strand.
TTATTTTTTAGGCAGGATCTGCTCCCTGGCTTATATTTATTTTCCTTTTTTATTATCATTTCTGTTATGTTAGATGTTTTTTTTATTTGTTTTAATTAATTATTTGAATTTTGTTGATATTATTCTGTTTATTTACTATGTTGATTCCATGTATCTTATGTTATTCTCTTATGTTCTTTGTGTGGTTTCTGTGGAACCCTAATAGGCATGACCACCACTCTGATTTCACTACTGATGTTACTTCTCTTCTGTATTTTTGAGGCAGGGATGCAAGTCCTTTAGTGGATCATGTATTGTTGTTGGAATTTGCATGTATTGATTTTCTTTGTTAATTCTGCTTTATGGATTTCTTGTTTTTCTTTTTGGAGTTACTGTTTACTATATTGCAGATTGGACTTATTTGCTTTGGATTGCAAATCTTTTTTGCCCTTAGTTTGCCTTGTGGTGCTTTTTTGTGATTTTGTTTAAATGAACTAGGGGACTTTGCCCCCTTCTCGCTTCACTCGCCAACCCCCATTTTTGTTTTTTCTGGATACACACTTTTAAGATTTTTTTTTCTTTGCATTGTTGTTATTTCATTAGTTTCACTTTTATTTCAGAACTTCTGTAAAAACAATATTTTGAATCTTTCATCTCCCAATATGCTGAATCTTTTAAATGAGGTCTGTGAGACTTGTGTTTAATGACTTTGTACCATAATTCAGGATAGGTTTCTCTGTTTGGAATTTCAGCACAGACAAAACGATCCGCATCATCAGCAGTTAATAATTTTTTTTGCAAAGTAATCAATAAATGCATGTGAGTTAAACCCCATTTTTGAAATTCTCTGACTTAAACTAATTTCTGTTTGTTTTGCGCTAATGCGATCTGTGCTATCTGTTTTTTGATACTGTAGCGACTGGCGTAATAAAGTGTCACAAAAGTTCTGCTTTAACAATTGCCGACTGCGTAACCCCAAATACAACTTTCTAGCACCCTCTCCAACCCCTCCTCCCACGGGTCTCGCCTCCCCCTTACCGCATCAATCAGCTTCCAGCTATCAGTCTTCAATGCTGCACTCTGCCCTCCCTCGATCGGACCTAACAGTCACTTTAAACAAAAAAGGCTTCAGCTTGGCTGGGACGCTACAATACTTTCAACTGTTACTGCTTTCATATTCTGTACATTTCTCTGCATATGTATCACGCCTTGGGTCTCTTTCCTCCGCGCTGCTCTTTCTTCTTTACTGAGAGCACAGGATCTGTGTGTGCCACATGACTTTACATGACTGAATGTTTTGCTGGCTGTCCTTGCTCTTCTTTGATAAGAACGGCGTGTCTTGCAAGAAACTTATGTTCCACATCCCCACGAGACTGTCCCCCTGGGACAATCTCTTGGCACCAAGTCTCATGTTTACGGTCCCCGTGAGATGGTCCATGGCCAGTCTTTTTTGTCTCGCGGGTGTTTAAAATGTCTTTCAAGAACTTCAGAGAAGATCTTCCGATGTATTGTTGCCTTGCTTTTCCGTTCCAGGATTTTTTTTTATATATAGAGAGATATCTTTCTGAATTGATCTTGTCCTTTCAAACCAGAAGTTTTTTTTTTTTTTTTTTTAAAAACAGGACCTCTCCTTTGAGGGGCATTTTTGATATTGATGTATATTTTGAGCTTCTGCAAGCAAAAGCCTTTTTAGATCCATGTAGGCTAATGTCAGCCAGTAGAGTTTGGGCATTGAGTGCAGCCTGTTCTAAGCATGCTAGATAAGTTCCTAGCCTGATTTATGGTTTGTGTGCTCAAGAAATATGCTAACTACCACACATAGTCACTGTCATTGTTAACACCTCTCTAAACCAGGCCGCTGTTCCATCATGTTTCAAAGTCACCACTATTGTACTAGTACCAAAGATGTCAACTGTTGTTTCAATGATCCCAATACCACTCACTCCCATTAGGGTAAAGTGCTTTGAGAGACTGATTAAGGCCCACAAAACATCCAGACACTCACCCATACCAGATCCTCTCCAATTTCTTTACTGTCCTAATTGCTCCATTGATGACACCACAGCCACTGCAGACTGCCTGAGCCTGGCACAACAGGAGGTTTGAGACATGTATGTGTGGATGCTATTCTTAGACTTCAGTTCCGCATTCAGTACAGTTGTCCCTCAGCACCTCATGGACAAGCTTGCTCTACTGGACCTGGGAACTCCCCTTCACAATTGGATAATAGACTTCCTGACAAACAAACCACCAGTCAGATACCGTCCTTCTAAGCGTTGGTGCTCCCCAAGGCTGTCTTGAGCCTTCTACTCTTCGACTCAAGAAATCATGATTGTTGCACCAGGTACAAAATGAACCACGTTATTAAGTTTGTGGATGTCACAACAGTGATAGAACTCATCAGTGGTAATGATGAGATGGATTTCACAGAGGAGGTCAAATAATTTGTGGACTGGTGTAGGTACAATGACTTGATCTTGAGCAATGATAAAACAAATGAGATCACTGCCAACTTCAGAAAGAACAATGCCACCCACCTTCCCCTCTCTATCAATGGCTCCACTGTGGAGTCAGTCAGCAGCACAAATCTCATACAAATGGAGATAACAAATAATCTCTCCTGGACACAACACACCTGAAGGGAGGACAGAAGCAGCTTCACCTACTGTGGTGCACGAGAACTCTATAGCAAATGCTGCCAAAACAGTTCCACCACCATTATCAGAGACCACACTCACCCTTACAATAAGCTGTTTGGCCTTCTGCCTTCTGGCATGTGGTACCGAAGTATACAGTATAGACCTGCCAAATTTCATCCCACAAGCCTCTAGACTCTTAAATAATAGTCAGTGTGATAATAGTGTGCTAGTGCAATGTTTTGATCAGTTTTTTTTGTTCTACAGTAGTTGCTATTATAGCTGCTATTCCTGTTTATTTTTATTGTCTATTTTTGCACATAAGCAGGCCGGGAGATGTAATTTTGTTCTGCTGTGCACTGCTGTTTATGGTTTCTAATGACAAATAAAGTTAACCTTGAATCATGAACCTTTTTTAAGGCCTCACACCCTTTCCCTGTTTGGAATGCACTCATATCATAACACTATCTACCTGGTGCTTTGTGTTGCAGAAATAGGCGCCAGCCCTCTTTTAGTCTGAACTGCAACAAGCAGGTTTGAGAATTTTTTGCTACAAAAATCCTTTTTATTTGTTGCCCTTCTTCATATGTTTAGTATTAAATAATGCCATCCACTGATCCGCTAATCTCAAGTAATTTAAAAATGTAGTGAGGTGATTGTGATGAAATTCACTGACTTAGCCAGTTTGCCTACGCCATTCAAAGTTCACAGCTTCAGTCTTTCCTAACAACTGTGTAAAAATCTGGATTCAGCCTTTGATGAGATAACTGGCCATTGTTAGGAGAAATTAAAGAAATGCCATCGGTCTAGCAGCATGTCTTTGATCTGATGAGAGGAAGCCCACTTTGCTAGAAGAGAACATGGAAACTCATTCTCGTCCAGAATCAACTACCCAAAGAACAACACAGAAGACAGTTCAAAGGAATCAGCCCTTTTCAAAATACTGTAAAGGTAGCCACCCTACAGCTGTGTTTTACATTCTGTCTGAGTTCACAAATATTTCAAATTATTTTCTTCATGTGTAGCACACACTCTCTTTGATACAGAATTCCCCAAAAACTAAGAAACTCTTGCATCTAGATATTAGCTTGGACACCATTATCATATCCTAAAAATCCAGAGAACTGGAAAGATGGGCAGTTTTCTTGGGTATATCATTTTCCAACTTGCTTAATCCATATCAGGGTCACAGGGGGAGCTCAAGCCTATCCCAGCTACCATAGAGAGTAAGGTAGGAATAAACCCTACGCAGTGCAACAGTCCATCACAGGACAAATACACACACAAACTAGGGCCAGTTCACCTAACCTTTATGTCTGTGGACAGTGGGGGGAAACCAGAGTCCCTGGAAAAAAATCCACACAGACACAGAGTGACCTTCATGCAGGGAGGACCCTTGATGCCAACCCATGCCCCCTTATTTCAAGCCAGCAGCATTACAACTGTGTCACCACATCTCTCGGATATGAAAACCTTAATCATAATTAGTGAACTGCTCTCGGTATTTGTTTTAAAATTATAAAGCAGTGGTCTTTACTCATAAACCATACCTTATACCGTAGGTGATGCCATGGTGGTAATGACTTGCTTTAACATAAATGTTTTTATTTACATTTCTCATCTGAATACTTTTTTTGTATTGTGTTCAAAAGAATTACAAAATGTTTTGCAATTATTTCAATATTTTTTGTCCTATGCTGTCTGACTCATGACTCATGACTCAAACCCCCCATATGTGATACAGCGTTTGACTTGTCTTGATATCTAGTTATGCATGATGTCAAATTTTGTGTAGTTCCCTCCTTTTTTTGGTCATCTAAACCTGAAAAATTTTTAGGCCATTTTTGGAGCATATTTTGTGTAGGAAATTATATCCATTTGATAGGTTTTAGAAATGGACAAAACAATGGTCCTAATGGGATATGAAGGGGTCAACGTTACTTTTTTCACAAAAACTTTGAAACAATGGGCATCAGCAAAATAGGCATATTGAGTGTCGTATGCTATTTTGAGTTTGCTTATCATGTATATGATGATATTTTTCATATTTGATTTTTTACCAGTGGTCCTAACTCTCAAAATACCACTCACAGAAGGTTAACAATGACAACATTCAAGCATAAGCATGTGGGGTATTGTTGTACACTGTTTTAACATTAGTGATTATGAATATGATGTTTTTTTTGTTTTCACTTTCTCATATACGAAGTACAGTAAACCCTCGTTTATCGCGGTTAATCCGTTCCAGACTCTACCGTGATAAATGAATTTCCGCAAAGTAGGATTCTTTATTTATAAATCGAATATTTTCGCAGTTAGAGCATAGAAAACCTGTTTACGACCTTCTAAATACATTTTTTAACATTATTAGAGCCCTCTAGACATGAAATAACACCCTTTAGTCAAAAGTTTCAACTGTGCTCCATGACAAGACAGAGATGACAGTTTCCACTCACAATTAAAAGAATGCAAACATATCTTCCTCTTCAAAGGAGTGCGCGTCAAGAGCAGAGAATGTCAGAGAGAGAGAGAGAGAGACAGAGACAGAAAAGCAAATAATCAAAAATCAATAGGGCTGTTCGGGCTTTTAAGTATGCGAGGCACTGCCGGACAGAGCAGCTGCAAGGAAGGGAGCAATGTGAAGGTAGTCTTTCAGCATTTTTTAGAGGAGCATCCGTATCTTCTAGGCCAGTGTGCGAACAGCCCCTCTGCTCTCACCCCCTCCGTCAGGAGCAGAGAATGTCAGAGAGAGTGAGAGAGACAGAGAAAAGCAAACAATCAAAAATCAATACATGCTGTTCGGGCTTTCAAGTATGCGAAGCACTACGCGGGAAGCATATTGTATACCATTGAGGAGTTTTATTTAATACATAATACGTGCTCAGATTGGGTAGCTTCTCAGCCATCCGCCAATAGCGTCCCTTGTATGAAATCAACTGGGCAAACCAACTGTGGAAGCATGTAACATAAATTAAAAGACCCATTGTCCGCAGAAATCCACAAACCAGCGAAAAATCCGTGATATATATTTAGATAAGCTGACATTTAAAATCCGCAATGGAGTGAAGCACATTTTAATATTTCAAATATCTGATGCAACTTTTCTTGTTTATTATGTATTAGAACTAATATTAATTCTTTAATCAATTAATTAACTAATTAATTCATTTAATTCTTTTAATTAGAATTAGGGTGGCATATGGTAATTCAGACATTTTTCACATTATATGTGTTCTTTACTTATTTCATGTTCATTTCTCATATTTATACTTTCTTTTAATAAATTAAGCATTTATTGCTCTTTAAGCAAGAACAGGCAAGAAGTAGGGCTTTTACATAAAATTTATTTAGAAACAATTACATGCATGTGATTATGTATTGACAGATATGAAATATCAGGTTAGATGCCACACCAGAGTGACACAGCAGCCCAGTGTTTAGTGCTGCTACCTGGGCTCAAATCCTGGCCTGTTGTCTGTCTGCGTAGTGTCTGCCTGCTCTCCCTGTGTCTATGCAGGTTTTTTCTCCCACTTTCCAAAGGCATGCAGGAGAGTTTGGTTGGCTATTCTAAATTGGTCCTGTGTGAGAGTGTGATGGATTAGCACCCCAATGTAGCCGATTCTAGGTGCTGTCTTCACATCACATAGAATTAGAATAAGTGGGTGCAGAAATTGAATTAGCAAATAAATGGTTTACATTTATTTATGTCATGTCATTCTCTAATCTGCTTAATTAAGACCAGGGTCTTGGAGTTGAGCTGGAGTCTATTCCAGATAGCACAGGTCCCAAGGCAGGAAGAAACCCTGCATAGACCTCCAGTCCACTGCAGGGCAAATACACACACACACACACACACACAACCACGCACACACACACCCACACACACACACACACACACACACACACCAAACATACACTAGAGCCAATTTAGTGTCACAATTCACATAACCTGCATGACATTACAGAACAAGGGTAACCGAACATGATGCAAGATAGAAAAGCATTACCACTGCACCACCGTGCCATGCCAACATTTATTTATGCTCAACTGTTGTGTAATTTCACTGACATAACATGTTTAAATAGAATAATAAAGAAACTCACACAATTCTTATTCTTACGCCAAGTGAAATCTAAAATTAGTGGGACAGCAGATGAATTATTCCAAACTGGAGACACATTTGTCCCACACTAACTGCATCATCATTTGCATAACTACGATAGCTTAGAAAATAAAAAATGATAGCTGCTGGAAAAATAGTGAGTAAAAGAAGAAACAGGGATACATTACTAAAGTTGATGCAAAAAAACAAGGCAGACGTTAAAGAGGGAATGAAGAAGAAAAGGTTGGACAGTGATCTTGACAAGGATTCTAGTAAGATACCTGAAGGAACTAATAGTATTAATTACAACTGTGCCAGCCAGTTAGGTAGCTATTGATTAAGGAAAAAAATGTTCCTCTGTTTTGACAGAAGTCATTCTTGGAGACCAGATGAAAATGCAGAACATTTCTTTATTTGCACATAGATATACACAAATGTCTCAGCTCATGGAGTGAGCAATTAAACAGTTCATTCCTTTATATACTTTTCTTTTACCATTACCTCATCTAATACATCATGTCTTCTAACTCTTAATATGCAGAATTCTATCATCCAGGGTAAATGTGAATATTGGCAGAATTTCTTTGTAGCCTTTGTCAATATTTGCAAAGCGTTCAAGTCAGTTGATTGACTGCCCTGTGGGACATCCTGAGACTTAGCAGACTTGGCCGGTCTATGCACTAGTATTGTGAGTGCTGTGCAGAGTGGTGGCAGAACCTCTGCATTTTTCTCAGTTGATTCTGGAGTTCATCTGGGGCGTGTTCTTGCTCCCACTCTCTTCGATGCTTGCATGGACTCAGTGTTAGGCAGGATCATGGAATCCAGTGGCTGTGGGATATCTATTGATGAAGAGGGATTCACTGATCTTGATGTTGCAGATGATACTGTGATCTTGCTGGAGCCAATGGAGGTTCTCAAGACACTGAGTGAGGAGTCTGAATGTCTGGGCTTGCGAGTATCTTGGATAAACACCAAGCTCCAGGTCTTTAATGACCTCTTGGGCACAGCCATCAGCAGTGTGTCTGTCTGAGGAGAGAGTGTTGACATTCATGTCTCTGGTGACTCTTCGTTTTAAGTCTGTAGACGGAATGGGAGAGTATTGGAGGTCTTGTGGTTGTTGGAATGGGGTGCGTGGCACTCCTGATATCTGTGCAAAAGGACGAACGTCCAAGCCTTTAGAGTACTGGTGCTTCCTGTTTTGCTCTATGGTTGCGAGACATGGACACTATCCAGTGACCTGAGACGAAGACTGGATTCCTTCAGTACTGTGTCTCTTTGGAGAATCCTTGGGTACTGCTGGCTTGACTTTGTATCTAACAAGTAGTTGCTCACGGAGTTCCAAATGAGGCACATTACCTTCAGTGTGAAGGAGCATCAGTTACGTCACTACAGCCATGTGGCGCAATTCCCTGACTGTTTCCTCACTGCTGAAGACTCAAGCGGCTGGACCAGGCCAAGGGGACGCCCACATAACACCTGGCTGCAGCAGATAGATAGTCATTTCCGGAGGGTGGGACTGGACCACGTGTCTGCCTTGGGGGTTGCCAACTGGGATCCTGAGCTGTTTAGCAGTGTAGTGGGTGTGGCAAAACGCTGTACCAGTGCAGGCTCCCCAATCTGACCTGTCCTACACCATCATCTTAGCCAATCAACTAAAGCCACCTGTAACTTTGTTTACACAATGATTCTTCCATTATTCTAAACACTTCTTCATTAATAGGGGTGTCCCACCTGTTTTCCCATTGATCTCATCACTGCTTCAAGTGTTTTATATGTTTGGACTTTCTCATTAGTTTGTCCTCACTTTTTCAGGGGGTGCTCATTACTCATTTACTTCATTTTAACCTTAGTAATTACTTTGGTGGTTCCTTTAAGATGAGGTAACCCTCATGTGCTCAAGCTTTAAGCTTAAATTTTAGTTACCTTTAATCCTTTTCCTTATGCTTTTAATAATCCATTGTTACAACTTCATTTAAGTATATAATTGTATTAAATTGTAAAAATGATCATGTATTGATTAAAAATATTTCATTAAAATTTTATACTGTTTTATTGTCTCTTTGCTACTCCTTGCTGCCACCACTATATGCAAGAATCTCACAATACTCGTCCTGTGACAACACTGCACTGCTATCCCCATGACACCAATCTCACCCTGGGCCCCCCTCACCCCTCCAGACATTTTTGCCAAATAGTCATTATGGAGAAAACATCATGAAGTGGTAAAGGCTATCAACAAGGGGCTGTGCTCAAATACTGGCCCTGCTGTTATCTGTGTGGAGTCAGTGCACTCTGCCTGTATTCATCAGGGATTTTCTTCTGTGACTGCAGTAAAGATGAGCATGTCAGTGAGACTTTTGATCCTAAATTGGCTTTGCATGATGGTTTGGCTCCTGCTTTGTGTTTGATGCTACAGGGGTAGGCACTAGCCTAATAAGACACCATACTGAAAAATGTGAGCTCTAAAAATGAATAAAATGGTACAGAAGGGAGATCTGCCTAGCTGTTCTGTATATTTTGTCTAGTTTCCATTTTCTCATAAATGTTTTGGGCAACATTACAAGAATATCACGTCTGTCTCTAATTTTTAAAACTCACAGAGTTGCAGTTTTATTTTTGTATGATTTATGTAACTGTGTCGTTTCATGATTGAATTCAATGAATATGGCGTCAACAAGCACACAATGTAGCTGTTACAGCTAATACTCATGATCAGCATCAGTATCTGTTTTCTGAAGCCACTGGTTAGTCCCCATATAAGGTCACATGCACACAAACTCAGAGCCCTAGCTGAAAACATATTTTGTGACATTGGTCAAGCTCCAAATTTTTAGATTATCTCACTTGTTTTCTAAAATAAATAGGCTAATGATGGAAAAAATGGACAGTTATAAAATAACAAGGAGAGCTTAACTTGTTTATGCCCAGAAATTGAATGACTCAAGTGTTCCATTTTAGGGAGCAAGCACAGCTCTTTATCTGCAAACATGTCAAACACTGCGTTATGTGTATTTTTCCTTGAAATCACTTTGCCTATTACTTATCTGAACTTCCAGATTCAGCACAAGCAACGTAGGCATCCCAAATCATTAAAGAAATGGTTTGACAGGATCAGCAAAGCTACCCTTTTGACTGGCCTTCAGCAAAATATGAGAATTGTTAGGTAGACTGGTACCTTGTCCAGGGCTGGTCCTCACTTTGTCCTCATGGATTTTTGAACAGACTTTTGCTTCCTGTGGTTCCGACTAATAAAATGCAAGTATAGACTAGAAAGGTGCAAGTAGGCAATTGAGGTTTAGAAAGGATATGCAGTTTCAAAATAATTAGATTTCTTAAAGCAAATTCACCAACTTTTATGGAGACATTTGGATCATGGAAATGAATTAGAGCATTTTCTGTGATCAGCAAGTCATCCATCCTTCAATTCATTGTCTAAATAAGCCTAATCTAGTTGTAGGTGCTGGTCGGTAAGGCAGGATCAAGCTCGCATCAAACGCATAATGAAAAAAAATCTCACAGTCCAAAAGTTTGTTTTAAAAGGTTAAGTGAAAATTCAAAGGAAACAGTCCAGAACACAAGAATAACGAAAAAGGTTGTTACACGCGTAGAGTAAAAGGCAAACAAAAAATTAAGAAAATATTCCTTCTCTGATTTTCCTCATCTTGCACCCTCATCCACGCTGGAAAAAGTATTGCTCAATTTCAAGGAGTTAGACTCCATCTCTACAATATATAAAATCCTTTTACAATCCCTTCCTTTCAAAGATCCAAGAGGACACTGGGAAAATGACCTCTCAATTAATATATCAGAAAAGGAGTGGAAAGTAGCAATGCAGAGAATTCACTCAAGCTCCATATGCGCAAAGCATACAATTATACAACTCAAAATTATATATCGAGCACATCTGTCTCGACTAAAACTCTCCAAAATGTTTCCAGGACATGATCCAACCTGTGAACGTTGCAACCAAGCCCCCGCCTCACTGGGTCACATGTTCTGGGCCTGCACCAAATTAACATTCTTCTGGACAAAAATTTTTAATTACCTCTCAGACAGTCTTGGACTCACAATCCCTCCTAACCCATTGACAGCTGTGTTTGGGGTTCTTCCAGAGGGTCTTAAGGTGGAGAAAGACAAACAAATTGTGATTGCATTCACTACACTCTTGGCACGCAGACTTATTCTGATAAACTGGAAGAACCCAAACTCTCCTCTTTTAAGTCAGTGGGAAACCGATGTGTTATACTATTTGAAATTGGAAAAATCAAATACTCAGTTGGAGGATCCGTACAGACTTTTTCAAAACATGGCAGGATCTAATCAGTAATATTTTGAAATGAGTTTATAAAGCACAGAGAATTTATTAATTTAGGTATTTTTTACAAGCCTTAAATTTTACACCATTTGGCTTGCTCTCTCTCTCAAGGGTGGGGATCGATCTGTGCTTAGCATAATTCTTTTTTTTTTGTAAAAACTTGATTACTATGTATTGATTATAATAAAATTAATAAAAAAAAAAAAAAGAAAATATTCCTTCTCTAAATGTAGCTTTTCTTGTCAAACATCAGTTGTTTCTATACTTAAAGATGCTTTACTTCACCTTCAATAAGCTCTAAACATACGGCACTGCACATTAATAGAGCACATTGCGTTACATTCTATTGGTCACGTTAAGGCACGGTTTAAAACCGTGTGCCCTCCATGCCTTACTTACGGCAAGGAAGGTCACTAACTGAGACTAATCTGTATTCAGAGGGAGGAGAAATAGTTAGAATATACCAATTCAACTCAGCTTGTCGGGGTTATAAGAACCTCCCATAGACTATGCTCTAAAATATAGGCAAACATTTAATATAAATTAAATAACTAGCAAATGTGGGATCTTTGAATATCTGGTCTGGTGTGGGTCACCGGTATGTATATTTTAACTGAGAGTAAGGAGTAGCACACACCATTGTTCGAGTGTCAGCGTACGCATTCAGGCTCAGTGTAAAAGGCAATGTTTCTAAACCAATTGCTCACTGGTTGCCATTGTTGTTTCACGAGTGGGTCAAAGTGGGTCACTTAAGCAATTATATGTTTGCCTGTTTCTAAGTGAACTTGTTTCACCAAGGGGAACCCCCGTCCCGCTGTAACAATCAGGTTCATTTTACCAAGGGGGCAATTTACAATTGCTGCTTTTGGGTCATCAGTTAATTAAATTGGGGAAAACTGGGTAATGGGCCCATAAAATTTGAAAAACACTGGTGGAAGGAAAGGCAGTGCGGGGTGAGTGCAAAAGAAATAGCCATGTGGAGATGCACCAATCAAAACAAAGCTTAATTGTTCCTCCAAGAGTCATGCAAAACATTTGAGACCTTGTGAAATGATAATAATGATAATGAAAGATTTATTACCATTTACAAGGTGCTTCTACTATCTTCTTTAAGGGAGGAAGAATTGCAACCATTTGCACAGATTGAAAACAAACAGAATGTGAATGAGGTGTGACTTCACGCGTGGCATAGCCAGTCAGCCCGGAGAACATTGTATCTCTTGTCAGTACAAAAATATATCTTTTTTTAAATTATTGCTGGATTATGGCCATTTATTGGTTGCAGCAACAGTACAGGAAGGCAGACAGCCAAGAGACTGCTACCTCTGCAGCTCCATCACCTCTTCCATCACTACTTCTATGCAGAGTGTATCATTCTGTGGCTGGCAGCGCTGTCGCAAATACGTGATAAATAAAAGGTGTATGGCATTTATGCCTTTGGCAATTTCTAAAACATTATTTCCCTGTTGTTTCTCTATGGCCATCTGCTGTAAGTACGAACAGCCTAAATTTGTTCGGCTGTATAACTGACTTCATAGTAGCATTTGCACTTTACGTTATCTCTCAGTGGATGAATGATCTGATCATTAGAGCTGTTACGATTTTGTTTTATTCCTATTTTTTCTTTTGGAAAATATTTCAGCTCTGTAATTTTTCCTCATGAGGTTTTGCACTATGAGAACTCCAAATATTTCCTTATATAAAAAATGTATTTAACCTTGTTGAAAATATTTTCTGCCATTCTGACTCAATTTTGTTTAGTTACAGATGCTATAATTTTATGAGCAAGAAAAAGACTTCAGGTTGATGGAGTCTGTGACAGTGTGGGTCCGGCTCCATGCTCCCTCTTCTCATTTGGTAGCCTCTTGAATCTGACACTATGGTTAGCCATGACCAGAATCAGCTGTACAAATGAGGACACTACATGAAACAAGGGAAGGTGCAAAAGTGTTCAGCACTTTTATTAAAAACAAGTGATCAAAAGAAAGAGCAGGGCTTCAAAAATTCGTAAATAAATCTCCCTATTATAATTTAAAAATCCTGAGACGAGACATGACTTTTTCAGAAAGATACTTTCACATCCCGTGAGACGAGACTTTGTGCCAAGAGATTTAACCACGGCCAGGGCCGGAAATAAAACACAAAGAGTAGATGACAAAGTAGAACGTTGTAAAGAATTCAAAAACATTGGCGTGATACACATGCAGATCAGATTAGAGATAATGAAGGTACTAAAAATGATAGTAAAGATCGCATTAGCGCAAACAAACGATAACTATCACTCCATGAAATAACGGAACAGCAAAAAGAGATCAAATATATTGTTCAGATTTAAACTTTAAGTCGGACACTTGTAGATCGTCTAATTCGTGTTGCCATCAGGGAAAAGTAGTGTTTCTTCCCAATGAAGAGGTGTATTCGCGAGATTTAAAAGATTTGTAGTTTGGTGAAAGTGAAATCCACATATGCGAGTGTCAGAGACGGGAAGTGGCTGGCGCATAGCGCAGGCCAGGGGGGTGGGTGAGCGAAACGAGGAAGGGGCAAAGCCCCCTAGTAATCCAAAAAATGAAAATCCGTTTGATTAATAAACAAGGCTTAAAATGAGAATATAAACCATTACAGTCATTAGGTCAATGTGTTGCTTCTGCTCCTGAATGAGCCAAGCACAACTCTGTGGTAATGCGCGACCCTGCGGATTACCAAATTTAAGTTAAAGAAACCTTAAACGAGCGGCGTTATTTATAAGTGTAAAAGTATGGCAGCGTAAAGGAAGGGTGTTTACCGTTTGTGTGGTGAAGGCACTGCCACGAGAACATGGAGCTGTCTAGCAGGCGAGACTGTGAGACGTGATGAGCCTGGGCACAGGTGGAAGTAGTATAATTGCCAGTACAGGCTCCTCTGCATGTGTTCAGTTTTCCACCCCAGTGTCCTCGCAGCATGCCCAGCGTAGGCAGTTTAAGGTGCAGAGCACCTGAAAGAAAAAGCCAGCATTTGTTTTTGTAATCAAGGTTGAGTAGGAGGTGGGGATCCCTTATTGCAAATAAATCAGATTTATTTACTAGGGAGTCGGCAACTGGTGTGCTTGAGCTCAGCATAGCCGTTGGCCGTCCAGTGGGGCATACACGCGTGTGACTGGCAGAGGTTCGATTTTAATAAGAAAGTTGCTCGGGGTGTGTCACGTCTACCTGGATAATCTTGCCGGTTATATTGAAGGAGTTGCTGGCCAACAGGGGTTGTCATGGACCTAAAGGAGAGGTATGATTAAGCACAGCTGAGGAGCAGTTGTGATTTTGACACCTTTGTAAATATTCTTTTGTACATATCTTTATATATCCGAGTGATAATTTTTGGTGGAGTTATATATACTTATTTGATGTTGGGATAGTTTTTCATTTCAGGATTGGTGCGATTGTTTTTTTCTTTTCGTATATATACAAACATTTGATTTTTTTCTTGTGCATTTTTTTGCTTTATTTTTTTCCCCATTGGAGGAGCTTCTTGTGCCTGAGATAAAGGAGGAGTCCCTTTATTGTTGGAGTGTGTGTGTGCAGTTTTTGAAGGAGTGCACTGTTTTTGTAAATACACCACATTTTTCTTTTTTTAATTTTATTCACTTTTGAAAGAACGTCAGTGCTGAAGGACTGTGAATCAAAGCCCACCTGACAATACTGCATTTTTGTTGTACAGCACTCTTGTAAATAAACTTGCACCTTTCACCCTTTTTGTATGTGTCTCATCTCTCCGCTGATCCTGTTCGGTTCATGAACTATCAGATGTCAGGATTGTAGGCTGGGGCCACTTTCCCACCACACAGGATATCGCAAACTTCCTCCTAGTCTCCCCAGCTCACCCACTGATCGGTCAGCTGGCAGAGACTTCAACAGCTGTGATCATCTCCATCCCGCCCCCTGTCTTAGCTGCCTCGAATTGCGTCACCAGACCGTCCGGGGTCAGCTGCCCTCTCATCTTCCTTCACGCTCACTTCGGTATACCTCGAATCCCTGGAGAGGACGCCACCTTGATTGCACCCACTCCTTTACCGTCCCTTGAGCACTGATCCTTCACTCTGTCATGGGACCACTGACCGCACTGCCTTTTTTTACTGAAGCCAGCTGCCTTGTTCTCTCTCTCTCTCTCTCCAAACCCCCCGATATTGTGCACAGCTGTTACGATTAGCACCAATTAGGGTCACAGATGATCCTACACCTGTGCACTTAGTGTAGAACTGGCCACTCTCACATCGCGCCTAGGAACTGCTCTCGCTACGCTGCCACCCCCTCTCCTACCAAGACGCGAGTGCAGTGATTATTTATTTAAAAAGGTCATCAGCCGCAGACCTCACTTTACCACACGGTCTTGGTCTCAGAGTTCGCAACCTCTCATGAATTACTGGCAGGTCAGAAGGTTATCACTGGTGACCATTTCCTATCTAGTTAGTGAATAATGTTCTAAAAGACTAGTGTGTTTGTTTCTGCTTTTTCTCTCAGGCATTTTGTTTTGACAAAATTTTTTTAAACAGAATTTGTTTGGGTTTTAATTTTTGGCTTCTTAAAAGTGTGGTTTCAGTTTTGGATTTGTGTATGATTGGCTACATTTCATTTTCTGGTCCTCAAAAAATACTCTCTCTCAAGCTTAATAGTGATAGTTTTATTTCCAAGTAGGCCGTACCATTAGGACGTTGTGTTTTGTTTACCACCCTCCTCTAAATATGACTTCTAAATTTTTGTTTTGCCCTTTTATTTTGGTCACTCATCCCTTCATTTCTCAGTCATACTTCAGCTGTTTGTATACTCACAATAATCATCAGCACTCTACATGACATAACAGATAGATAGATAGAGTTGATAGATAGATTATGTCATACACAAGCACTTGGGCTCTAAAAACTAAGCAATATCTCCTCAGACCAGTAGGGGCACCATCATTAATACTTTGCCCTTCCTCATTCACATTCGGGAGACTTTTAGATGGAAGGACCACTAACATCACTTCTGCTTTGCCCTCATCCAGAACCTGCCTCTTCCTGTCATCCAACATAAACGGAGCAAAGCCACCAGAAATCCTTGTAATTTCTAGACTTTAGTCCCTTCATCTTTTTTACTGATAGCTGTGGCTATGGTTTTTGCATCCTCATGTTTTATTTATTTTGCTTGTTTTTTCATTAGACGTGTATTAAAAGGGAAATTGTAGCTTGTCTCCCCAATGCTTTGTGGTTTTGAATCCTTGTCCTAATCTTACAATAGATACAGTAGATAGGCAGATAGGTCCAAAGGGAAATTTTCAGCATTATAGTAGCAAACAAAGAAAAACTGAAACAGAACAGTGTGGTCAGTAGGTGGCACTGTTGCCCCATAAACCCAACAGACAGACATGCAGGACACAAGGAAAAAGCACTGATGTATTTTTAATTCTTTTTCTCTTAAACAGCACTCTGTAAGTACTACAGCCACCAACAAACAGGTTAATAAAGCACAAGTCACAATAACCACAAGTTTTCTCTCTTTCTATCTATTTATATATATATATATATATATATATATATATATATATATATATATATATATATATATATATATATATATATATATAGTGAGCTGGAGGGCTGATTGTACCCCAAGAAGATACAGATGCCACTGGGAAAACCACAACCCCTGAAACACAGACTACCCTCACATTGCTCCTTATCCTTGCACTATAACGCGTAATACAAACCTCACGCGGTACTCCGCTGACTTAAAACCCTTGTGCAGCGCCTGTCTGTTTTGGAATTGATTGTTTTGCTTTTATCTCTCTCTTTCTCTCTCTCTGACTTTCTCTGCTCCTAGCGGAACTGTCATCTCTGACTTGTCATGGAGCACGTTTAAGCTTTAGAAAAAAGAAACAAATGTTTGTTTGCAGTGTTTGAATAAAATTCCTGTTTTCTACAACCACCTTTGTCTCTGTGCAAATCTGTGACCCATCCATCCATTTTCCAACCCGCTGAATCCGAATACAGGGTCACGGGGGTCTGCTGGAGTCAATCCCAGCCAACATAGGGCACAAGGCAGGAACCAATCCTGGGCAGGGTGCCAACCCACCACAGGACACACACAAACACACTCACACACCAAGGCCAATTTAGAATCGCCAATCCATCTAACCTGCATGTCTTTGGATTGTGGGAGGAAACCGGAGCGCCCGGAGGAAACCCACGCAGACACAGGGAGAACATGCAAACTCCACGCAGGGAGGACCCGGGAAGCGAACCCAGGTCTCCTAACTGCGAGGCAGCAGCGCTACCACTGCGCCACCGTGCCGCCAATCTGTGACCCAAGCGTGACAATATATATCTCCTCCACATCTCCTGGCAAGCTTTACCCACCTCCACTGACTCCGGCTTGCTTGCTTGGTCTTCAGCAGTCCTTTAAATAGTCCTTGACCTGGAAGTGCTTCTGTTCTTCCTCTCACGTGACTTGCTAGCACTTCCGGATCAGACGGAGAACTTAAGTTCTTTAATCAGCCCGGAAGTAGTTCAGGGCTTCCATCCTCGTGATCCATTAGTTTTTATTTACTCACCCACCATCTTCCCACAGCGTCCCATAGTGGCACCCACGGTACCCAGCAATGTTCTGTTGCCGAGCTCCATATCCCATAATGCCCTGCAGGAATCCAGGGTACTGTTGCAGTCCAGGGGAGCTGCCATCTAGCGTCTTGGGAGATGCAGTGTCCTTGAAAAGCTGCCTTCCCACATCCTTCCATCTCAGGGGCAACCCAGCCAGGTTGAGCTGCCTGCCATCTCTTACAGCAGACTCAAATGTAAACAATATAATCAATCAATCAATATGTTAACAATACAGGGGGTCCTCGGGTTACAACGTTTCGACATACAACGTTTCGAGTTTACAATGCTCACTCCCATAAAAACTTAAAAAAAATGAGACATGAGAAGGAATAAAGGTAAGAATTTTTTACACTCATTTTTTCTGTTACTACAGTACAGTACAGTATATTTATGCCCTTTTCTTTTTTTCTCAGGCTTAGATTTTGTGTTTTTATGTTCTAGATTATGATTTTGAAAATGTGTTAAGATAGGTAAGTGACTTAGGCTAGAGTGTGTTTCGACTTACATCAAAATTCGTGTTACATCACTGTTGTAGGAACGGAACTGTGTCGTAACCCGAGGACCTCCTGTATACTCAAATGTTCACATTAAAATGGCAAAAGATATTGCTGATCAAGAAAGGCAGCTTGTCATTTTTGAAGGCAGTATCTAATCTAAGGTATTGTTTTCCTTTCAATAACACTATGTGACACAATTTTTGTTCCTGGCTTCCAAGAGTTATATTTCAACTGCTTATGCCTAAAGCCTATGGAAAAACGACTACATTCAGCACAAACTTTGATTGGATGACCACAGCCCAGAAAATTTCGTATTTATAGTGACAAAACAAGGGAATTTCTATCTTTTCGTTCATGCGGTCTGATAAAGAACAACACTTGCATGGTAAATAGACAAAGACAGTCAAAACCACTCAAAAAGGTTCAGAAATGAGTAGGTTTTCTAGATTTGCGACTGTACTGCAAATCGCTTTCTCGAAGAAGCCCCCAAATGTAGTCCCCCATCATGTTTTCATTATATTGTCCTTGGTAACAACGTTCAAACTCCAGTATATCCTGATGAAAGAGCTCGCCTTGCTCCTCTGAGTAAGCTCCCATGTTCTCCTTGAATTTGTCAAGATGAGCGTCAAGGATATGGACTTTGAGAGACATTCTGCATCCCATTTTGGCGTAATTGTTTATGAGAGTCCGAACCAACTGCACAGAGTTTTCAGCCTTGTGATTACCCAGGAAGCCGTGAACTACTGCAACGAAACTGTTCCAAGCCGTTTTCTCCATCCTGTTCAGCAGCTTGGCGAATTGGTAGGATCCACCATGCAGAAGTAGCAGTTGCTTGAGTGGTCAGTCGGTTGCCACCAAATTCGCAGGATAGCAAACTTCATGGCTCTCTTTTCTACCCTGTACCAACCTTCAAGACTTTTCTTGCAATATTTGCATGTGAAATGAGGTGCCCAGGGCTTGTCTTGATCCCCGACAGGCATGCCGAAGTATGCCTTGTAGGCCTCGCACATCTTATGACATGCTTTCACGGAATACTTTCTCGCTCTTGTCTTTATAAATTGTCCACAGACGTAGCAAAATGCATCTGCTGGGTATAAGCAACCTCTTGATGCCATCTAAATCAAATCAAAAAAATAACATAAACCGAAATGTTGGTTCGATGGATGGATGTATGGATGGATGGATATAAATCTAAAAACTATTATTATCTTCTGTATGGACGTGATTGTTACACAAGACTTTTTTTTCTTTAATCTAACTATTTATTTCTGAAATACATGAAAAACATTTTTAAGCAGTAAGTATATAGTTGTTTAGTAATTGACAAAACACTAACATGTCCACACAGTCCTAATCATTAATAACAGATTGAGCTTTGATTACGATACAGAACAAATCCAAAAAAGGAACAAAAATGGCTGTTCTTTCCAAGGAAACTCAATTGATTCAAAATAGATAAAGTTATAATGATCCTTTTTTTGTAACTATTCTATTGAATCTATTACCAAATTTTACCACCATTTGTATTTTATTTTGGGAGTCGTCTTATAAGACACAACCTTTCTGAACAACTTTGTTAAAAATGATTAATTTGCAGCAGTGTTTTTTTTTGCCTCACAGTTAGGAGACCGGGGTTCGCTTCCCAAGTCCTCCCTGTGTGGAGTTTGCATGTTCTCCCCGTGTCTGCGTGGGGTTCCTCTGAGTACTCTGGTTTCCTCCCACAGTCCAAAGACATGAAGGTTAGGTGCATTGGTGATCCTAAATTGTCCCTAGTGTGTGCTTGGTGTGTGTGTGTGTGTGTATCTGCCCTGCCCGGGGTTTGTTTCCTGCCTTGTGCCCTGTGTTGGCTGGGATTGGCTCCAGCAGATCCCTGTAGTTAGGATATGGCAGGTTGATTCAGAAGCAAGTTAGAAAGAAGGACACACACATTGTCTGTTTCCTTTGTTCCCATCAGGTTGCAGATGTAGGTTCAAAAGGGTGAAGAGTAACAGATTTATCCCCAGTGTTACAAGCATTTTGAATTGTAGTAGTTATAGGGCTCCTACTGAGTTCTAATTTATTTATATGCGTAGTCAAAGATCATTACGCTTATCTGTAGAAATCTTATGGGTGTGTATAATGATTGCATATCATGTTATTTATTGGCTTATTTTCCTGTATCTGTATAATAATGCACTATCTTTTGTACTTTCCGGCTACAAATAAAATTCCCTCTTGCATAGTAAAAGACCACCTACAGTACATATCAATCTACAAATGGACTCTGTGCCAATTTTTAAAACTGCAGACTTGAACATTGCAAGATGTTCTTGGCACATCATAACTTATGCAATGAGAGAGGGTTAAACAGCCCTGTAATAGTAATGTGGGTGCTACCCTTGGCATTGCTATGCACTGATAAATAATTTAAAGTGAGCATTAGGTAGAACTAAGCTTTGTAAGATAAAAAATATTTTGTAACAATGCAATGCTATTAAATTGAACATACAGTATTTTAGAAATGCTGGTAATGTTGAAACAGTGTATATTATCCAAATAACTCTTTATCAACTGTAATTTTATTCTCCTTGCAAAGCATCAACAGCCTAATAGTTAGGCAACTTGCAATTAGCCTGGCGTAGGAGAACATGATATGCCCTTCCATTGCTTGGCAGTCCCACAATGGTTCCCGCTATCCTTTTTACTAATTTCTAAAAAGCTTCCTTTGACTGTGACAGGGAAGTGAAAAGTATGGAAGGATGTCATCTACATGACAAAAATATTACTCAAATTGATAAAAAAAATGGTACTCTGTGTTTTCTT
This sequence comes from Polypterus senegalus, assembly GCF_016835505.1. Classification (NCBI taxonomy): domain Eukaryota; kingdom Metazoa; phylum Chordata; class Cladistia; order Polypteriformes; family Polypteridae; genus Polypterus; species Polypterus senegalus. Next base: position 54,320,663 of record NC_053157.1, read on the forward strand.
TGGGTGATTTCTGTTGGAATAATAGCAGAGAGCTACAAGTACTCTGGCCCATCAGTGGCTCATTACCACTTTAATCAGCTGATATTGACTGAAAGATTGGAAAGCAGAATTTTATCAATAGCCGTGTATTTGTAAAATCTCTTTATTAATGACATGATTGCTTGATGATAATATTTACATCATAATATGATCCTTCATAAAATACCTCAAAATTTGCTCAGCTTACAAAATGATCATCTTTCATTTTCACACCTGTTTAATCCATTACAACATGGTAGGTGATATGGCCTATCCTGGCACCACTGGGCACATGGTTGTACCAATGCCACTGCAAAATAATCAAGATAGAAGTGAAATTTCTAGGTTGGCCACTGGCTTCAGACTTTGTTTTGAATTAACCTGCTTTCTTTCAAAAACCAAAGATGTGCATTTTATGTTTTTTAAAGATTTAATATTTGCACTATGAAGAAATTTTGTCATGTTGAAAGATGAGTCCAAATTGTGCAGATGCTTCTGGGAAAGGTGGGATGAGAAAGTGGACAGATTAATAAAAAAGTTCTTGCACAGTGACTTAATCCTCAATGAATGAGTTATTGTTCTTCGTAAGTACAAAGGCCTTACACTTTTTTGAAGTATTGGCGCGACTTAACAATGATATACTGTATGTTCATCTGTCTTAAATAACAATGTATAACACTTCCACATTTGATCAGATGGCATTTCAGTCCAACACTGTGCCAAGAGTCTCCACAAACAGTAATGCACTATAGCTCCTCATTGTTCTGAGAAGGCGTTCAGACATCCATGTCTTGCCACAAAGGTAACAAACTATCTTTCGAAAATGGTGATTCCAAATTAAAAAACAGAACAAAGAAGCAAGAAATGGTTACTCGTGTTCTCATGTAGCACTATTTTGGTTTTATGCCCAAATTCTCCAGTTCAGTGTCCCATGACGCTTTGCCACACTGCTGCCTTGAAAAAGGCCCAGTTGTTTTCTCACTTTCTTGTTACTTATTTCTTCCTGTATTTTTTTTTCACTCCTCTTTTCCATTAGTGTGAAACTTGATCACTTGGCCTTGCCCTAAATATATTAGTTTTACGAGGCAGTTAAAGAGGCTCATAAAATGAACAACCATTTATTTAATTGGCAAACAAACATAAACTCATGAGGGTGCCATTCCAGGATTTACACTCATGGGAAGAGCAGGCAGCTAGCTGTCCATTATATTTATAGGAAATGCTAGAACTGTCTGTCCTTTTTAACCTAAACACATGGTGGCTGGCTGAATTAGCAACATTGGTCAAAGGATTTAAGATCAATCTAAAGTGTAGGAACCCACATGTTCTTAGAGAATATAGACAGTTAAGGCTAATTTAAACTTCTGCACCAAGCCTATGCAGTCGGTACTCCACCTATGGTGTATCCTGACACGTACCTCCTCAAAAATGTAACTACACGTCAAATCGACACAAACCCTACACACCCCTAAAACTCTGGCCAGTTTGGTAACTACGTATTTCCTGAAATGCATTTCTGTTCGTCTTTTGGTTTGGAAGGTTCGTCTACAGAAGAAAATGTTTAGCAAGAGGAGCAGTGATCCTGGAGGGCAAAAACTACCTGCATTTTAATGGATCATTCACTATTCCTGTGTGCTACAAACACCGCCAACTAGCTGCACGCCACAGAAGTATAAACTGCTTTCGACAGTTCAGCCTCCGCATATAATTACAGCTTAGGCTCGACACAGAAGAAAAACTTTAAACGTGATTGTGAGCATCATTTTCCACATTAATCCCCCAAAATGACTCCCTGAAAAATAGTTAATTGTACCCATAAGCCCTGCATAAGAATATTTTTCATGACAGTTTTACTTGACAATCCAAACATTAGATATTACAATTGTACTCAAGGATTTGTTCATGCAGATATTTTTTTCAAGGGAACATGACAAGTATCGGATAGTGATCAAGTGTTTTTTGGAATGCTATTATGTCCAAAAGATGATAAAGGGGTGGATTTTTTTGATTAAAAATTTGAAATACCTCAATGTTATGTTCCATAGAGAAAAGACAAATATGCCACTATTAAGCTTAGGTGTGTTCTAAAGTGCCACATATTATATAAATCTTTAACAAGAACTAGCCTGCTCTTGCATTTTATAAAAGAGTCAATGGGTACAGGAGTCCTAATGTTAAGAAAAGCCTTAAAACCTACAAAATACAACCATTTTTCAAGCCATAAAATGTCATCAAGTATTGATCTGCATCTTGGAATTACACACGTATACTGTATTTCAAAAGAGAGTAGCCGTCTTGTTTTAAGAAGTAAAATAAAGCAAAACATTGTTAGATTCAGCCATTTTAAAAGAAGACTAGCTATGTGCTTCACTTCACTGCTTGTCTTCCTCTGGTAACATTCCAGGGCCAGGGGCATGGATTCATCTCAGAAAGTCATCACAAAGTGCTATTATTGGCATTGAATGTTGATGCTCAGATGAAAATTGTTGTCTCTCTTCTGCACACAACTAGACAATAATACCTGAAAAAGTCACACTTATGATTACGTATAGTCCTTCAAAATACAGAAGCTTATTTAATTATTTTGCAACGATTTTCCTTGCGGATGCCTGTATGATATTGCACAGAGGCCTCACCTTGCAACTTACATGGCTTGAAGGATCTGCTGCTAATATCTTGGTACTAGAAACCACAGGGCACCTTCAGGGGTCCATGCTTCAAAAGGTCAGAGCTGTTTTGACAGCACAGGTGGGACATACACAATATTAGGTAGGTGGTTTTAATGTTGTAGCTGATCAGCGTATGATAATCATATTACAACAACATGCCACCACATACAGAAGATGCCGTTGGACAGAACAAATCACTGATACTACAGATACAAAATTTTGCCACTAGACATGCAACTGACAACCTTATCGAGAAGCTAACTGCTATCAAGTGGATGTGGGAACTTTCAGAAAAAGAGGCTCATGACACAAATTAATCTTCTCAGCCATGCCTTAGCAGCATGTTTCACAAATACAATGCAAGTCACCCCCAATGATGTGCTTAACATTTGGCTTAATCATGACAAAATGCTACCTGATCAGATATCAATATTTCTATGATATGAATGCACTTTAATAGCAAAGATGTTGTGAGGCCTTCTAAAGGCTCCACAAGCTAGGACAGACCTTCCCAATCTGTCCATAATTAGACTCAACCAGGCAGTCTGACCTCTGGACACTACAGGAGAGCTTTGGCTTACTTAGGACCAAAATAAGGAACTGACTTTTACAGTTCAAAATATGTCTTTAAATTCCATAAACAATGTGAAAAATACACATTAATGCACTCTAGGTTAAGGAATCATTAAAACTGTGACTAGTAAGGCCAAAGTCATCAAAGTATCTACATGAATACAAGATGTTTTTAAAAATAAAATCTCAAAAATCCCAAAAATGGCAAAAGAGTGCAGAAGTAAGGTAAAAAAGGTTCTCAAAAAACATAATCCAGACCAAAAATCCCTAATATGGAATCCAATAACCAAAACTAAGAAAAGAAGAAAATGAATCCAAGATACCAGAAAATCAAATACTTAACAAAGATTTGTACTCTACAGAACTGAATTATCAGCTCACCGCCTTCAGAAGATAAAAGCTGAAGGCGGTCCTTTAGTAATGACATCAGTGTGACCCCGCCTCCTGAGGGGGTTCTACCTACAAACTACAAGGCACATAAGAGTACACCTCATTATTCATAGATTGTAAATAATAAACATTTTTATAGGGACAGTACAGATGTAATGAATAATAAATAAAAACAAAAGAAGTAACAAAGAAATATAAAAAATGAAGATTCAGAATGAACTAAAATAGCAGAAATACAGACAAAAACTACAAGCCAGTGAATAAACCCTGAATGTATAAATTACTTTTTCCCAAGTGTAATAACTGCACAGGGTGGCAGCAGTTTTAGGAACAACAACAACAACATTTATTTATATATCACGTTTTCGTACAAATGATGTAGCTCAAAGTGCTTTAAAAGATGAAGAAAGAAAAAAGAAAAATATAAAAATAAGATTAGGCAATACTAAGTAACAAAGAATAAAGTCAGGAAGACAGAAATAACAAACAAACAAAAAAAAACTCCAGAGGGCTGGAAAACAAAAAACAAAAAAAAAACAAAAAAAACAAAATCTGCAGGGGTTCCAAGGCCACCCAAACCCCTACTGGACATTCAACCTAACATAAATGATCTCAGTCAGTCCTCATGGTTTTCAGGCTTCACATGGATGAATTAGATAATGATAGCCATGTGGACATGGTGCCCTGAGCAGAAGGTGGTGGTGCAGAGTAAAGTAAAAGGACAACAGAAAAAGTAGGGGTTAATACAGATTGTGGAGCCATGATAAAAATGAGAGTTAAATGCATATACAGAATATCAGGGTTACACTAAAATGAAGCTATGAGAAAGCCATGTTAAAGCAATGTGTTTTTAGCAGTTTTTTAAAAAGCTCCATCGTATTAGCCTGACGAATTTCTATCTGTAAGCTATTCCAGATTTTAGGTGCATAACAGCAGAAGGCCGCCTCAACACTTCTTTTAAGTTTAGCTCTTGGAATTCTAAGCAGGCACTCATTTGAAGATCTAAGGTTATGATTTGGAGTATAAGGTGAAAGACATTCTGAAATATAGGATGGAGCGAGATAATTTAAGGCTTTGTAAACCATAAGCAGTATTTTAAAGTCAGTTCTAAATGGCACAGGTAACCAATGTAGTGACATCAGAACTGGAAATATGTGCTCGGATTTTCTTTTCCTAGTTAAGATTCTAGCAGCTGCATTCTGCACGAGTTGCAATCAATTAATGTCTTTTTTGGGTGGTCCTGAGAGGAGTTTGTTACAGTAATCTAGTCGACTAAAAACAAAAGCGTGAGCTAATTTTTCAGCATCTTGCAAAGTTATAAGAGATCTAATTTTTGTTAAATTTCTCAAGTTACAAAATGCTGTCCTAGTAATATGATTAATATGTGATTAAAAATTTAAGTCAGTGTTAATAATTACCCCCAAATTCTTTACCTCTGTTTTGACTTTTAAGCCTAATGGATCAAGTTTATTTCTAATATCCTCATTATATCCATTTTTGCCAGTCTAGGTATGATGGAATCTTAAGACGGAATGTAATAGTAATAACTTGCCAAGGTCAAACCCGAGAGGATAAAATTCATAAAAACAATGGTCAGGGCATTATACAAAATTGTAAATCAAGAGACGTAGCGAGAGAGTCAAAAACCAGAGTATTTCATGGTCTTACGTCAAAATGCAAGACATAAATCAAAGTTGAAGAACAGAAAACAGTTCATAGCCAGAGAGATCCTTAACAATGATAACACTAGAGTGTTAATTTATGAATTAGTTAGAAACTTGGATAGAAAACGAGTGTATGACGTTTACCTACTTAACATGTTGCACACTTCCAGATGCCTTGCCTAGCAACAGCCTGGCAGCCCTGCATTAACAGCAATGTTGGTGCCAGGACTAAAAACAAAATGGCACATTGGGGAAACATATTTCAAAAGTAATGTTTTTAAATACATCCTAAATTTTAAAATAGACTAGATCATTAAATTCCATGACCTATAAAACGCTAAATACTTTCTCCATTATTTTCAGAGGTCAAGGAAAAGGCTGTTCAAAAAATTAATAATAAAAAAGACAAAGTCAAGATCATCATGACCATCAACCATGTTGACAGTTTGTGACATATTTTCACTTAGTGTTATAGCAAATTCTTACAGCATATTGCCGAAATAAAACTTATCCTGGATAATACTGTTGCATTGTTTTCTTTGCTGTCAAGCATGGTGCCACTTTTAAATGACTATTGGTTGCCAGTTAACCAATGGAAAACATTATGAAATGTTATCAAAATGTTTACCCTCTGTGACTTTGATGATCCGGGTAGGCTCCACACTCCCTTACCACTTTCTGGACCCTCTTTATACTTGAACTGTTGATAGTCATATACCGAGATGAGCCAGGCAAATGAGGACACACACATTTAGCAAGGGGATGGTGTAAAAGTATCAGTGCTTTTATTAAAATAAATCCCGAAAGAGTGTTCAAAAGTACAGTGCATCAAATAGTCAATAAATAAATAATCCATAACAAGGTTAAAATATCCATAAATAACAATAAATAATCCATTACAACATAATTAAAAACCCAGATAGGAATCAGTTTTAAAAACTCAGAATCCCATGTACAGTAGACCCCCGGAAAGTCACGGTTCAGGGTTCACGGACTCAGTCGTTTGCAGATTTTTCCTTAGAACCTAACTATTAATTGTTAGAGGAAAGTGCAAATATCCTCCGCAATTTTTTATGGCATTTTTTGTGGCAATACTGTGCTGTAGAGAGAACAGGATGCAACCGCTGAGGGAAACGCGGTTTGGGATGGTGAAAGTAGCCAATCCGAGAGCTTTATTTATTTCTCCTTGCTACTGATTGACTGCTGCCCTGTCACGTGTCTCCAGCTGAGTGTCCTCGTGCTTTCCTTCTTGTTATTGTATTCATTTTGTTATTCTTAAATGCACAAGATGTCGAAAAAACGCCCTGCACCTTCTAAGGCGTCTTGCACTGAGCCTAAGTGCCAGAAGAAGTTTAGAACACTCCTGGAGAAGGTTGAACTACTGGATTTGCTCTGGGAACTAAAAAGTTATGCTGCAGTAGCACGCCACTAGGGCATTAATGAAAGCACTGCACGCTACATAAACAAGAATGAAGCAGCAATCTGGAGTACAATATCTGTGAGTTTCTGTGATAGTGCCAAAAAGGTAACGACTGTAAGGAATAAAAATATCGTAAGGATTGAATCTGCCTTGGCATTGTGGATCACTGAATGCAGGAAGAAGAACATCCCCTTGGACGGTAACATCATCCATGAGAAAGCACGGAAATTGTACCAGCAGTTCGCTAGAGGAGACAATGTAGCAACTTCCCATCACAATGTTCCTGAAACCTATAAAGAAAAGCCAGCACAAAACCCCACCAGAAGAAGACCCTAACAAAGATACGACTCCTCCTGAAGTGCCTGAAGAAGAGGCGCCACCCGAGGAGTTTTAAATCCTCTGCATCGTACTGCACAGCTACTTCATCAATATCATTCATCATTGGTGAGTACCCGTAGATTTTACTGTATTTTAATTAAATGAAATTATTATGTATTTACTCTACTTATAACAAAGAAAATGACAGCACATACCAAAGAAAACGCGCTTGCATGAATTACAGCACGTATAGCAGTAACATCGGTATTTTACATTCTAGCACCGCGGAAGACATAGCAGTACAGTACTGTAAAGTATACAGGTTTAACTTTACATTCTGTTTTTAGGTTATGTATTAAGGTAATTTTTTAGGTAATATATTAATGTATTAAGCTGAGTTTGCAACGAAAGTAAAGTGCTTTGGGGGCATACTGTATTTAGGGTTTAAGCTATAAAAACAGGCATTTAAAAGGCATCTTTTAACCACATCCAAAATCACGGTTTTTCACAATTCGTGGGTGCTCTAGGAATGTAACCCCCGTGAATTTTGGGGGTGTACTGTACATCCTTCTGAAAACTCGACATTTCCTCTGCCAATGGGATCCTGCAGCCAGAGGAGACATCCTGCCAACCAGTACAGCCAACAATTTAATTGGGCTCGGGCCCCCATTGCTGCCAGTGGGCACCATGCAGAGCCACCATCCTGTGACTCTCACTGTCTTACACAAGAGTCCTCCTGAACATCAGGTCACTCTAGCTCCCTCAAACTGCTCAGGTGAAGTAACCCTCGGCCACACGCTCCTTCTTAGGGCTCTCTACCCAGCTGCCTGCCTCCTTTCTAAAACACACTGGCATCTCCTGATCCTGCAGTCTCTGTCATCCTTCCATTTTAACTTCTGTCTCCTGCTTTCTGCTGTTTTGTTTTGATCCCCCTATCTGTTACGCAGGGTCCTTTTTATCTTGCTTGCCTGATTGGCTGCAGGTGTGGTGCTTTGCCCACTCCAAAGTGTGAACGAGGTCACTGAATGATCCTCTTGCATTTGCATGTGAGTGTGAGATCAGCTAAACACTGCTACCCCTACACCCATTCTGAGCCTGTACGCTCTGGGACTTGATTATTTCTTTTAAAAGTGCACTGCGCCACAAACCTCTTATCACAGTGACAGACAGTGGAGTAGAGACAAGGGTGTGGGTTTATACAAAGGTAAAATAGACGCTGAGGCCCCATGCCTACTGTACAAGGCAAAAAGCTTTAGTCACTGCAGTATGAAAGTCTGCAATAGTAAGAAGTGCAATTTTGAGTTTTATTGTGACAAATACTGTATAAGTTCCTGAATTAGCTTAGTGCTCTAGTATGTGTTATGAATGCTTAAGAAATGACCTTTATGAAGTGTTCACGAAAATTATTACAATGTTATACAAGCTCTTCTGATTAAACATTACTTAATTTATACTGAAATGTACTGCTTTTTCGTGCGGTGAATGTTCTCACTGGATTTTCTCTTCTCATACAGTAAACTTTGATGTCTGACTCTGAACTCTCTGTGTGAGTTTGAGTTTGTGTATTCCTTACAGTGCAGTGACTTTCCATCCAGCCTTGCACAAGAGCTTTGTCCTGTGATCTTGTGCAGGATCCAGCAAATAGAAGAAACAAGATACTGGAGAAATACATTGAAACTAACCGAGTTTGTTCAGTGTGATATGGTATTAAATTATGTGACTCTTTATGTAACTGTAATATGGGGAGCAAAAGGAAAGAATGGAACTTTTCAGTGTTCAAGGAAACAAAGGCATCTCTGTTCAGTAGGCAACATTAGGTGACTCCATAGCAGCTCTGCTTTCAGGAAGGGGTTTAATCACTTCTCTTATTTTGTTTTATTATCATTTTTTTTAGAGGAGGCTGCTATTACCTTTTTAAAAAGATATTATTAAACAAATCCAATTCAAGTAGAACTGTGCATTTTATTTAAAGCACTGATTTGCCCTGCTTCTTAAAAGATCTTCACAGTTATTCAGGTTAACCCAAAAATCTACATATAAATTCAGCCAAACAGATGGAAAATGTTATATGTGCAGTTCATGAGGCAGATCATTTTTATTCATACAGCAAGCTAAACAGAAAGGTGTCAGAGTATAGTGAGGGCTCCACCTCACGCGATGAGCTTCACGTGTTGTTAAAGCTCTGCACCCAGACTGTAATCAGATCTGTGGAACTGCCAGTCACCAAAAGGCACTGAGGGCATTCTTAACTACTGAAGACCGCTTCCAAATTGTGCATAATGGCAGGTTCTACAAATAGCAAGCACATAAACCCTAAAGCAGAACACTGCAATTGTGAATAAAATTCACAAACAATGCCATCTGATTAACAGAAGAAGAATGTAAATCCAGGATAAATTTTGGCAATTCTGTATGCTGCAGGATGAAGATGACTTTCAGGATGTTGCTATTCGGTGTAATAAGAAATACAAAATGTTTAAAAGGCTCTGGGTTCTGAGACATAACAATTTCCTTTGCATAACGACTTCTACAAAGGTTTGGGAATACATAAATACTTCCCAGCCTTCACAGTTTATACACATTCCCAAGTAACTGGAAATACCCGATCTTCGGATTTTTTTTTTTTTGCCTTACTGTAAGTTTTGTTTTTCAGCATGTCAGGATGTAACTCAAAGTGAAAGTGCTCATTTAATGACCTGGAAAACATTACAGTCAGTTAAAAGTTTGGTACGGTACATCAGAAATTTTGAAATGTATTTAATAACTGTGCTCTAGTCGATAATGGCACACCATCCATCCATCCATCCATCTAGGCAGCCAGTCATTACCATCTACTCCATCCATCCACTTACTGAGCATCACTAAATCCAACTTTAGGGATGCTGGGTGCCACCATCTGTCAAATTCAAGTTCTCATTTATTGTCACGTGTATGCAGTACAGCAAGATTCTTATTTGTATTTCTCTCACATACCAATGACAGTACACAACACCAGAGGATATACAGTGTATGAGAAACACACATCAGGTTGTTACACCCATGCAATGCAAGCCCTTGCACAGACCTGACCCCTAGGCATCTTGTAATTCATGACCAAGATAAACCAGGGTGGTAGAGAGTACTTGTTGTTTTTTATTTTTACATTTGGCCAAATCAAGAACAAAAAATAGTGCCATGTCATCAAATATACAGCTAAACATAAGAAAAATTAAAATTCTTTTCTCCATGCTTTCTTAAATAATTGTCACAGAAAAAGATACAATAAAGCTACATACAACAATAAAGCAATGGCTAGCTCTCTGAAATCAGTCCCAGCAATACACTCTTGGATGTGTACTTCATGCTCTTTCTGCTGAACCAAAGGATTGTAGTGTGGCGGATAGCTGGGGCTCCCACCCAGCCAGGATGCCTGGAGGATGGAAGGAATGGGAGAGGGACAATACCTTGCCCAGAACACAAGAGGGCATCCGCCCTGGTTTACATCAGAGCCACGAGATCGGAGTTTAAAAGCTCAACCCTGTTGGGGCCTGAGGCCACTGCCAGGGGGCGCCCAGATGATTATGGAGCCATGGATTGCAGCACTTCCACCACACCAGGAAGCTTGTCCGGGTGAAGTATAATAGGAACTGCCTCACTCATTCAGGGAGCTGGAGTTCAGAGGCAGAGGACGGAACTTATGAAGATAGGATAGGATAAGATAGGAGAGGAGAGGAGGTGACAGAAGAATAGAGAAAAGGAGAAGAAAAGAAGGGACTGTGAGAATTCCTAGCTGATTAGTGCACTGTGTGAGGTGCTGTAAAGGAAAGACAAAATAAATGTGTGTGTTTGGGCTTCCGTGTGTCCTGGTGTCTGTCTGTAGTTGGGCTGATCTTTCCACAGTAGATAAAAGACAACCTCTAGCGCTGGCTGTGCCATTTTATGTGATTTCTTGTCCAGTCCCTGCAGGTGCCTTTCCTGTACCTCCAAATGCAATGTCTGTTACACTTGATGCTTTCTCCAACAGGAACGCTATACATTTATGATTCAAACTCATACACTTATGCGTGCTAAAGACATACAAGCTTCAAAACCCCTTTCCGGTAATTACTCCTGCACTTTGTTCATGGGCTCTCTAACTCAAACTCTGACAGCCTCACTAAACTGTTTTTTCTACAGATTAATGCCAGTGCTTTTATTCCACAATGGTACATTTGGCACTGTAGGCCTCCAGGACCCGTGTGTACCCCAAGTGCTCCTCCACCCAAAGTCCGACCATGTGCAACTGCGCCTCCTCTTCTAATCGGAGCCTTCTCTTGCACCACCTAGTATGCCAAAGGTAAATACCTTGTAACTATTTACAAAATGGGAGAATTGTGCTCTAAATAGTTATACAATAATTAAAAACAAACTAACGCCACTACGTAGCTCATCACACAGGTACACTCATGAAGTAGGCAACATGAGCAGCTGTTAGGTAGCCTTCTGACTTGTGAATATAAACCTAGTGGTGGAAGTGCTAATAGTCTTGTACAAAGAGAAGTGCCTGTGCAGGAAGTCTGAGGTTTCTAGTAATACTACTATTCTAGGACAGTAGTATTCAACGAAGAATGTTGTGTTTTGCAGGTCAGTACGCTGTTTGGGTACCCATCTAGCGCAAACTTTACGGTACGCCAGTGGTTCTCAATCTGTGGGGGGCGCGAAGTAACAAAAAGGGGGGTGCGAAGATGTGAAAAAAAGAAAACAAGAATCAAAAATATGAAAAAAAACATTGGTTGAAACCAAAACAAATGAACTTAAACTACATTCTGATACCAGAACAATAAATATAAAGTTAGATAAATGTCGATAAAAGTTAAGTAGGTATAATAAAATATGCATCTACATTTCAAAAAAATGTTAGGATGAGTGCGATTAAAACTGTTATGAAAACTCGGGTCGAGAAACGCTGCGGTACGCCAAGTTATCATGCACTATGGCATGTATGATATATAGTTGATGTTGAAATGTGCAGCAACAATGGACAATATACTTCTCTGATGAAGGCATTCACCATATTGATGTGGCCTTGTGTTTGCGATGTTGATGGTCAACCAGATCGAGCTTCGTCAGTTACACTTGTAACACTTCCTGCTTTAAACCCTTCAACCCATTCATAAATGTTTTCATTGAGTCATATTTAGCCAACATCCTTTAGTAAATTTCAACAGGTTTTATTCCATCTGCCCAAAGAAATCTCACTGCAGCATGTTGTTCAATGATGGTGCAACCCCTCAGCAGAGCATCCATTTTCATTTAACCTTGGCTTCAACTAGCCTAATGGCAGGGTGCTGCACGGTGTGTGTTCATAGTACTCATAAGCCATCGTGAAGTGTTGTACGTGTCACCTTCTATCTATTGCAGTTATCTCGTAGTTTTCAAATTGTCTTTGGTTTTTGATTTACCTTTGCATGTGTCCTGGACAGAAGGAAGCTGTGTGACAGTTATATTCTGAGTCAGCTTTACCATTTCACCACCCTCTCCAGTGCAGTATATTATGCAGCCAGTGAGTATGGGCTCCACTGTGCACCTACAGATGTTTTTGAGCATAGGTTGGTGACATTCAGACTTTTCTCAGACATATGACAAAGTAAAGGTTTTGTGGGGCTTCTTGATGATAATTGAGATGTATATTGCAATCCACTTTCAGTCATCAATTACTCTGTATAGGGAATCCTTTAAACTTTACGGCTGACAGATATCAGGTGATAGGCCTTTAGCCTAAATTTGATCAAGCCAAACAGGAGTGCAGTGTATGCTGGGAGAGTTCAAACACAAAGTGGGATTTCAGAGTGTTTGGCATGGTTAGACCGTTTATGAGCTTTGAGTTCCAGGCAACTAACATTATTCTGGATGTGAGAAGAGTTCACTAAGTGATAATGATGTCCTTCAGTTTATTTAATATTTTGTGTACATACTTTCAGTGTTTGTTGAGACACAATAAAATCTCTGCATGGCTTTGATTTTGGTCCAGTTTGGTTCAATACTTATCCCCATACACTTCAAAAGCAGTTGGATCTATGATAACTACAATCAAAATTGTTTAATGTAACTGAGATGTTTGCAGTGTGGTCCATTTTGAAGGTCAACAAGCATACTGATTTACAAAATGTTTGCATAAGTACTTTTTGAGACAGTTTATTTAAAGATATGTATACGCACATACGCATACACAAGTGCATGTGCACACACTTACACACTCAAAGAAATGTATCAGTGAAAATAGCTGGCAACTTGTTTGCCGTACCAGAGTAGATGGTGGATGATGGAGAGAAAGAAATGAACACAGACACACATACCTAGAACTGTAAAGGTCAACATACATGGAGGCATTAAGCCACCCTTGTACCAACCTGTCTGTCTATGCAGCTTGTTTACTTCATTTGACTCAACAAAGTTGTTCATTTGGTGCAGTTTTCTGTTCATTTTACTCTACATGTATTTGCATACATAATATACTGTATATTATATAAGTTAAAATTCTTGATTGTATTTATTGCTCAATACAATTGGTTGTATTGTATTGCAAAATCTTCCATTGAGTGATTTCCTGCAATGTCACCAATGTGTCATTTATATGCAAGTGCTATATGGATGATTCCATACTGATATTTTGTTTTAGCAATTTGGTTTGATGAATGATAGGACAGATGTTTAGCATTGACTCTTTTTCTGGTGTTTGGACATTTCTTCTTCTAATCTCCCCCATTATTCAGAAAGACTACTTGCTACCGGTTTTTAAAGTGTGTGATTAAATATGGACCAGAAGCTTCACAAACATTGATTGTTGTCTTGTTGAGCAGGATGAACTTTGCAGTGCTGCATGGGAAAATTTGGTTGTTGAGATCAAATATGTGTAGAAAGCATTAGGATCATCTGAGAGAGTGAGAGTGTGGATATGACTGAATTAGGCATCAGTTTGTAATCCATAAAGACCTGTATATTCCCTGCCACATCCTACATGTATGGCTGCTGATGTACTATTGAAAGTTTATTTCAATATTGACTTGGTAGCAATCATTTTCATAAGAATTTGCATGCATTTCTGGGATGTTTTTATATGAAATTAATTTTTCAATGACAGCCTTCAGTAAACTACAAACATTATTCGTGATTTGCAGTTTCTTCTTAGGAAATGGATGGAATGTATTTGTAGGCACACACAATCTAAATTGTTATGAATTGGAAGTACAGCATTAAAAATTTTTTTCTGGTTCTGAATACGTTTTTCTTGATGTTCTGTTATAGGTCTTTGGAAAGTTTTAACCTAAAGGAATATTATACATTTGTGCTACATGACTGTATTAATAATTTAGTTATGAAATAGTATAAATACTTTTATTGATTAATATCAAGTGTATCACGTAACTATTTTGTAGCTTCAATATTTGACTTTGCTGCAAGGACATGCAACACTTTTGCTAGTAGGTGCCTCCCATAAGACACCATGTGCCAAGTCACAGATACATCTCTCTAAAAATCTTGTGCAATATTTAATGCAGCTGTTGACTTTATAAATTCAACACTCAAGCAGCTTCATTCATTGCGCTCTTGGCATTTTATGTCTTCTGATTCACAACTTTTCGACTTTGTTTACAGGTTTAGCATCCATGTTTTTGGTGACAACACATTCTTCTGGTTAACAACTCCTGGGAATTATTGTTTCAGCTTTGCTTATGGTGTATCTCTTTGGTTTATAGCAACACTCTCTGAATTTTTAACATTGACTCCCATTACGGTTTCTCAAACACAGGTGCATGTCCTGTTCCAACTATTGCTGTTCTTGCTGTTGCACACATTGCTTTTCAGGAAGGTCGTCAGGAACATCAGGACCTACGCTGGTAGACTCTGCCTAACTGTGGTCCAACAGATTGTCTTTGCATACTTGAAACTGAACCACATTGATTAATCAGCTGATAGTCATTTCAAGCCAGGTATGTGCGGTCAGGGGAGGCAGGTGCTCTGCCTCACTTGTCATCATGAAAAGTAACAAAACTAATAAAGATAACACAAAATAAATGTGTCCACTGGTCTGTGCTATTAATTTATTTTCTGTATTATTCCAATAATTTTGATCATTTTTATAGTCAAAATCACTGAATTGGCACATTTCCTGTTCAGATACAGAGAAGAAACGCAAGGTGTGGCAGCAACGAGCCTCACCTTACCTCGGACTGCGCTGTCCCTCACACTCTGGGTTGATTCATGCAATTGGCATGTGCCTGTTGCTGTTTCCCTCTATGTTGCCAATATAATGTTTCCAGACACATTTATTATGCACCCTGACCTTCCACAGTCTGGCTAATATCTTTAATGAAGGCGTGTGACATATTTAGTCTTGCTAATTGGACATAAAACTGCAGTGTAAAGGCACAAGGTGAGGCAGACAGTACCATGCTGCACCGGAGGGGTCACATGTGAGCTCGAGGTGCCAATAACTTAGTGATATCAGAAAGTCAAGTGCACTGCAGCAGTCCGTTTATTTCTATTTTTTGTTCCGACTCACTGCCAAAATGGAAGATTAAGATTTTTAAAACTAAAGGAAAATAAGGAGGACTTTTACAAAAAATGTATAGAGATTTTCTTCGGGAAAGAGAGGTGCATGGACTTCATTTACAAGTAATACACATGAAGGCTGCAGAGCAAATGCGCTCTCTCCACTCTCTCTCACCGCTATACATGTAATGTTCTTTCTTAGCCAAATGTGTGTACCTTAATGATGTGTGTGTAAAAAATGCTGATGTGATATGAAACATAACCAGTAGTCAATGTGCATATTGCCAATTGAATAATGGATAAACTACTCTTTTGGGTTCATATATTTGTAAATCTCACCCTAAAGGAGTCAGTGCCTCACCGGCCATGAACCTCACCGCACGTCACTGTTCCAAGCCCATGCAGACACAGTACGTATGAGGTGAGACACAAAAATAACAGGATTGGTAAAAAAAAATGCATTGATGAATTACAACATTCTAAACGTTGTTACCTGCTATATATTCCTCCTTCCAGTCTCTACAGTGCGCTTTACGTATCTTCCATTGATTGAAACAGTGCTGGAAGCCTTCTTGCTTGAGTCTCTTCAACAGGTTAGCCGTTTTTGTCTTCACTTCATCCATTGAAGAAAAATGTGTTCCCTTCAGGTCACTTTTGATTTGCGGGAACAAGTAAAAATCACAGGGAGCAAAATCGAACGAATACGGAGGAAGATCGAGGGAAAAAATGTTTTTGTTAGTTAAAACGGCTTTACAGAGAAAAGAAAATTTGCAAGAAATTTGATGTTGATTCGCTGTTCAATTTTTTTCACCCAACATTATCGCGGCAACTCGTGTAGCGATTGTTGTATAAATACTGACTGGGCTATTCAGGATATACCTAGCCAGTCAGCGGTTTGGGAGGGCATGTAGGAGGGGAAATAGTTCTATGATTCATGTCTGGCTGACCTCCAGACAGTTTTCCAGGAAAGCCCCAAACCCAGTCCGGTTATTTTTGTGTCTCACCTCGTATTCTTCAAATATGTCCACGTTTACAGAATCAAAGCATTGCTGTAATGTCTTTGTCATTATTAGGTGCAATACAGGGATTATTCATGAATGGGGTGCCAATCCTTTGCAGGACACACTTACATACTGTACATATCCATATGAAGCAAGTTTTGAGGTAAGGGAAAAATAATAAAATATAGTCTATAAGTTATCATGAATGTCTTTGAGAGGCTGGAGGAAACAAGAGTACCTAAAGAAAATGTTTTAAAAATTGGGAGAATAAACAAATCATCACACAATAATCAGACCAAGAATCAAACACAGTTTCTTGAAATTCTGAGGCACCACCATCAATCATGTTGCCCTCTTGACAGGAAATAAATAAATTCTTTGTGTAGATTGCTTACATTGTCCCTTTTAAAAATAAGATTTTTCCAGATTTCAAATTGATTCCATGTGGTTTCCAGGCTTCAATGTGGGAAATACCCAATGTTCTTTCAGGATGCAGATAATGGACATTGGTAAAAGTTAAAAAGCCATTTAAAATGCAAGGTTGTGAACTCATGTCAGCATGCCAAGGAAAGCTGCTATTTTATCATTTGATGACAATCCTGTAAGGTGTTTCCTTTTCCTTCCCTTTGATTTTATTTAACTTTATTCCAGAAGCTTGTCACAGGCCTTGAAAGGAGGTGGTGGTGAAGGCACTGGAGTTGTGAAATTTATTATTAAAGAAGTTCTTAAAATATCGCTATGTAAATGCCAAGGACAGACATACTGACTATATTTCAAAGAGCTGAACTGATCTGTCACTTAATCTTTATTTCGCTCTTTATAGCTTTTTGCTTTTTAACAGGTTAAGCTAACCACTTTGATAGAACAATTCACAGGATTATTAATAACTAGCAGAATACCCGTGCTTCGCAGCGGAGAAGTAGTGTGTTAAAGAAGGAAAGAGAAACAAAAGGAAACATTTTGAAAATAACGTAACATGATTGTCAATGTAATTGTTTTGTCACTGTTATGAGTGTCGCTGTGATATATATACAGTATATATATAATGTAGATATGTATGTGTGTGTGTATATATATATATATATATATAATGTAGATAGGTGTGTATATATATATATATATATATATATATATATATATATATATATATATATATATATATATATATATATATATATATATACACATACATACAAACATACACACAGGTATATATATGTGTATATATATGTATGTGTCTATATGTGTGTGTATAGCTTTGGTCACTGAGTGCAAGGGAAAAATAATAAAATATAGTCTATAAGTTATTAAACAGTAAAACATTAATGTTTTAAGAAGTACAGGTACATTGAGCCCTACTGGAGTGGTTGCGGGTAAACTACATTTTAAAGACTGTGTAACACAACAGGTAAGTAGTATTAACAGCAGCTAAAATGTATATGGATCATCTCTCGGTAGTAGATCCCTTTTGAAAGGCGCTACACGACGGCTGTGGTATAGAAATTACATTTCCTATGTGAACGTCCAAATTTCTGCCTCTGGTAATGTGCCTTACCGGCATTACCAGCAATTAAAGAAAATTAGTTTTGTGTCCTCTGCAGTGTTAAGAGAGAAAGGCTTTGGTTTGGGATAAAAGGAAAAAGGTGTAAAGAAAGGAAAGTTGCCTTTTTCTTTTATATAGTATAGAGAGATGTGTTCGCTGACGTTATGATCGCCTTTTGGGGACAGTCGCGTGGTTCTTGTGTAGACTGGTGAGACGCCCCTGCCATTAATCCGCTGTGATGGCACTGTCAGTCCTCCACTCCTGTGTGTGTCTACATAATCCGAGCTGACGACCTCATAATCGTATACGTGCAAAAGAAAGTGTGAATTGCCTTAATATTAGTTTGGTGCGGTGTAGAAAAGGGGTCCCGTGTTTGCACTTGTCTGGGCTATAGTTCAGGGGGAGGATGAAAAAAATTAAAAGTGCTCACTTTGACTTAAGGCAGAAGCGCAGTCAGCGTCTCAAATCCCGGCACAGCTATGTGCGCGCTCCGGCTGCTCGACTTTCGCTGGGCAGGAGACCCCAGTTTTGCAGACACGTTCACGATATCAAAAGTCTCAGCGCTCTTTGGAGGTCATTCATATATATATATATATAGTAAAATACCCGCGCCTCACAGCGGAGAAGTAGTGTGTTAAAGAAGTAATGAAAAAGAAAAGGAAACATTTTAATAATAACGTAACATGAGTGACATTGTCATGAGTGTTGCTGTCATATATATGCCTGCCTAAATAAGTCACCCTCGCTTCGCTCTTACTTTTTTACCGTTCATTTAATCATGGCTAGTGGCGGAAAAATTATAAAATGGAAGGAGGATTACACTGAGTATGGCTTTACCAAAACAATTATTGATGGTGAATCGATTATTCATAAAGCTTGAATTGGTGATCTGTTTTTCTGTGTTAACCTCATAATTTTTCATACTTCTTCTCAAACCAAGGGGGTGCGAGGGTAAAATGAATAGGGATGCGCTGATCAAAGTAATCGGTGTACCAGGAAACCATGCATTGACAAAAGTTCCCCTTTGGTTGTATTGCAAAGTGTGATTAAATGCATTATTTTTTAACGCGTTATGGAGCACATGCATCGAAGATTCTCAGCTGTGCTTGTGCTAAGAAAAGGAAAGAATTTAAAAATAACGTAACACGATTGTCAATGTAACCTTTTGTAAGTAGTGTCTGGAGGATTCAGTGTGGAGAAACTCTAGAGACAGCGTGTGTATTAACTTGTGGATTTTTCTGTGAGTATTTGGTGGCAGTCTGACGAAGTTGCTTCAGAAGACGGCGTTAGCCGCGGAGCTCAGCTCAGAGCGAAATGAGATGAGTGGGAGGGGAGATGATGATGTGACTCCCCCACCCGCCTTAACTGTCAATCCCCCCACAAACACAGTCTCGGAATTTGCATAAGCACACCCCTTCACCTGCAATTTTAACTTAGTTACAAAGTGATCAAAACTCGCTTATATCCTCGTCCTCTCATTAAACTTGTATCCCGCATTACCGTGGGCATGAGAAACGCCAGCGGCAGCCTGTCTATGAACTTAATTTAAACTTTAGGTTTACACCTTGCTTTCTTTCCGAAGTAGCAGCACTCATATGTCACTCGCTCGCTTCTTATTGTTTCGCTGCCTTCTCAATTATATAATGCATGTTTTCTTCAGCGCTTTTTGGAGGTCTTCCTGGTTTTCTACGCACTGTGTTGGCAGTCAGTTCATGTGATTATGTGGGAGGCATGATGATGTCACACGAAACTCCGCCCCCCCCACGGCTTTTGAGCTCAACTCCATTACAGTAAATGGAGAAAAATAGCTTCCAGTTATGACCATTACGCGTAGAATTTCGAAATGAAACCTGCCCAACTTTTGTAAGTAAGCTGTTAGGAATGAGCCTGCCAAATTTCAGCCTTCTACCCACACGGGAAGTTGGAGAATTAGTGATGAGTCAGTGAGTGAATGAGTGAGTGAGTCAGTCAGTCAGTGAGTCAGTGAGGGCTTTGCCTTTTATTAGTATAGATGAAACCTAATAGTAAATTAATAGCATTATTACATTTCAATTAATTTAATTATTGTTATATTAAATTAATATATTAAAGGCATTATTACTTCAACCAAAACCCTTAACAACACAAATGAACTTAGAAAACATGTTATATTAAAAAGTCTGGTTAAGAAGAATTTTTTTTTACATAGTTCCAGGCCAATATGTTTTAGTGTTTTTTTTATATATTTTTTATATTGTCCCAAATATATGTTTTTTTACTTTAATTTATAGCACAGACCAGATAGTGACTGTAGTGGATGGGATGCACTATGTTCCTGTGCCTGGCCAGGTGGCCACAGTAGTGAAAAAATGGGCTGCCAATATGGATGAACAGGCATCCTAGTGGGATTCAAGAGAAGATCCTTGACTGACTGGTAGGCCAGAGTAGCGGATAGACTTTGGAAGGCCAAAAACCAGGACTGCATGCATTTCTGGTTCACTGGGTGGTAGCATTCCAGGGCTGGTGTACCCAGATCTGCAAATTCAGGGCATACTGGGAGTTGTAGTCCCATGGGGCAGCCCTGTAGGGTTTCACAAGTGTCGCAAGGGGGTGCTGCATCTAATGGCTGTCCCTACTCTGTGGGGAGTTCACCGGACTCAGAGGTGCTTCCTAAATGCAATGTGGTTTCAACAGAAGTACTCACTGGTCTGGTATAAAGGAGGCCACTTTGCCTTACCTAGGTGAGTTAGATTCAGGGGGAGATTTGTCAGTGCATTGTGTTTACATATCCTGGACGTAAGAACCTGTTATAGGTACTTTTATGCAAGCTTTCAAGTAAACTCAGGCCCCTTCTTCAGGCAAGTTGAGTTACCTCAAAAGCTTGCATATTGTGATCTTTCTAGTAAATAATACTAATAAAAGGTGTCATTTTCCTTGAGTTCTCACTACATCCATAATGGCTAACATGGTACAACACCCCAGTACTAAGTACATTTACATAATCAAATTTCACATGATTTGAACCCTTGACTGCGAATGTGCACTTGGATCTGGAGTCTTAGTGAAATGACACAGTCAAGTGAATCAATGCTGGGAACTGAACCTTGTTTAAGCACACCCCTCTTCAGGTTACATTGTTTATAAACCTAGGACAAGAGAAGTCAACTGCATAAATTGATAAAACAAGACAATCCTCTTCATGCTTTGTGTGGGTTATGTTGAAATCACCAAGCATATCAAGATACAGTATCAGTTTCACAGTTATTCTTTGTTTAATACAGTTCACTTCATAGGGAGCAATAGTGATAAGTAAAACAGGGAAGATTCCATGTTCATACTTTGTTTCACTGCAAAAAGAAAAACTCTTTAAAAACAATTTTTTCGGGGAGTTTAAAGCAGTGTTTGATGTAGAAACCAAAGAATGTTGCTCCCTAAAGACTGTTCACACTTTTGTGTTTAGCTTTGCTTGTTTGAAAGTGAAAAATAAAGGTAATCCTCTGCACACCTCTAAAATCAATTCTTTGGAGGTGCAGTGCATTTTTTAAAAATGTGACCATCATGCACCTTACTGTATTTACCCCACAGGAAAAGCCGCTTCCTTCCCTTCCTCCTGTTACCTTATCTGTTTCTTGATTTCCGTAGATAAGCATTGGCGCATTTATGTGCTGTGGAGCTTTGAGTTTCATTTCTGTCTCAATGAATTTTTAAGATTGTGACAGCTGTGTCATCATAATTGGCAAAGCGGGCATCCTCTTACCAGTGTAAACACAACTCCCATCTGATGATTCAATAAAACGTATACAAATGTCAGGAAATGAGTCTGGTTATTTTTTTTAAAGATCTTTACTTAAATACCAAATGACAGACAGATGCATGCAAAATTAATGAAGTAAAATGCTACCAGACAGCAAATAGACACCTTTCTTGTGTTAATGGCACAGATTTTGCTGGAAGTGAAACATCATTGTTTTTATTTATTTATTTCATTTTTTGAATCTATCTTCAACTAGAGATGTACACGAGAAGTGAGAAAGCAGTTTTGCTAATCACAGCAAAAATTGCAAGAAAGTGTGTAATATGTTTTCACATTAGGATAAAGTTTTTGCTTTTCAATTTCTTGAATGGTGTTGGTGCAACATACAATGACAACACAGAATACAAATTATAAATATAAGAAGATAAAATATAAAATAATTAAATATGATACAACATACAAGGACAATAAAAAAATAAATAAATAAAGATATACTACGGTTAAAATGTCCAGGCAGTCGTGTGTGCAGGTATACATAGATACAGAGTAGAAGCTCAGACCTGATTAGTCAGAAATAATACTTCACAAAATAATCATACTGTACATAATATATAAATTACCATTTATATATTACATATTTATTTGGTGGGGTAAGTACTGTTGTCTCATGGGCCTTAGAAAGTGGGTTCCAATCTTCAGCAGGTCATTGACTATATACACCTAGTATGTTCTCCCTGTGTGCATGGATTTTTTTCTTAATAATTAGCTTTTCCCAAAAAATTTAAAATGGCTTTATAAGAGTGAGTGTGGGTGTGTGAATATATGCAATTTTGAATGCACTGGAGGCCCATTTAGGATTATTTCCTGCTCTTCTCCCATTTAGGTTTAGATATTCATTGGTGAGCAATATCGATCCTGGACGGCCATAATGGCTGCAGGTTTTTGTTTCAACCCAATTGCGTCATGAGAAGTCATTTATTGCTGATAAGGCACTTATTGTTCAAGTGGAATTTTACTGCTTCATTTTAGTTGTCTTGCTTGTTAAGATTTTGAACCCTTACTTGCTTTTTTGTCCTAAACTGCTGCATTCACTGTTTTTAAATGTTCCTTATTAGCAATAAGATGCAAATGGCGAAGGATCGAGCAGCTCTCCATCTAACTTGTTTCCATTTCCACCCGTGTGTATTCATTGTGCGCTATTTGGTTTAATAAAATCCTTTGAAGGAAACCGAAGAGAAAAAAGTGAAGGACTGAGAATTATTCATTCGTTTTAGGATACAAATCATTTGGATGCTATCCTTAGAAAGGATAAAAATCTACAATTATATAAGTGACCTGATATTGCAGAATTAAAACACTAGCAAGCCATGAAGTTAAATATGGTCTATTGGCAAGGATTGTTTTCAAATGAAGCAACTGGGTTAGAACTAAAACCTGCAGCCATTGCGGGCCTTCAGGAATGGAGTTGCTCACTCTTTCACAGTCAATTACTCTGGATACTTTAGTAGTATCATTCTCAATGTTGTGATACACAGAAAATCAAATATTTGGCAACAAGATGCCTGAACTCGGAATGAACTTACCGAATGAGTACCATGCCAGAAACATGCTTTTTGATGATAGTTTAAAAAACACCACATACTAAGTTAATAGGGAAAGCATAGTGGGCACCACAGGTATCCTTATTGCCTTTCATTAAACCCACACTGAAAGAACTGAATCACTTTGTAGTACCTAACTATATTAGAGTTAACAAAAAAATATCAGTGCATCTCTATTGTTTCAGGATCCAAAACATATAGATTGCTCTGGAGCTCTCAAGTTGGTTTGAAAAGCTATACTAAAACTGTGACAATGTTACAGTAGAACCTTTCTCCAAAACTCTTGTCAGAGCATTGTTTCATTTTAACAGCAAGAACCAGGAAGAGACAGTGGTCCAGCAATGCTTAAAAGACAATGAGAGGAATGTGAGTACAGATTATATCTGGAAAATGTGTTATGCACACAATAGTGCCTGTTAACAGAGGCTGCATTTGTTTACCGGAAATCAATGATAATAGTGGCCTCAATGGAGTTGGCAGTATCAATGTCCCGGCAGCTCAGCAGATGTTGTTATAAGGACTGGTACTGTAATACATGTCAGAGGAAAAGATGAACAAGTCGCAAAACTTTGTCATAGAAGAAATAGGTGTCAGAATACTGAGAGTGACAAAACCAGTCAAAGTCAAAATTACATCATGGAGATTGATATTTGAGGATGTTTTTGCATCATTAGCAGCAGTGCAGTGCTTCATCAAATTCGACCTATCCTGTGCCCACCAGCCTTCATGGACATGTTGATCAAAAGTCATAGAAGGTCCTCACAATCACCATGTAAAAAGTTTTTTTCTGTCATAATTGCCTTGCATTTGGAATTACATCAATTGTAGCCAAACATCACAGAGGTTTAGTTCAAAAATTGCAGAGGCTTCCGTATGCATACTGCTATTTGAGCAGTAAATGTTGTGGCCAAGCTGAAAACTGGCTGATCCCAATGGACAATTTATTTTTAAAGCAAAGACCAGGAAATAAAAGGAGTCAGCAGAGAAAACACAAAGATTTGCCAGGCAATTAAGGTCAAATGGCTAAAGATTGACTAAGGATAAAACAACAACAAAACTAAAATAATCTTTGAAAATTCAAAGTCAAATTCCATTGTTCCAAAATCCTTTTCCAAACCATGCAAGAATTTATTAAATCTTTTCATTTCTTAATTGAATTGAAAACTTCGGAACTGAATTTTGTGTGCCACCATCTTAAATAGTCTCAATCTCAATGCAGATGGTACACCATATGACCAGCAATGGGTGTCATTCCTAACATTATGAAATGGAAATTTAGATGAACAATAACCAAACTCCAGACTTTAAAATGTGTGGAAAACAATGACAAATTTTAATAACCATTAGAAAAACTGCAATTAAAAACTACAGTATATAATAAAAGTAATTTTCACACAATATCTTGAAAGAGCATGTGAATACTGACCACATAAAACACTTGGGTGGAGTCCCAGAATATCTTTAAAACGTGAACTGACAGCTGACAAAGGATAAAGTTCCCTGTTTAAAAAGTTGTTACATGAGTGTTAGTGTGTGTCTGTGTAAGTCACCCAAAAAAGTAGTTATGGAGCAGGCTCCATATAACCTCAGTGAAACTGGATCATTTCTGTGCCTGATGAACTACTTCTTTTTCTTCTTTTGGCTGCTCCCGTTAGGGGTTGCCACAGCGGATCATCTTTTTTCATCTCTTCCTGTCCTCTGCATCTTGCTCTGTTACACCCACCACCTGCATGTCTTCTCTCACCACATCCATAAACCTTCTCTTAGGCCTTCCTCTTTTTCTCTGCCCTGGCAGCTCTGTCCTTTACATCCTTCTCCCAATATACCCAGCATCTCTCCTCTGCACATGTCCAACCAAATGCAATCTCACCTCTCTGACTTTGTCTCCCGACCTTCCAACCTAAGCTGACCCTCTAATGTACTCATTTCTAATCCTGTCTATCCTCGTCACACCCAGTGCAAATCTTAGCATCTTTAACTCTACTTAGTCCTATGGTAATCTAATACCTAATCTGAAGACCACTCTGAATTCACTGAATACACTAATTCATAAAACAACACATTTTTGTTGCTTAAAATAACTGTGGGTCTGCATTTATTAAAGCAAAGGAGCAGCTTATGTCACAGTAGGCACTGACTCACTATGGTCCCCAGTATTCAACCCGAACCATGTTATGTCAGCACTGACATTTCTCATCTGCTGTCTAATGCAGATGAAAAGAAAATTGCTTTTGCTTTGTGCAGAATCACCAAGGCTAAGCAAAATAACACAAATGAGGTGTGAGACTTTGGCAAATATGTTTAAGATAAAGAAATATCACCAACATGCAGACCTTTTCAATTCTCAGAAGCCTGAGTCCACTTCATCTGCTTTTTAATTTACAAAATAATAGGATTTCATTTATGGCAGCAGAAAGGATGTATTTTATTGCTTTTACACACGCAAGTCCCAAGCGCATGCCAAAGGCTCCAGTCAGGAAACTGTGACGGGGAAAGATATAAGTGCAACACAGCTGGTAACTCCTTTTTATGATATTGTAATTGGCAGCAAGGCACTTGTTGAGATCATAGTACACTTTCTGGGCTTTACCTGAGAGGAACGATATGAGGATATGAGGCCATTTTTATTGAGACCAATGGTGTCAGATGGTGGTTCATTCAAAAATCTACAGGTACTCTTTGATGTCATTTTGTTTCTGGAGGGGTGCAAGTACCTGGGATGGGCCACGTTTATGCTCTGTGTACAGTGATCCCTCGCTATATCGCGCTTCGACTTTCGCGGCTTCACTCCATCGCGGATTTTAAATGTAAGCACATCTAAATATATATCACGGATTTTTCGCTGGTTCGCGGATTTCTGCGGACAATGTGTCTTTTCATTTATGGTACATGCTTCCTCAGTTTGTTTGCCCAGTTGATTTCATACAAGGGATGCTATTGGCAGATGGCTTAGAAGCTACCCAATCAGAGCATGTATTACGTATTAAATAAAACTCCTCAATGATATACGATATGCTTCCCGCGCGGTGCTTGATTGTTTGCTTTTCTCTGTCTCTCTCACTCTCTCTGCCTGACGGATGGGATGTGAGCAGAGGGGCTGTTTGCCTAGAGGATATGGACGCTCTATAAAATGTCGCTTTATCGCAGTGCTTCGGCATACTTAAAAGCTCAAAACCACGTATTGATTTTTTGATTGTTTGCTTTTCTCTCTCTCTCTCTCTGACAATTCTCTTGTCAGAGCACAGACTCCACTATAGAAAACCCAGGAGTGGGTAGGCGTCCAGGTGGCCAAGATCTCCAGGAATGTGAGTTTATTATTCACTTTCTCTTGAACGATTTTAACCTCCACCATTGCAAACTGGCCATAGTTCAGTAATTGATTAATGGACAGATATTGTTGTTTCCATTTATGTTTAATCAGTTCTACGTTGTTCTTGGTGTGTCTTAACAAATCTGTATTTCTTTGTGTACTATTTCTGTATTTAGTCATTAGCATAATCTGTACTTGTATTTTAACTGACAAGTGTTCACGGCGTTCTGTGTCTGCGCTCAGTGAAGAGTGCTGTACAAAAGTATTGTATTGTATGAAGGGAAAACATGGACAACATAAAAATGTCAGAGTACCAGCCCAGCAGCTCTCTTGCATGTCACCTATGCCTAAAGCAAACAGAGAAACATCCTGTATTACATAAACGATGGTTAAGTTTTCTGTTTCAGATTTAGCTTGAGAGATTTTGATTATAGCATTTTCCTCTTTTACATGTCAGATAGCCACTCTTATTGGCAAAATCCTTAACCTGTCAGTACAAGCTGTTTAATCTACCACAAAGTCATGCATGCATGACCGTGTGCCACCTGTACAAACAATGATGTGGTGCTCGGAGAAAATCTCTCTCACCTCACACACACACACACACCACCATGTCAAAATATTTATTAAATAAAATGCCTTCATTGATGAAATAAAAAAGTAAAAAATACTTTAACTTTACACCAATTCATCTTTTTTCTAAACTTATTTATGCATAGCAGGGAGGCAGGGAAGCTGCAGCCTAACTCCAGAGTACAAGGAAAGAAGAATCCCTGGACATGGTGACAGCACATTGTAGGGTCAACATAAACATTCTGCACGTGAGGGCCAATTTAGCATTAACAATCCACCTACCCAAACTAGATATAGTGCTAATCAGGACACGCAAACTAGATATATATATATTGTTAACAGTACTGTAACTGGGTAGTACAGAAAAAAGGAACACTGTCAGGAACCACACAATTAATATGCTAATTAATTTTCTTCACTTTTTAAAAATGTTATTTCTGCTATGTAAAAGTTTTACTATTTATGCAATGCTGTTTTGTTTGCTGTTTTTCTGTTGGTACTGTTATTTTGTGTCTCTGGATCTCTGGATGTTTGTGTGCTACATGGTTGCTTTCCGCAACTGTACGTGCCATGAGACCAGGGGCGACTCTGCCTTACGGGCATTTGGGACACCGCCCCTATCTACCAGTAGATGGTGCTGGTGTGCAAAAATTCAGTTGATAATGATTTTTTTTTTTGCCTTACTCGAAAAATTGTTAGTAGAGTGTTACAGGAGAAAGTAGGGTGAAATGAAAATGTTCATAGAAAACTTAACTAAGTCATCATAATCAATTTTTTTCATTTTTGATATGCGCAATACACTTTCTTGTTTAAAAAATATTTCTTTTTGTAGTATATGGAATTGTCTTTGTGTCTAGCACCACTAGCCTGTTTCTAGGTTGCTTGGACAACACTTTTAACCCTTCAGTGTTTTAGACATACCCTTTCTAATGTGAGTACATGTGCAGCCTAAACTTTTCATCCTTGCCTTGGGGCTTGAAGGATTGAGTTCTTTTTAAATGCTCTATTGGTTGTTTTATTGTGACGCAATTTAAAGATTTTGCACATCTTGCCATTTTGGAGTAGTCATCAATACTACTATGAACCAGGTTAATTATTTACAATAACACTGAGCTCTTTGCATATTGAATAAACATGAGTAATTTCTGAATATTCTTTTCTGGTTTTGCTTTCAGTTTTGAGTATTTAAAATGATACGTTTGGTATTTTTCAAGTCAATGTTATTTCGGAATCTATACTAATAAAAGGCAAAGCCCTCACTGACTCACTCACTCACAGACTGACTTACTCATCACTAATTCTCCAACTTCCCATATAACAAGGAAAGGTATGAGAGTGTTATCTGGAAACTAGAATATAAAATGCCACTGACATGACCTTTAAATCTTGCAAACCTAATTGACCCCTCGAGTTGTGATCTCAGAATCCACGCCAATGTGCAAATGGGACTTGTTTCAGGATGATGGGATCCACAAAATGACAACACCCACAGAGAAACAAAATAGCATCAGCCAGGGTGCAAGGTTCAAATGTAAAAACATACCAGTATGGTGGACAAAACGCATGGACAGGCGTCCCGGCTGGAAAGGAGGGTAATTCCTTAACCAGACAGGCAGCCAGCCGTATGCCACACCAAGAAATGGGGCAAAGAACACCCTTTCTCGCCCAGAAACCAGGCACAGGATGTTGATGCCAGAAGGAATACACTGGCATCCCAGCTGAGTTAGATCTGGGTTTTGAACAATACCCGGCTTGGGAGGCCTGTATAATTAAAGAACTGGGGAGGACATTTGATTTGGTGTATTTCCTCCCCCAGGACATTAGGTGGCAACCTCTCTGGTTTAACGTTCCCTCAATTATTCCTGCAGGGCATACTGGAACCTGTAATGCCTTGTGCAGCCCTGTGGTGTTCTGTGGGGGCTGTCAGGGTGAGCTGAAGGGGTTAACAATCCCCACATGGTGGGACTTCTGATTGACCTGGATCTAAGATAAAAGAAGTCACGCAACCTCAGGCAGGCGAGTCAGAGTTGGGTGGAAGTGGACAAAGCTCGCCTGTTAGGTGTAGAGGAGGAGAAAAGGAAGAAGAAAAGTTAAGAAAGTTGTGTTTATTGTGCTTGGAACCTTTGTGGAAGGTATCTGTAACAATAAACCACTTTTATTTGAACAGGACCTGTGTTTGTATCCGAGGTTAGGTGGTTCACACCAGATAAACAGAATCCCCATAATCCAAGACCCCTAAAAGTCTCAAAAAGAGGTGAACAAATCTAAACAGATGTTATGAAAAATGTAAACAAAACAGAGCCATGACAGTTATATTGTAAGACAATGTATTGACAGATCTTCATTTTGTGTAAAATTTATGGCATTATTTGACTGATATTGTATCACTGGGTGGTGGTAGCCTAATACATTATGAAACATAGTGTCTCCTTCCAGAGCTACAACTAATGCTCTGATCTTCCACATCTCCTTCCAAGTGGCTCCAATGACCTTTTCTCAACTGTGAACTGGTTTCACCTCATACCATTTCTCTTTGGGTCTGATGCAACACCCTCTACACTCATTTCCTCCAACTAAGCCAGAATCCTTTCTGTGACATTAGGGCCACTATGATATGTAAGATGGCTGTTCATAGGCACCTGAATTTTAAGTTTCTTTAAAGGAAAGACTCTCTCTCTCTCTCTCTCTCTCTATTTAGGTCAAAATCTAAACAATATCTTTTAGACTAGAAAGTTAACTTTTTGTTTATGACTTTGATTTTGATGTTGTTTAGCTTTGACAGTTTTGTTATTCTGGCCTTAGTTAGTTCTACTTGCCTGTCTGACAATGCTTTGGAAAGTCCCTTTAATCCAAATTTGAATTACCACTCCGGAATAAATTGCTAATAGCAACAGACATGCAATCATACTCGATGAGTTGTCTCCCTTTCTTAAATGATGTGGTGAACTGAGTGTACAGTAGGGTTGCTTAAGGTAGTGCATGAGAGTTATTGTTCCACATATACTACACCTGAGTGTACTTGCAGAGTGACTCACTGGTAAACATGAAAGTTTTTCTACACAATTATGTGTGGTGATTTTGAATAGGCAGTGACACTGAAAAACAGATAAAATGATTGTCAGGCCCACCAAAACATGGTAACACATACACTGTTGCAGAACATACTAAATAGATAAAAAGGAGTCTTGAGCCATCATTATGTATGAACCCCAAAGGACATCCCTTATTTACACCTACCGGTGGAGTCACATGTGCTCCTGTTAATGCAGTATGGCAGACCGAAGAAATTTAACAGACCAATGTCTTTTCATTTAGGAGCATTTACATAAAACATTTGAATATATTTTAATTTTCACTAATAAGCATACAGACAGTATAGTCCAGAAACAGCCCTGATGTCATTAAGTGTTATGTAAAATCAAAAAACTAGTTCAACATTTTAAGTTATTGGTGGATACTTAGTTAAAAGAAATCAGATTCCATACCATTTTCTTAGCTCATTTAATTCTGAGAATGGTCTTGTAGGGATTAAGACTTCCTATATATAAACTGTTATCAGAGAGCAAAATACAGTATAAAGCTAAATGCTATACTGTATGTGATCTTTATTTGGTACTTTGAATGTTCTGGTACAGATATCAGGATGGCCTAGTTAAAGAAGGCAGGCCAAAATGAGGGACACATGTTCATGCTCAGAGTTAACAGTCAATCCAAGTGGTATGAAGCTCAGATAATGGACTTGGCAATTAAGCAATCTGTAGTCATTCTTTGTTAATGATAATGGATCATAATTTCCAATACAAGAATTCACCAAATCTCTAAAGGCAAATCATATAGGGCACCTTCAATCAGTTTAAACTATCCAACTACAATGGCCACACTGAGAAATTCCTACAACCTCTTAAGCAAGCTCTAAATTCCTCTTGGGCTTGACCACTACTCAGAAAATCCAGGATATGTTTATGCTGACCTACTGCAATACTCCACATCCTCTAACAAAAGAATCTCCAGCAATGCTTTTATGGTTCATCAATTACAAACTCATTAAAATGACTTGAAGCTTAGTGTGAAATCTACTTTTAGGCACTCCCAAGACTCCCAAAT
Source organism: Polypterus senegalus (assembly GCF_016835505.1). Taxonomy (NCBI): domain Eukaryota; kingdom Metazoa; phylum Chordata; class Cladistia; order Polypteriformes; family Polypteridae; genus Polypterus; species Polypterus senegalus. Next base: position 54,352,091 of record NC_053157.1, read on the forward strand.
TGTTTGCAGGCATTCATGATTCAAACCTACTTTGCCATAAGAGATTCAATACTTGATTATAGGAGGGGAAAACTATGGTCACAATTACTTCTCAAAGTGGATCTGTCCCTTATACTGAGGATATTGGGAATGGAAATTTCATGTGGATCAAGTCCTGCCTTAGCAGAACCAGAAGGATATGTGCGATTACGTTTTTTATACAATTATTAGGGTGCTTTTTGAATTACAAATTTTAAGTTTTATTTCTGCTTTGTATGATTAGTCCTCATTTGGTGTTAATTGACAAAATTAATTCCAAGCCTTTTGCTCAACTGGTCAATCCTTCATTAAAGACTAGTGTACTATGTTACTGAACCAGAGTAGAAAGCAAAAAAGCCTTATCATTCAAAAAATTTGGGAATTAATTTATTAATCAATAAAAAATGGACCTGTCATACAAAAGAGAAAAGAAAACGTAAACCTCATGTTTCAAAAAAGCACCCTAGAGATTTTCAAAAATTATAATCTTACACACTATAAAGCTAAACCTAAATTTTCATGGTAAACTTTCACTTTTACCTTACTAATTTAGGAAAAACAGATAAATCTAAGAGATAGGCATCCAAATACAGTGATAAAGGAACTTATTACCCAAGCTAAGAAAGCCCCTAAATAGGAGAGGTTCAAGTCATATCCTGCCTTAATGGTTGCACAACTGCATAATGAGGGACAATAAATAGATTATAAAAGATTGTTACAAAAAATGAACAAGAATGTAATTCATAAAAAGTGATTTAAGTACAAAAGAAAGTAGTTAACAAAAATTAATTAAGTAAAAGGAACAAAGTGATTTACAAAAAAACAGGAAGAAAATAGAAGCTAATTAACAAAATTAAAACCTGGGAGGGAGACAGAGGTGTAGCCCAGCTATCCAAAGATCACACTCCTTAGCTCCACTGTGAAAGCTTAGATCAGGATACAGGAAAGGAGATCCTGCCCAGTCTTGGAACATCAAATCCAGGAGTAGCAACAGTGGACCAGCTCTTTACCCTAATAAGGATCCTGGAAGGAGCATGGGATTACTCCCAATTGGTCTACATGTGTTTTGTAGACTTAGAGAAGGTGTATGACTGTGTTCTTTGAGGGATTCTGTGAGAGGTGTTGGGGGAGTACAGAGTTCTAGGGCCCTAATTAAGAGCTTTTGTTCCCTTTATAATCACAGTGAGAGCTAGAAAGAACAGTGGCCGTAGAAATGTGTCACTGCTTTTTGCAGAAGGCACGGTCCTGTTGGCTTCATCAGGCTGTGAACTCCAGCACACATTGGGATGGTTTGCAACCTAGTGTGACGAGGCAAAGATGAGGATCAGTACTGCTAACTCTGAGGCCATCGTCCTCAGTAGGAAAAAGGTAGACTCTGAGTGGAAGGTGAATTATTGCCTCAAGTAGAAGAGTTTAAACATCTCGGAGTCTTGTTCATCTTGTTCATGAGTCTAGTGAAGATGAATAGTGAACAACAGACAGATCAGGACAGCTAAGCACAGTTGTGTAGTCACTATCCATAGTTTTGATCCATAGTGTTGAAGAAAGAGCTGAGCCAGAAAGCAAAGCTCTTGATTTACCAGTCAATCTACATCCCTATGCTCACCTATTCAGCAGTTTTGGCCTTACTTTAAAAGAAAATACAGCAAAGAAGGTTAAAGTGGTATGGACATTTAATGAGAAGAGAAGTAAACAATGTGGGGAGAAGAATGATAAATATGGAGGTGTTGGGATGGAGGAGAAGGGAACGACCAAATTGAAATTGACTGTGTGAAGGGAGTTCTAAGGGATTATGGGGTATCAGGTGAGTAAGTATACAACAGGTGAGAGTGGAATAGGCTGGTACAATATAGTGACCCCACATAAAAGGTGGAAAATCTTTACAAGGAGAAGAATTAGTTATAATAGTAAGCCTGTTCTTTTATGGGGCAGAATGACCAAATAAACTGGCTTGCAGCTGAGCCTAATTTAGTTTGTCATAAATAATTGAGAATGAAACACAATGCAATGGAATGGACAGCTTTTATTTTTAATCTTATTAATTTTAATATCTTTAAATGCTCCATATATGAGTTACAGTGTCTTCCACTAGGCAGCTGTATTTAGTTTTCTGATTGGATGATTTATTTTGAAGCATGAAATTGGATGATTTATTTTGAAGCATGAAATTGTAACACTATTGATAATATTTTTATTATTGTAATTAATAGTTTTTTTCCATGAGGGATACTGGTGTATTTTACTCAGCATGAAAGCATGTGAATAAAAACTCAGCAACTCAGCAGCTTATTATAGTCAGAGAAAATAATCTTAGTGATAATTAAGACAAGGTATTTTTCCTCACATTCTGTTTTCATTAACTGTCTTTTTTGTTATTCTTGGTTTGACCCATTTCTGTTTTAGCTGATGGTTTTAATTTTCCATCCAGGTCACAATGCTAAGATGTGTGTTTCATAGGTAACTATGAACGTCTGTGAATAATTAACTAAGCAAGGTTGTCATACCTCCTTCTGCTAGGTGTGTTATTGAATGCATATACTGTAATAGAGTCATTCTTTTTCAAATGTCATAATACCCAGGATTTAAGAGTACACATGTATGTGTATATATATTAAGAGTGTGTGTTATTTACTGTGCAGTGTTGCTTACATTGGTGTGTGAACAATACTGCTTTTATGCTGATCTCATTCTCTGTTTCTGAGAATGAACATTTCTCTAGAAGACTGTCATTAGAGTTTTGAGGTTTTGGCATTGTGCCTGTGGAGGCGGTAGTAACTAGAAATACTAAATTGATTGAGACTGTGCCAGAACAAGTTGACTATAATAGAAAACAATACATGAACTTGTTGCACTTTTAGTTGCTGACCATTTTTGTGGCTTGTTATTTCCTGAGATTAGGTAAAGCTTGTCCTTCACACTTCAGGATTCATTATTAGTTTTAATAATTCCTTGCGACTGCAGTACAGTTGAGTTAATAGATATTTGACTGTTCTGTACAACCACCTGCAGTTTGTATTTAAAACTTAACATAAGATCCACTTCATTTCAGGTTGTCTTCTTAATCAGTCCATCTTCTTTACCATTTTTCAGTAGTCTTTCTTTTCATAAGGCTTGGTTATGTTTTGGAGCTGCTTTGCTGTGTCTGCCATGGGGTGCCTTGAGTCTGTGCAGGGAACAATAAGACTATGACGTCATTCTGGACCGAAACATACTGCATAGTGTCGAGTCGATAATCTCTGTCTCAGACGTAGGCCATGGATCCTCCAACAGGATATTAACCCAAAATACATGGCTATAAGAGCCCAAGAATAGCTAAGAAAAACAATCAATGGTTTATGCTGAAGTCGCCTTCTATGAGCCCTGATTTGAATCCTGTTGAACGTCTATGGAAAGAATAGAAACATGCAGTCTGGAGAAGGCGCTGACACAGCTGGAGCAATTTCTTCAGGAAGAGAGGTCCAATCTACGTGTGGGCAGATGCAGAAGGCAGAAGTCTCATTGAGAGCTCCAGGAATCGCTTCTTTACAGTGATTGATGTGCAACAAAATATTAAGTTAAGGGTCCCTTCATTTGTGTCCTTGCCATTTTCATTAGTATTATTACTTGAAATATTCCTTTGAATCAAAACTCTAAAGCAAAGTCTGATTTTTGTGACGGAATTAACAATGATGGGCAGCAATTACTTTTGCCAGTTTCAAGTTATTTCAGAGACAGTTGTGGGTTCTTCTTTCTTCATGAAGGGGTACCAACAAATGTATCCATTGTCACACACAACTAAAGGGCTGGGGTATTTGTAATGCTAAATTAGAATAAGGGGGTGTGCTGACTGTCTCTCTCAGTTCATTGCAGACCATTCCCAGGAAATCCCGTCAGGTTCTGGTGCATGTGATGATGTCACTTCCAGGTCCGGTGCCTCTGACATCACTTCCAGACCCCCAACCCCCTAACCCCCATAGACGTCACTTCCGGTTCTGGCATAAATTACATCATTTCCTCCTCCAAGGTTTAAAACCGCCATCTTACCTCCACATATTCAGTTCTGTTTTGGACCAAACATTTTTATCTGTCAGGAGTTGTGTTGTGACACCATGTCAGAATGAGTTTGAATTATCAATAAATTGTTTTGGAAACTGTCTCAAATTCTGAATTTTTCTTTAAGCATCAGGTGCACATTTCTTAAAGTAATTATTTTTTTCATGACAAGTTTGTTAAGATCTGACTATTTTGTTGCTGTCTCTATTTTAGTGGAAGGGATGATGTTTGATTAATCACATGTGTAATGCTCTTGAATCAAAAGGAAACTGAATAAGGAGAAAAAGTCAAACAATACACCAGAGCATTGATTTTTTTCCAGGAATGAGAAGTAATTAGGTTAAGGCACAGGCTAAATATCAAAATCCCAGGAAAAATCTGAAACACAAAGCCATAAAAACAGAAACCAAAACTCATAATCAAAATATACAAAACATATACAAGATTTGTTTCGCAAATCAAAGAAATTTAAAAGCCTGCACTGACATATTTGATATGATAGTCCACACCTGATGATATTCATCACATATTGATCTGTGTCAACAACAATAACATTTATTTATATAGCACATTTTTACACAACAATGTAGCTCAAAGTGCTTTAAAAGATGACAAAATAAAGTTACAAGAAAAGAAAAACAATTAAGATTAAGCAATAATATTAAAGAAAAGGTAACAACAAAACAAGGTAAGGTCAGATGAATGAGACAATGGAAAAACAAACAAACATATAAACAAAAAAAAAACAAAATCTACAGGAGTTCCAAGGCCAAAAGACCACCCACACCCCACTCTACCTCTACCCAACATAAATGTTCCTTAATCAAACCTCTTAGTTTTCATGCTTCACATGAGATTTGATGAAGCAGGTCTTGTGGACAGCTGAGAGCCCCATTCCACCATCTCAGGGTGGCTACCTGTGTCAAGTTACCAGCAGTTGACATGGCAGCCAAAAACAACATGGCCATAAAACAATTATTCAAAATGGTGACAATTGAAACAAAACATCCATCCAGTTTCTAACCCGCTGAATCCGAATACAGGGTCACGGGGGTCTGCTGGAGCCAATCCCAGCCAACACAGGGCACAAGGCAGGAACCAATCCTGGGCAGGGTGCCAACCCACCGCAGGACACACACAAACACACCAAGCACACACTATGGCCAATTTAGAATCGCCAATCCACCTAACCTGCATGTTTTTGGATTGTGGGAGGAAACCGAGCAAACCCACGCAGACAACATGCAAACTCCACGCAGGGAGGACCCGCGAAGCGAACCCGGGTCTCCTAACTGCGAGGCAGCAGCGCTACTACTGCGCCACTGTGCCGCCTGAAACAAAACAATAAAAGCCAAATAGTGCAATAACGATATCAAGATATATAATTAATAATAAGCAAAAATAAGCAATAGAATTGTACAAAATTACTTTGGAATTGTACAGCCTTAGGTTGTATTTCTGCATTCTGGAGAAGAGCAGGAATTAGGAGATGAAACATAACCAGTTAACTATGGAATTGTCAAAACCTAAAATCAAGTTGATCGTTTGTCTAAGTCAATGGTGTCCAACTCCGGTCCTGATGGGCCGTAGTGGCTGCAGGTTTTCATTCTAACCATCTTCTTAGTGAGCCATTTTGCTACTGATTAACTTGTTTTGCCTTAGTTTTAATTGACGTGACACAGATTCCTTAGTCGTTTCTTTTTATTTAATGAGCAGCCAAACAATAATGAGGCACAAAGCAAGCCACCACATGACCAGCTAATATTAAAAATAAAGACGAAGGTCTCCATGTCTCGGTCATGTTGGTCTGTTCAGGTCACCAAAACATCTTGACGGTGGTCTTAGAAAAAACTGAAAATCAACAGTCTGCTGTGGCAGAACGAGAGCAGCAACAAGTCATGATATTCAATAACACCTTTAATTAACAGCAAGAATTGGCTTATTAAGAAAATGGTTGGAGTGAAATTGGCTGGTGTTTGATGTTCCAATTCAGCTGGTCATCTGTTGGCTTGTTTCACATCTCATTTCTGTTTGGCTGCCATTTAATGAAAAAATAAAGCAATTCAGAGGACCGAATCCTTAAAAACAGGGCTATTAAAATGAAGGGGAAAGAAGTTAAATAGCAGTGAAAACATGAAGTAAAAGTAAAAGTAAAAAAACGTAAGTCTCAATTAATTCATTGCCTTAAAATCAAGCTAAGCACTTGTGAGAAAGGCTTTGAGCATGTTTACAATCTTAGATGACAAGACACTCAGATTTCCAGTTTATATGCTATTGCCCAGATGTCATAACATGTGTGGAGCCGACCCGGACACAGACAGGCGGACATGTTGTTAAAATACCACCACACGTTTATTCACAAACAATATTTACAATAATTGGTCACTCAGACCCAGTCCAATGGTCACTAAGACCCAGTCACGTGCACAATACCCCAAACACAGTCCTGGCCACACAATGCCTTGTCTTCGGGCCGCCTCCACACTCTCTTCTTGCCTCGTCCTGCTTCCACCCGACTCCAGCCTCGAATGAAGGGAGACGGCCCCTTTTATACAGGACCCGATGAGCCCCAGGTGTTCCCGGCATTCCTCCTCTAGCCACGCCCCAGCGTGGCGGAAGTGCCGCTGTCCTCCCGGCAGCTCTCCGGGCGCCGTCCCTAATTCTTCCCCCAAGGTCCCCAAGGCATTGGGGCGCCTCCTGGCAGTGACCACGGGCCCCTACAGGGTGGAGCTTCCATGCCTTGTACCTGTGGCCCCCAGAGCAACCAGGAAGGCGACCCCCACATGATCCAGGGTGGGCGCAGACCCACATCCGGTCCCTCATGGCGTCCCAGCCGGGTCATGGCCCCTGGCATCCCTGACACATGGCACATATTCTGGAACAACATTCCCCATAGCAACTGTCAATCATGTCACAACATGGTAACACCCACAAAGAAAGCAAAGTAGTGTCATGGTAAATTCAAAAATAAGCTGTAAAATAAAACAAGACCAAAAAACACATAATAAGAGGAAAACAAAAGTGAAAGTGAATTCTGCATGTTAAAAAAAACCATCAGAGAAAATATGAAAACGTCCAGGGAAAAATTACTGAGAAGAAAGGAAAATGAAGATAAATAGACTAACACCGGCCTATTCAATTGGCAGCCCACCAGTTACATGTGATCCAGTACCAACTTTCAAGTGATCAAGCCCGTGGTCCAGCCAAAAACGCAGAGAAAAAGCGAGAAAAACACATTTTGCAAGTCTTCAGAAATTCTTACATAAATTCCTTCAATAGTACAGACCATGAATGCAAATTCTGTGTAGCCTAGCAAAGCAGTGTGTTGTTGTATATCTAGAAGTGGTGGTAGTAGTCTATGAGATTGTGATTTTTTTTGTGATGGTATGCCTTGGTACATTGTACTGGCACCTCTGCCGCGACAGCTGCTTGTGGCATCAACTGCATATTAAATTATTCTGCAATCAATTGTGTGCTGAGTCTTAGTTTGATTCCAATTTCATCAAGTGAGTGCAAACATGGGTTTTTACAAATTATTCTAATTGTTACTCCAATAAAAGCCTTGTTACTGATAAGCACAGTCTCCGCACTTCTTTCTCTTCATATGATTGGTTGCCCCTCTACTCACACAGTTCGGATTCATGGCTGTTATAAGGATGACAATCAACCATTGACACTCAAAGCAAAGAACAAATTGAAAAAACTGCATTTGATGAAAATATACAAAAAGTTTGGAATTTTCTTTAAAACTCAATCAAATTGCGGGACTACCTAACTTTTTTGCATAATGCAGAGCTTGTTATTAACCTGCTGTTAATATTCCTAAATCTCAGAAATTCTGCATTTGCAATTTTAAACTATCAGGCGCAATATTATGCAGTACAGTACACATGCAGGTGGTGGAAAGGAAGTGTCACAGCCTCGTAATAAAAGAAGATCATAGGTTTGCATCCGGGGTTCTCAAATTGCAAAGTTTGCAAATTTTGAGTAGTGAGTAAAGCGCTATATAAATATAAAGAATTACTGTTAATATATGATGATTTGTTAATTTCAAATTTTAAACATTTTTTTTTTCAATGTTGAACAACTAATTTAGCGCTAGGACTCTCGGCTACAGTGTACCTTCACAGTACCTCATACTTGATCCAAATGCAACGTTTATGCTCCTTTTTGTTTACATAAAGGACACTGCTAATCACACATGTGGTGATTTAAAATGATCCTATATTCTCTCAGGGTACAGTAGACGTTGTATTCATGTATGTTAGTTACTGTTATCATTTGTTTGTGTTATGATAGCTTTGATAGTATTGATAGTTTATTTTTATTCTGTTAAATGCACTTTGAGATGTTCCTGGGTCATATATGACCAAAATATTCATTTTATTTCAAAAAGCAGACAAATGTTATTGCTAATATTTTGCACTGTTTTGGTTTTATGCACTTTGAGATGTACCTAGGTCATATATGAACAAAATGTTTATTTTTTATTTTAAAAGTGGAAGAATAGTATTGCTACTACCTCAGATTCTGTTCAATTATAGCTTTTTAGTGTTTTTTCTACACACATTTTGATATGCCTATGTCAGATATGACCAAGTTTAAATGGGAAACAATGAATAAACATTGCTTATTTTTCAATACATTCATTTGTGTTGGTTTAAATTTTGTTATTACCTGCTGCTTACCGGCCACTGAAAATGTCTGGCCCAACTAAATTTCTTGGTTTGAAAATCTGGCCCAACTTAATTTGTAATTGAATAGCCCTGGACTAACATAATAGGAATAAATTGTTGTGTATAAAAAAACAAAATCAAAAATTAATGTTTGTGTCTGTTCCGACATTCAGATGCGGCTCACAGGACATGCATTGCTGTCTGGATCAAACTGCATTACATTCACACCAGCCTGGAATTTAGTTTGGACATTATTGCATGTCATTCCGATCTCTGCGTTTGAGTTCCTCCAATATGCCCCAGCACGTGCAGGTTAGGTTAGCTCAGGATTTCTGATTGGCTAAGTCTGAGTGTGGTTGTGTGAGCCCTGAGTGGACTTCTTGGCTTGCACTCAGTAATACCAGGATAGTCTCCAGCCTCTAGTGACACTGAATTGAATTAAGCAGGTTGGAAAAATGATGTTATGTAGTTCTGCTCCCCATAACTGTGCTGCATAATTAAATTACTGAAGGGAAAGCAGCCTTCTTTCCAAAGATTATTACATTCTTAAATTGTCTCTGACTGCTAACTTTATTGTTCACATATGTCAATATACGATGCAAAGCATAGCTTTTAACTACTGTAGTCATAGCATGGCATTCTATAGTATACAACATCCTGTCAAAAGCATATCTATGAAAACAAAAAAGGTCGATGTAGATTTCCTTCTTCATTAAGTTACCCAAGACAAACAAAAGTTTTAGTAAACTTAAAAGTTTTTTTTCCCCCCCAAGTCTGGTAAACCTATTAAGACATTAAATCTATTAAAGCCATGTCTAGACAATATTAAGTCCTTGTGCAATAAACATAAATGAGTCATCAAATAAGCTATGAAAGGTTTTAACTCCTACATATGTTAAATCATTCTGAACACAATACACTTTGTTACTTTTAGTTACGTAAGTACATACAATGCTTCTTCTCCTGTCAGAATGCATGTCCTGTTGTTCAATGGCACGCAAAATGAAAATTGCATTCTTACAGCAGCAATTGTAGCACACCGAACAAGTCCTCTACTTTTCTTCAGCCAAATATCTTGCCTCATTTGATTTACCATTTTTCACTGGTGATGGGTACAATTATAGGGCTTTCCAGACATTTCTTTTCACAGGAGCAGCCTTACAGCTAAGAGACAGATATAATCCTTTTGCTAAATCCGAGGTCCACATATAGTCTTATCTCATTAAAACCAATATTTAAAATATTATCAGTTACTATCTGTGTTAACCAGCTTCTCCTGGGAAATTCCCTAAGAGAATGGTGTGCTTGGTTATGATGGCAGCGGTTAATTGAACGCATCAGAAGTACTGTATGACTAAATGCATACTTTCCTGTAAACAATATTTGTGATTTTTTTTTTGTACCAGGGCTAATATTATTTAATTCAGTGGAGCTCCTTACTCTTGAATAGGCCATGTTAAATTGCCCATGAGTAAAACATTCCTGCTATAGGTCAATTCTTGCTTTCCTGCTGACTGAATTTGGCTTTTGTTGATGGTCAGTGGAAAACACAATTTTTGTTTAATTTAAACAGGTAATTAATAGCAACAATGGAAGTTTAGGGTATAAATATAATTTTGCTCTGTAGCACATACAATAAAAATGGTAACCTCAACCAGTTCTGTATTTAACACTTTGATCTTTAATCTTGTACCAATGCAAAGTTTTGGAGGGTTTAGTTCAAAAACAATATATATTGAATTGGGGTTTTACTTTGACTTATTACATGACATACACAGGCAGCACATTTATGTAGACCATGAAATGAATCAAACATTATATATTTTACAGAAAAGAACAGTTGAAAAGAAATAACATAGTGAACAATGTACAATGTCCACTTCCACAATGTTCTGTCCATTCAAAACCCATTTACTGACCTGTGCAACCATTTAAATTTACCAACACAAGCCATTGCTCTTGGTTTCTGTTGTAGCCAGAGCTTGAAGTGAGCCAATACACTGTAACACCATGTCCTTGCTTCTACATTGTGAACTGAAGCATAGTTCCATATCACGGTCTGACCTCCAAGTGGCCGCCATAGTTCTCCACAATACTGCATGTATTTCATCTTCCCACCCCTTTGTTAAAAGTATATGTGTATAAGCGCACTTGACAGTTCATGAGGGACAACCACTCCAAATTTGTATGCATTTTACGCCTAATCACAAGGAGTAAGAAGAAGCAGACAGAACAAGGAATACTGCTTGTGTCCAATGACATAACTTGCTAGGCATGTCTCCATTAGCTTTGCTGAACTTTCTTCCGTGGTTGGTAGCAGCATTCATTTTCATTACGTGCCAACTCCATTTATATGTGAGATTACAGACTCAGCCTGGTCAGAGGTGCTGCTGTGTTGCTGCCATACATTTGCATGAACTGTATGCCCTGTTTCCTTGCACGGAGATGGCAAAAGGACATGGTGCCTAAGAATAACTGACTTGCTATAACATTATTACTGACAAATATTGACAAATCAAAAACAAAGGTTGGCTTTTTTTCAGATTTCTAGAACATCACCAAGTTTTGGATAAATCAGTGAAAGTATTTTAGAGATTTTGGGGTATTTAGTTATTCTGTTGTGGTGAGGTTTACCCCTATATATTGAGAATGTCCTTTCTTAGTAGGTGCCTATGGCTCTACAAATTCCTTCTTTTTTACCTAAAGAGGAAATAACTTTGTCAATGAGTGAGTGAGAGAATATATATATATATATATATATATATATATATATATATATATATATATATATATATATATATATATATATATATATATATATATATATATATATATTGTGAAGGACAGCCGGGTCCCATGCCTGACAGGGACGCCCCTCCTGCTTATGTTCCAGGGGAGCCACCATGGGCAGTCCAATATCTCCCCCGGGACGCTTGGTGGCAGCCTCCCTGGCCGACGGTGATTCCCCAAGCACCCGCAGGGCTACATGGGAGATGGAGTCCTCCACAGCTTGGTTGGGGCCCAGGGTGGCCGCTAGGGGGGGCTGTCTGCTTCCAACAGCCCGGCTGGACGAGTCTTCAGCCCCACCCAGAAGTGCAATTAGGACCAAGTGGTCAATCACCTGGAACGCTTCCGGGTGGGCTATAAAAAGGCACAGCCACCACCAATCGGAGAGCCAGAGTTGGGAGGAAGGAGACGAAGCTTGAGAAGGAGTGGTGGTAAAGGAAGGAAGGTGGTGTTGCTGTGTGTTGGACTGGTGTTTTGTGGGACTGTGCATTGCCTGTGGGTCACGGGGAAGACGTGCGCCCATGGGTGAAGAAAAATAAAAGTCTTTGTACTTTTTATACGTGTCTCCGTGTCTATCTGTGTCGGGTCAGGTGCCTATATAGCACCTTTGTTACTATATATATATTGTGAACGATAGGGGGCACTCTCGCTCCCTTGAACCCCTGTCCACGACTCCAGATACCAGGTAAAAGTCCTCAAGTTGACTTTATTTTTCTCCCACAGTGCACAAAGCACACTCTTCTCCACAATACTCATATAATTACAATACTACACAATAATAAACAATAAATCAATCCTCCAGCTCCCAGACGCATTGCCACCCTTCCACCCAGCTCAGCTCATTGTCTGTGAGTTCCCATAGTCCTTTTATAATCCCTGACCCGGAAGTGTTTCTGCCCAATACTCCACAAGTCCTTTTCCCTTCCGGGTCAGGGTAAATCGTCCCTTTCTTCAACCCGGAAGTCCGCGCTCTTCCTGTGACGAACCTCCGGGTCACAGGGCACGAAGAAGCCCTCGGTCCTCCCTGCAGCTCCCTCCTGTGGCCCCCACGGCATCCAGCAGGGCTTTGCATAAAAACTCCAATGTCCATGATGCCCTGCTGGTCTTCTGGGGACCTCCACACTGCAAGGAGGGCTCCACCTGGCGGCTTGGGGTATTGGCGGGATAAATGGCCGCCATCCATTACAATATATATATATATATATATATATATATATATATATATATATAGTGGCGAACGGCTGGGGTGGCACCCAGCCGAGACACGCAGAAGGACCAGAGGAGGGATTGAGCCTTCTCCAGACCATGAGGGGGTGACCACCCTGGTGGCTTTGGGGACCACAGGAAAGGAGTATGGAAGCTCAACCCTATAGGGGCCCGTGGTCACTGCCGGGGGCGCCCAGATGCCTGAGGAGCCCTGTCCCTCAGCACTTCCGCCACACCAGGAAGTGCTGGGGGGAAGACGATTAGAGACACCCAGAGCGCTTCCGGGTACACGGCCGGCACTTCCGCCACACCAGGGAGTGCCAGCAGGAGTTCGTTGGGAGGCACCTGGAGCATGTCCGGGGGGATATAAAAGGGGCTGCCTTCCTCCATTCAGGGACTGGAGTTGGGTGGAAGAAGGACAGAGTTCAGAGGAGAGAAGTGGAAGTGGACCTGAAGAGAGAGGCACTGGATAGAGGCATGGACTTTGTGGGTTAATAAGGCGGGAGTACTGGGTTGTGTGCTGTTTCACTGTATATGATTAATAAACGTGTGTTGGGTTTTGTACCTATGGTGTCTGCCTGTCTGTGTCAGGGCCGTATATATATATATATATATATATATATATATATATATATATATATATATATATATATATATATATATATATATATACTAACTGTGTAAGCCTTTGCTGTAAAAAGCCCGGGCTCCTAGAAACTACTGAAATTGTCAGAAAAAAATTGAAATGCAGAGTTGGCAGTTTTGTTTTACGGATGTGTTTGCACCCCTTGTCTAAGTGAGTTTGTCTCCGACTTGTTAACTTGGGGCTGCCTTGTTGTCTCTTTCAGCTTTATTGCTGTAGCCTTGCACTTCCGGGCCGGACAGACAGACACACACACTTCCACACTTATATATAAGATATATACTATATATAAGATATATACTGTATATATGTTGCATAGTTTCACTGTCAAAGAATGCAAAGAGTACGCAACACGTGTTTCACCCTAATTCTGGGCTCATCAGGTGTACACACTCGCTACACCCCCTCTCAGCGATCGAACCTCGGACGTCAGCATCAGAGGCAAAGCCTCTTTACATTGCGCCACGGCATGTGGTTCGTTTATTTGACAGCATGTAGATCGGGGTAATTACATTCATGGCATTCATAGTCTGAATCACAATCTTATTGTATAGGTTGGCAAACATCCACCACGGTGCCCTCTTCAGTTGCGAGAAGCAGATCATAGAATGTTGCATAGTTTTACTGTCAAATAATGCAAAGAGTACGCAACACGTGTTTCGCCCTAATTCTGGGCTCATCATGCGTACCCACTTGCTACAACCCCTCTCGGGGACTGAACCTCGGACATCAGCGTCAGAGGTGAAGCCTCTTTACATTGTGCCACGGTCTTGTGGTTCGTTTATTTGACAGCATGTAGATCGGGTAATTACATTCATGGCATATTTATATGTATACATATACACACATTGACTTATATATATATAATAATAATAATATATAAGTCAATGTGTGTATATGTATGTATGTTCCAGCATCACTTCCAAACAGCTGGAGTGATTTTCATTACATTTCGTACACATGTTCCTTATTGGTCAAATAAAAATACTGTAAGGTGAAATCAACCCTCACCCACCCCATTCTGGGTGAGGTGGGGGGTGATCATGCAGTCATGTATGCATGTTATCATCCAGTTGACACTCGTAACGACCACAATAGGGCGAACTGGAGGTGACTGCCAGTATTCTTTATGTTTGAGCACCACCGCGCCCCTGTTGCTTTTGAAATTAAATAGAGTTGCCGGGTTGGCGTCCCAACTATTTTTGGGACTCATTCTTTCTTTGTGACTCCAACAGCCATATATATATCTTACATATAAATGTCTACGCTTGGAAGTGTATATAGGGAGTCAAATCTTCTGAAATTCACAGAAAAATTATGGCTTATGCAGATTAATAAACTGTTTGGTTATCCACCTTGCACAAACTTTACAGTACCCCAAGTCATCATGCAGTATGGCATGTGCAGATCCATAGCTGATATCCAAATGTTGATGGTCGACCAGATTACATGTTGGTTACACTTACTCTTCCCACTTTAAACCTTTCTACCCATTCTTAAACTTTTTGTTTTTTCATTGAGTCATGCTGTTTTCACTTCCATACTGAGCCAACATCCTACGGTGACTTTCAGCAGCTTTCACTCTCTCTGCCCAAAGAAATCTCACTACAGTTTGTTGTTCAACATTGATGCAGTCCCACAGTTGAATGTCCACTTTCATTTGACCTTGGCTTCACGTAGACTAATGGCAGAGCGCTGCACTGTGTGTGCAAGAATTAGTATCTGGAAGATTGCTGGTTCTAACCCCGTTACTGACAGAAGGGATCCTACTCTGTTGGATCTTTGAGAAAGGTCTTTAACTTGAAAATTGCTCCAGGGATGCTATACAATAGCTGATCCTGCACTCTAACCCTCAAAGGTCATGTGAAAAGGCAATTTCCCCTCAGGGATGAATACACTGTACCAAATACCAAGTTATACATGTTACAAGTTTGATTGCTGCTGTTTCTCATATGTATTGTAGGTAGTAAAAGGTTTTTCTATATTGTTTAACAAGTTATAAGACTTCTGCACAAGTAATAAAACAATTGTGAAAACTTACTGCCACATACTGCATTTGTCTCCAGCCAGTTTTCGTAATCCCCTGCTGTGAGCTGAGTTCCAGGTAGAGAGGAACTTCACTATTCCTCTTACTTCCGTGGAAAGTGCTAATGAATTTAAAGCTCTTTTCAGGGCTTTCCTTTCCTTTCTTGTATTTTATTTTTTAACCCATTAAAGGCACTTAAATCATTGTTTCAATTGTAATGTCAGAAAAAATTTAAAAAACATTATTTAATGGTTATAACAGGAACATTTGTTTAAATAATTTGAACATGTTTTGCATGTATAATTTGCTAGGGTAAATCAAAAAAGTGTTAAAATTGAACAGAGTTAATTATTTTTATAGACAGTAAATTCTCAGCTCTATAAATGTCAATAAATACCAATGTGTATAATGGCAGCATTATAACAATAATATAAAAATATATAATAAATTAAATAAATAACTGAGAATTGACAATAGGGTAATAACTCTAGGGACTGTCCTCATTCAGGATGTGGATGGTGTGGTCTAGTGAGGAGCAACAAGTCCAAGTGATAAAAGCTGGGATGCCAACCCAATCTTCCCCCATTTAATCAAAACCAAACTAAAAACAAAACAAGTGCTCTATGGCTCAGAAAAGAAACCAAACAAGCAAAATCAGAGCATAGTGAGTCCATTCCTGCACTAAAAGCCATGAAATAGGAGATCTGTCCTGACTGCAGAGTGATGGGTCCTTCTGATGACACTATGATTTATAGGTGGGAGACCAAGTTCACATGGAAGTCACCTGATGGAAGAACTACAAACCAGATTGACCACATTATACAATAATCAATGGAAAGTGGCGCAGGTCACTACAAGACGTGAGAGCATATCGAGGTGCAGATGCCTACAGTGACCACTACCTGCTCGTTGCCACCATCAAGCTCAAGTTGAAGAGGTCGATGCCACAAGGCCAGCGGCAGAAGGTGTTAGATATTGTAAAGCTCTATTATCCAAAGGAAAATAAGCAATTCGTGCTGGAACTGAGGAACCGTTTTAGCACACTAGATGTTACCCTTGCAACAGAAGAGCCCTCTGCAAACCACAAATGGAACATCATTAAAAACATATATTCTGAAACAGCAGAAAAAGTCTTAGGCTATAAACAGAGAGGAGCCAAAGAATGGATATCCGCTAAGACATGGCAGAAAATTTAGGAGAGAAAACAGATAAAAGCAAAGCTATTAAGTCTTAAGTCCCAACGACTCATTGAAAAAGCCAAGCTGTCCTATAAAAACAAGGACAAAGAAATGAAGAAGAGTGCAAGGAGAGACAAGAGGACCTTTGCAGAAAGCCTGACAAAGGAAGCAGAGAAGGCTGCAGCCTTGGGGAATCTGGGGACTGTATATAGGAGCACCAAACGTCTCTGTGGAAATCACACAAGCCAAAGTACCCACTTTAGGGATAAGAACGGCAACATTTGCTCATCAGAGCGAGAGCAAGCAGCCAGATGGGTTCAGCATTTCCAGGAAGTGCTCAGTCATCCTGATCCAGAACAACCTGCCAACATCACAACAACAGACCACATCCTGGATATCAATATCAATCCCCCTGACCTTTCTGAGGTTAAAACTGCCATTCTATCCCTAAAGAGGGGCAAGGCATGTGGCCTGGATGCAATCCATGCATCCAACATCAACTAAAGTCCTTATGATCTCTTCCAAAACATCTGGAACAGTGATACCATCCCTGAAGACTGGTCTAAGGGCCTCATAGTCAAAATCCCAAAGAAAGGCGACATCAAAAACTGTGACAACTGGAGAGGAATCAGCCTTCTCTCCATCCCAAGCAAAGTGTTCTGTAGAGTCCTCCTTAACAGAATGGAGCCAGCCATTGCCTCCAAGCTTAGACAAGAACAAGCAGGCTTTAGGAAAAGAAGAGGATGTATAGACCAGATCTTTGCAATGTGAAACATCCTAGAGCAGTGCTTAGAATGGAACACACCCCTGTACATCAACTTTGTTGATTTCAAGAAAGCATTTGATAGTGTCCATCGTAACACTCTTTGGAAGATACTCCAGTACTACGGAATCCCAAATAAGATAATTACAATCATAAAAATCTTCCATGAAAAATCTGAATGTAGTGTCCTTATGGGCAACACTCTCACTGAGTGGTTCCCTGTACAGTCCGGAGTGAGACAAGGGTGCATCATATCTTCCTCTTCCTACTTGCAATAGACTGGATCACAACCAACACAATAGCAGATAAACCCAGAGGCATCCAATGGACCTTGTCCTCTCAATTGAAAGACCTTGACTTTGCAGACGACCTTGCTCTACTTTCAACTAACCACTCCAACATGCAATCGAAAACTGAAAGGCTTCACAAATATGCCAGACAGGCCGGACTGAACATCAACACCTCCAAAACCCAAGTGATGTGCATAAACTCCATCCCCACAGCACCTATCCAAGTGAATGGAGCACCACTCAAGGTGGTGGTTTGTGGAGGTCTTCTCTTACCTTGGCAGCCTTATCAGCAAGGAGAGCGCTGTCCATAAAGACATTAGAGCAAGGCTGGGAAAGGCTCAGAGTGCCTTTTCCCAACTCCGTTCCATCTGGAGGTCTAAACAATACAGTCTAAAAACAAAGATGCTCCTGTACAACAGCAACGTAAAGTCTGTCCTCCTGTATGGTTCAGAGTGTTGGCGTGTGGTCAGTACAGACATGAGGAGACTTGAGGTCTTCCGCAACAGATGCCTCAGACGAATTTGCCAGATCTTTTGGCCCAACAAAATATCAAACCAACAATTATACAAGAAAACAAGCAGTCAATGCATCACCAAGGACATTAGATAGATAGATAGATAGATAGATAGATAGATAGATAGATAGATAGATAGATAGATAGATAGATACTTTATTAATCCCAAGGGGAAATTCACATAATCCAGCAGCAGTATACTGATACAAGGAAACAATATTAAATTAAATAGTAATAAAAATGAAAAGAATTAAAATAAAATTAATGTTCGCATTTACTCCCCCGGGTGGAATTGAACAGTCGCATAGTGTGGGGGAGGAACGATCTCTTTAGTCTGTCAGTGGAACAGGACAGTGACAAAAGTCTGTCACTGAAGCTACTCCTCTGTCTGGAGATGACACTGTTAAGTGGATGCAGTGGATTCTTCATGATTGACAGTAGTTTGCTTAGTGCCCGTCGCTCTGCCACAGATGTTAAACTGTCCAACTTTAATCCTACAATGGAGCCTGCCTTCTTAACAAGTTTGTCCAGGCGTGAGGCGTCTTTCATCTTTATGCTGCCACCCCAGCACACCACCGCATAGAAGAGGGCACTCGCCACAACCGTCTGGCAGAACATCTGTAGCATCTTACTATCATTACTTATTACAATAAGACGCTTAAGATGGCTTGGACATGTGTTAAGGATGGAGCAAAACCGCATCCCAAGAATTGCCTTAAGATGGACACCACCTGGAAAAAGAAAAACTGGAAGACCCAAAAACACCTGGCATAGAACGGTGGTACAAGAGCTTCAAAAAATGAACCTCTCATGGGGGGAAGCACAACATGCTGCAAAGGACCACATGCGATGGAGGGAGCTCATTGAAGCCTTATGTCCCACAAGGGACGAAGAGGATTGACGAGAGCACTAGCACCTTCTCTCATCCCAGAGTGGTATTATGTACCTCAGGTGAACCCAGAGGGTGACCTACTGACACGCATACATGACAACGGACTCTGAACAGAAACTTCCCCTCAGTCTCTCTGAACTGAGAATGCAGCACAGAGAAAAGGCAGTCATTGTTGGGATTGACAGTATCTCTGATCATTTTCTTTGCCCTGGCCCAATATCATTTGTTATGGATGACCTGGAAATTTGAGAGTGCTGTGACAGATAGGGGGTGCTATCGCTCCCTTGAACCCCTGTCCACCACTCCAGACACCAGGTAAAAGTCCAATAATCGACTTTATTAAATTGCCACAGTGCACAAAGCACCCTCTCCTCCACTATACTCATAAACCAATAAGAAATAAACAATAAATCAATCCTCCAACTCCTAGATGCGTTGCCACCCTTCCACCCAGCTCAGCTCGCCGTCTGGGAGCTCTCATAGTCCTTTAATATATCCTGACCTGGAAGTGTTCCAATCCCCAGTCCATGTGACTCTCAATCACTTCTGGGTTAGATAAAAAGTCCTTTTCTTCACCCCAGAAGCACGTCGCTCTTCCTCTGACACACTTCCGGGTTATACGGCACAAAGAAGTCTTCGGTCCTCCCTGCAGCTCCCTCTTGCGGTCCCTGTGGTATCCAGCAGGATCTTGTATAAAAACTACATATCCTATGACTCCCTGCTGGTCTTTGGGGCACCTCCATACTGCAGGGAGGGCTCCATCTGGCGGCCTGGGGGTATTGGCCGGGATGATAAGCCGGCCAAAGATCACAGTGCACACCCAGTGAAGCATTCAGATGACCATACCACTCTCTGCAGATTCTTGCTTCGTGCTGTTACTAATAGGATACTTTCGATAGTGGATTTATAGAAATTCTTTAGTGTCTGGGAGGGGAGTGTAAAACAATTGAGGTAAAGATAAAGTTGTTTACCATCATGTCAATGTGCTCTTCACAAAGGTCAGGTCCATGTGGATACTGATGTATCTAAGATTGTCCACTGTCTCCACCTAAGTGCTGTTAATACTGAGGATGTGGTAGTGCCTCTGCTGTTTTCTTCAAAAGTCCACAAACAGCTTCTTTGTCTTTCTGACATTCAGGAGAGGAATGTTGTCCTGACAGCAGTGTGACAGATTCTACACTTAATCCAGGTAAGCCTGCTTGTTGTTATTAAAGATCAGGCCCACCACAGCTATGTCATCAGCAAACTTATCAATAATGTTACAGTCTTGTGCAGCCATAGAGTCATATGTGTAGAGGGAGTACCACAGAGGGCTCAGGGCACAGTCCTATGAAGCCCCTGTGTTGAGAATAAAGGATAATGAAGTGTGGTCACCCACCCGCACCAACAGGGGTTTGTCTGTTCTAAGACGGAAAGGCACAAATAAAGATGAAGAGTTGGGGCACCAATGCTGAACCCCATGTAATTGAAAGGTTGCTAGAAAATTACAGCAATATCTTTTCCGACACAAGTCTGTTGTGAGACTCACTGCCATCTTGGTGATGTCTCATGTAAAGTTGCTAGCAGGCAGAGGTGGGTTTAACTTACCAGAACCAGAAGTGATGTCAGTGATCTTTCCACTGTCATTCTTTGGGTATGGAGATAAAAGGAAAGGAGAGGAGAGGCTGAATGTGTTCATCCCAGCACTGATATAAAATGATGTAGTCATATATTATATATGTACTAATACTGAAATCAAACAAGTAGGGGACACAAGTTATCCTTTTGGAGTGGATAAGTCAATGACAGACGCAGTGTTAAGAGTTTTGCTGTATTCTGTAAGAGCCTTCAAATCTTATCTTTTCTATTGTGTATTGCAAAGACCAGTTTTTGGTTTGTGTGGACAAGGACAATTGGAACTAGGAAAACTAGAACCACCCTTCCCTCTTTTCTGATGTAATTTTGATACTTTAAAAACTTCTAAAAATCTAGAGATCGATGTCTGCCTGAGTGGAGTCTGCATGTTCTTCCTGTGCCTTTGTCTGTTTTTTGTGGGTACTGTGTTTTCTCCCATATCCCAGTGAAGCACATGTTAAGTTAACTGGCATCTCTAAACTGGCCCTGTGTAAGTGTGTATATGAATGAACTCTGCAATTGATGCCCCATGAAGTACTGGTTCCTGTTTTGCACCCAATGCTTCTGGGACAGGCTGTGGACCCCTGCGACCCTCCGTTAGATTATGTGGCTTTGAGAATGCTATGGTATGTCATGTGTTTGCAACAGTTTAGTGTTTTGAGCTTATAAGTGCTGATTTGGAGAGAGAATTTAACAAATACATTGAATTAACTTTATGGAAATGTACTTTAAAAGATCTTCTTTGGAGTTATAAAAGCACAGTTTGATACATTATCACATTATTCCGTGTATAAGCCTGCTACTCTGCAGTGAGGGCACTAACCCTGTAGAGAACAGTAATGCTATTAACTTGAACAGCAGAAGTTTAGCTTTGGCTTGCATGGTTAAGTTGCCTTTGTGTCTGTTCTACAGTGGAACTGTAAACATAATGACCTTGGATTTTTCTCAGGTAATGAGTAAATTCAACCATTGTTTCAATGCAATTTATTCTTCTTCTTTTACTATATATTACTTTTAGGAAGTAAACTAGTCTTTTTGCTTAGACATATTAAACATATTAATTTTATAAATCTATTTTAACTAAGCAGTACATAATTTACTTTTTTATACTACCAAAAAGTAAACTTGACAGTTTACGAATATAGTATAACATCTTAAGCCATGCCCATACTACTACATTTTTGTTCAAAAGCACAGGCACTGGTGTTTGTTTTCATGCTTCTGAAAATGCAGCCTCAGCATTGTAATGTGGTTGGGTGAAAACAAACTTCTGAAAACTCTAATTGCACTCTGTTTGGATCGTGCTTATTATGTGGCCCTTCCCTAATTGCATTCTGTTACAATTTCTCATCCCCTGATTGGTCACCGATTGGGGGAAAAAAGCAAATTCCAACATAGTAGATAATGGACAAAGAAGAGCTGCTTTGCATGGTGCTTGTTGTGTTGCTTACATCTAAATTTGGTTTTGTACCGTTTGAATGCTGCATACATGCACAAAAGGCAAACAGTTTACCAGTTACTATGGTTTTGCAATAAATCCCATTGCCGGTGGCATTACCACCCCTTTAAGGATTCTTCCGCCTGGAGGAATGCATGCACATTATAGGTGAAAACCTACATCATATTCGTTTTTGTTTTTTTTAGTATGGACGGAGGTATTTTCGTAAACTATCTTAAAACAGTATAATAAGGATGGAGATCATTTTCGTTTAAATGGCAGAAACAATAAAATATACTTATGCTAGAATAAGAAGTAAATGAACTTCAGTATTTGATAATCAGAATGTAGATTGGAGGTATTGTAAATGCTGTACTTAGAAAGAAATTATTTGTTTTATGTATAATCACAAAGTAGAATTAGATTCATTTTGCCCAGCTGCTATTTGTGAGCCCCATTCTCTCTTTGAACTTCTTACCCTCATTATTGTATTAATTGCTAGATAAAGCTGATCATGCTGCAGTCATATAATGGGAAGTCAATAAATGTCAGGATCCTAGCTACAGTACTTTTCTTTTGCATTGTGCATTGAGTCAATTTCAAATACTTTTAGGTGAGTTTGAGACAGAGCCGTAGAAAGTAGAGAATGTGACCGGGACAGGAACAACTAAAATCATGCTTGTTGGAGAGGTGAAATATGACAATACAGTATAGTGAAACAGAAAGAGACTCCAAGAACCAGATGCAAAACACAAGAAAAAGCAGCATGGTGAAAAAAACAAAATGAAAAGTCTTCTTGAAAGACCCTTTTAGCTTCCACTACTCTAAGAAAGAATACAAAAATAAGGTAAAGGATCCAAAGCTAAGATGCCAGAAGCACCACCTTTTAATACAGGCAGGCCATTATAGCAAAATGCGTCACGTGTGCCTTGTGACCAACAACGGGTAAAGCAAGCATAAACAGTGGTGTAGCTAGGGGCAGGCAGAGGGGGCGGCATTATTGGCTAAAAGCTTCAGTACATATCGTGTGTAAGCAGAAGGGTTGGGAAAAATATCACTCATGATTGAAAAAAGTACATTTTTATCCACAAATGCTTCAAAAATAATTTTCAGACTGTTCTGTGATGGCATCAGACACAGCAGTTGAAATTTATGAGGCAATAACAAAAATAAACATAAACATTACACTGATAATAATTTCTAGGAAGATAAACAACTAATTTGTAATTTATGATTTTGTTATCAATCCAAATGTGTTCTTGCTATGCGCAGAAAACATCCTCACCTATCATTCGTACACTACACTGGTTCTGCTTTTCGCAGCATAATTATACTAAACTAATAATTAGAACACGGCTTATCAGTGCGTCTATACTACAGTATATTCTTGTCTAGTTGATGCTTATAAATAATTATATGTGAAAAATTATTGCTGTTTCTCAATATATGAATAAATCTATGCAAAATGTATCTTAATTTTTCTCTATACGTCATTTTAATTTTCTGTTTAAATAGGTTAACATATTCAGATATGTTGGAGGGCAGCAAATTGAAGCACCACCCCATCCAGAGCAGCACGAAATCTAACTACGCCACTGAGCATAAACAATAAGGAGGCAGCCATGAAAATGAGCACAAAATGTTGATGTCTGCTCAAATCTTTCAATAAGGTTCAAATAATTTCATTAAAATTTATTGAAATTACAGAAGATTTGTGTAATGAATAACAACATACTAAAATATTACACTGCTGCTGTTTTTCATTTGTAATATATTGTGTTGACATTTTTTCCTACCTTTTTGATTCTCTCTTTCTTCATGCCACTTTTGGTTAACTTTGCCTGTTTGCTGTTGCCATTTATCCATTTTTTGATCACTGTCTTTGAGATAGATAGATAGATAGATAGATAGATAGATAGATAGATAGATAGATAGATAGATAGATAGATAGATAGTGAAACATTATGCAGACATATTGCTGTTGGTATAAAGGAGCTCCAGTAGTGTTTCCAGACATACTTCTGCTAAATGATTAATTTGCTGAAAGTTCTCAGTATTAGTGTGTCACAGAGAGGATGTGCAGCATTGTTCATAATGGCATTCACTTTTGTTTTCATTCTCAACTGCTACTGCCTCCAAGGTGTCCACAGTGTGTACTATAACTGAGCTTGCCCTTTTTAATTAGCCTGTTGATTCGGTAGGCCTCTTTTGAAGTGGTATTACCGGCTCAACACACCACAGTGTAGAAAATTGCACTGGCCATGACAGAATTATAGAAGACCAGTAATGGCGCACTGCATGATAAAGTGTCGTGAATACACTTGACTTGAGTATGCATAGTTTTCATATTCTTTCTCTGTACATTTAGCATTCATTTGCTCAGAGGTTGATGTGCTTGCTGCTTCCTGAGCAGCTCTTCTTTTCTCCACCCTAGTGGCCCGCTTCTTCTCTTCTTTAGTCTGCATCTTTTCGCTTTAAAACTGATTAATTCAGAGTTTGTGTTGCAATTGTAGTAGTATGTTTTCTTTAATTTTTCACTTAAGCTGGCACTTAAGTCTTCAATCTGCTTCAGGAATCACTTAAGATATGAAGAGATAGAAGAAGTGATGGCGAATGTGGTAGGGAATGAGAATGGCGCCCATACACATGTGCCGCACGGAAGTCCTACTGGCCGCTGCCGAGAGTTGATTCTACAATAAAATAAAAAGAGGAATAACTTTGGAGGTCAATCATCACCCCAAAAGCAGATAGTAGACATTACGTAGTATATGTGTACCAAATTTCAGGTCAATAGGTGAAACTGTTTGTGAGCTACAGGTGATTTAAAATCTTGGACAGACAAATGAACACCCATGGTAGTGTATTATATAAGAAGATATGAAGGATGTCACTTCCCAGATTAAAGGAACACAGTCTCTTATGGAAAAAGAGCCTGTTCTGTCCTTTCTTATATAGTTTTCTGTGTTCCGAGATCAGCACAGCCTATCATTAATGTGGACCCCCAAGAATTTCTAGGAACCAGCTCTAGATCCACTCCACTTGACACAGAGGCTCTTTGGTTCAGCAAAAGTCAGTAACCAATTCCTTGGTTTTACTGATGTTAAGATGCAGAAAATCCTCTTTGCACCAAGAAACAAACTTTTCCACCTGACTCCTCTCCTCTGTCTCATCCCATTTATCGATACACCCCAAGTGTGCAGAATCATCTGAACATTTCTGCAAGTGACATGACCTGATGCTACTGTATATTTATAGTCTGAGGTGTATAAAGAGAAAAGGAGACAGGACTGTCCCTTGTTGTGCTCAAGTGTTCCTCACATCCATATCAGAAACACAATCCTTGAATCTGCAGTCTGCCCAATAGATTCAGTTCAGTATCCAGGACACCATAGGATCATCCACCTGCATATCTCTGAGTTTACACCTTAACTGGGATGGCTAGATGGTATTGAAGGCACTGGAAAAATAAAAATAACATAATCCTTACAATGCTGCCAGCTTTGTTCAGGCAAGAGTAAATCTTATAGATCCACCACTCCAATCTTTGTCTGATAGGGAAACTGTAGTGAGTCCAAGTGGTTAACCACAGGTGACTCATATAGTCCAGGACCAGTGTCTCAAAGGTCTTCATGATGTGATATGTAGGTGCCACTGGTGTGTAGTCATTAGTTGAAGATGCACTTGCCATCTTTAGAACAGGAACAATGCAGGATGTTTACAACAGCAGTGGCGCTTTCTGAAACCTTAGGGACTGACTGAACAGGTGACAGAGGACACCACAAAACTGGTCAGCACAGGCCTTAAGAACTAAAGGACTGACTCCATATGATATGGTAGGAATTTTTGATGTAGTGGAGATGGTGTAGGGAGACTGGTCATTGGAAGGAGGTGGCAGTGGGAGGAAAAATCTATTTACAAATCAGTTCAGGGTGTTAACTTTGACCACATCCTCTTCTAGCACTTGGCCCCTGAATTGCTTGAGTCCATTAATTACATACAGTCCATTCCAGCCATCCATGTTATTCCTGGTGAGTTTTTTTTTATTTTAGCTTTATAAGCATCCTTTCCTTTATTCAGCTTCTTGTTTAGCACAGATTATACTGTGCCACCATCTTAAATACTAATCGCATTACAGCATTGTTGTTATAAAAAATATGGCTTCTGTCATCAACAGTATACATATTTACCACATTTCTAAATGCAGACCAAACATTACATCAACAGAATGTGTGTTATTATTTATATAGAAATTATTAATTTCTAATAATGTGTGCTATTTAATTAGAAGATTTCTCTACTTGTACATGTTGTACAGCAAAGCTCCACCCTTGCTTAACAAGACCACACTGATCAGGGACGTATTCCTAATGCACTGCAGCATCAACGAATATAAAGCATAGCATGAGCTTTCAACACCCAGCACAGACCTGTAGTGTGCAGCAAATATAATCAAAAAGAACAATAGCAACAATATATTTCTCTAGCACATTTTCATACACTGGATGTAGCTTAAAGTGCTATACAAAATCTCAAAAGAATAATTACAAACAAATACAAGCAAATCAAAAGGATAATGATTAACAAATAACATATAATAAATGAATAATACACACTTACGTAAATCAGACACTATATATCCTCTAGAACAAAGTTTTGATTTTTTTAAATGCAAACATCCAGAAATTATGAAAGTAAATTACAGCTGAAGGCCACTAAATTGCCAGAATTTCTGTTTACAAAGGGAAAGAGTGGGAAAATGTAATAAATAATGTGTTTAGTCACAGCTGAAATGCAAAAAAACCAAGAGGCAAAAAAGTACTGTATATACATTCCTTTTGTACCACAGGCTCTTGCTCTGACACTGATAAAACCAGAATGCTCTACAGTCATTGGGGTATTGCTTTGGTTAATGATGTAAATGGTTATGCGGGCATATATAGTAAATTCAGAAAGGACTCAGACCTCTTCACTTTCTGCACACTTTCTTGTATTGTACATTTAATTTTAAAAGGATATCAATTTGATATTTTTCCCATCAATCTACTTAATAATCCATAATGACCAAGTAGAAAAATGTTTTCAGAAAGGTTTCCAAGTTTCTTAATAATGAAAAACTGAAATCTCCTGTTCATATAAGTATTCAGAATCTTTGCTTTGTTACTCCGGGTAGTGGCCAGGGGCCTCATGTATAAACGGTGCGTATGCACAAAAATGTTGTGTAAGGACTTTTCCACGTTCAAATCGCGATGTATAAAACCTACACTTGGCGTAAAGCCACGCACTTTTCCACAGTACCTCATACTTTGTCGTACGCAAGTTCTCTGCTCGGTTTTGCAGACTGGCGGCACCCAGCGTCAAAGCAGTGCTACTGTTCCTGCATGGTTACTTTTTATCTTCCTGACGTGGCTTTATAAATACACTGAAACTAACCGCATATTGTTTATTAGTGTAATGCATCTCATTGTAATTAACTTGTAACAATATAATGGTCCAGGGAATAGCCACAGCATTCCAAATACCATAACTGCTTTAGCATTGTTACTCTCACATCTCCTTCTTCTTCTTCTTCTTCTTCTTCTTCTTCCAGCTCCTCCCGTTAGGAATTGCCACAGTGGATCATCTTTTTTCATATTACTCTCACTGCACCACTTGGAGTATTTATATCACTGTATCTGAGTGTGAATCACAGCAGCAGCTGATCGGAAAGAGAATTATCGATATACAGCTTCAAGGACACGCTGTCTCAGCCACTGCAAAACGTTTTAAAGCCTTTCCTGTACGGACCTCGTGGTTCAGAAACAGTTTCATCCCAAGAACTTTAAACGCACTCAATCAAGTGCTCCTTGTAGAAATGTTTGTACTTATAAGTACAATCACCCCACTGTAAACTTGCACTATAGTTATAATATCGCACAACCTGAGCCACTTTATAAAGCGTGTATTTACATATGATGACGATATCATTTTTAAGGTGAAATGCAGCAAAATATGTTTATTAAATTCTACAGATAAAACTTTAACTTCATTTAAATAATCTATATTCTTCACTGGGAGTGTCGTGAAGGATAGAATAATTAAACATGTACCACGAAGATATTTCAATGTTCCTTAAACGTTTTGAAGAATCGACGCTAAGCTTACAGATGGCTTAACGTCTATTACAGAGCTGATTGTGTGGCGATCAGTTATTTGGGGAAAGAAAAGCAAGGACTGCAGTGGCGGCTAAGCCAATATACTGTATATTGAATATAAAACAGAAATAGAAAATAAAAACACAGCTAAAAACGCAGCAACAAACTTCGGCAAAAGTTAAATGCTTGTGTCATGAGCACGAGGCGGCTATGCATTGTCTGCAACGGACGTGGCCATCCACCGTGCATAAGATACCATATTGACATTGGCGGGTGAAGGAGCCACCGATTCTTCCTCTGCCCAGTGCCACCACAATCCTAGAGCCGCCCCTGAGTACTGCTGCAATAAATTATTTCATCGAAGTGAAACCCATGTTTAATAACGTGCTTTAAATCCTATCATCATAAAAATGATATCACGTATACATCTCAGTATTTTAGTTATTCAGAGAGCTGTAATATCACAAATGTAATGGATTCTGTGTCCAGTTGGAGGAAGAGAGCCGGTTTAAGAAGCAAGTAGTGATTCACACACATAGAGCACATAGAAAATCAAATACAAAACAAAGCATTTAACGTGCTACTTTAATTACGATGTGATTTGAGAAACTGGTTAATTAAACGATTTTAAGATGAAGTTTATGATGTTCTACTTTAATGACAAAATAAACTACGTGATTAAAGTGGAAATGTCGAGATTGAAGTTGACATTTTGTGCTTTTTCCCCACTGTGTGTCTTTTTTTTCTCTGTATCCTAATAATCTTTCATATGACACTCAGACAGTGGGCTACAACTCGGCTTTTCACGGCCACTTTGACTGTGACGTCTTTTTTATTTCCGGCACTGTGCGATTTTGTGAACGTGAGCTTTCAAGTTTCTCCAACACGCTATGTCACTCGATCAACTTCCTTTTGTTGATTATACCACGGTTTATTTGAACAAATAGTACGTTTTTCCTTTGCCTCCACTTAGTATTCGCTGAAATTCTTATATTTTCCCCCGTGCTTTTCCCATTGTCTTTTCACAGAAGGCTGAGCTTAAGAGCGATTTATATTGATTTGCATATTCAAAGAGGCATAATTCTGGGAGGGGTTGGGGCGTTACATAAAGTGCGTGCACGAGCGTTAGTTTTCACGCTGATCAGGATTTATGTAGCAGAAGAACGTGGAAGTTGGAGTACGCACAGATTCCTGCATCTAGATTTTTCTGTGCGCAAGCACATTTCGGCTTTTGTGCTTACACCATGTTATAGTGCAAGTTCTACGCACGGCATTATACATGAGGCCTCAGGTCTCCTATTTGCTTTAATTATCCTTGAACTGTCCACCAATGACAAATTGAATTGATTGGACATCACTTAGAAAGGCAAACACAAATCTTTATCAGGTACCCTAATGCACACTGCATATCAGAACAATAACCAAGCCATGAAGTCCAAGAAACTCTCTGTAAAACACTATGATCAAACTGTTATGAGGCACCGATCAGGACAAAGTTCTAAAATCATTTCTAAAGTTTTGAGTGCTCCCGAGAGCACACTGATTTCAATAACTGTGAAATGGAAAAGACCACCAGGACTCTTCCAAGAGTTGGTCATCTGGTCAAACTGAGTAACCAGGCAACAAGAGACTTGGTTAGGGAGATGACCAAGAATCTAATGGTCATTCTAACAGAGCTTCAGAAATCTTCTGCTGAAATTGGACAACTTGTTGGAAAGATGGCCATCTCAACAACACTCCATCAATCAGGCATTTATGGTAGAGTGGCTAACTTCCATTTGGGATTTTCCAAATGGCATTTTAAGGACTCTGATGACATGAGGAAAAAGATTCTCTGGTCTCTTGTGATAAAAAAGTGCTATGTCTGGAATAGACCAGACACTGGTCATCATCAGCCTAATACCATCCCTACAATTAAGCATGGTGGTGGCAGCATCATGCTATGGGGGTACTTCTCAGTGGCAATGGACGGGAAGACCAGTCAGGATTGAGTAACGAATGAAAGTAGCCAATACAGAGAGGCCTTTAAAAGAAACCCTGCTCCAGAATACACATGAACTCAAGTTGGGGAGACAGTTAATCTTTTAATATGCCAATGTCCTGAAGCATACAGCCATGAAAATTCTGGGTTGGATTCAGAACAAGTCTTTGAGTGACCCATCCAAACCCTAGACAAACCCCATAGAAAA
Organism: Polypterus senegalus; assembly: GCF_016835505.1. Taxonomy (NCBI): domain Eukaryota; kingdom Metazoa; phylum Chordata; class Cladistia; order Polypteriformes; family Polypteridae; genus Polypterus; species Polypterus senegalus. The sequence goes on from NC_053157.1 coordinate 54,382,488, forward strand.
TCTGTAGAAAGACCTGAAGATGGCAGTTTAGAGACACCTTCCATCTAATCTGAGTTTTAGAGGATCTGCCAAGAAAATGTAATAACCTCCCTAAACCCTGGTATGCAAAGCTTGTACAGGCTTACACAAGAAGACTCAAAGCTGTAAGTGCTGCCAAAGGGGTTCTATAAAGTACTAAACTAAAGGTCTAAATACTAAAATGAGCAATTTTTTCATAAATTTGCAACCCTTGCTGAAGACATGTTTTCACTTTGTCATTCTGGGTTACTGAGTGTAGATTGAGTGTCAAAAATGAAAAATGTATCTTTTTATCTGAATTGCACCATGAGATTAATAAAATTTTTCTAATCTAATCAAATGAATTAAATGTTCAGAAAGTGAAGAGGTGCGAATACTTTCTGAATCCACTGTATGTGATTGTCTATGATATTTATACAGTAAATGGTTCTTTATTACATACAGTATACATACACACACGTATAAAACTATTTGGCTTGTAGTTGGAACATGAGTACACTGTATGTCCTGCAGAGCAAAGTATTTCTCTCTATTATAAAAAAAAAATCTTGGGACAGACGAGACAAGACTGTTTTTCCTGCGATAAGACTTGATCTTTTGAAGAGACACAGAGAAGAGAGACAGAGAGAAACTTTCACATCCTGCCAGACGGTCAAGTCATGTCATACTTACAACCTTTGGAAGCAAGGCCTGCCCTACTTACCTGTACAACTATTTTCAAACAAGACCATGTTGACCTCTCAGTTGTTGGAATACTTTTGGTAGACACACTTCCTGTGCTCTCAGCTCTTAAAAATTGTATATGTTCTAGATTACACGTCAACAACTAAGTGAAGAATAGACCCAAAAGCTCTGGAGAGAAAAGAATGCCAAAAAGAAAGCAAAAAAGAACAGAAGTAATCTATGTGCAAATTCTGAAAATAAGGAAAGTAATAATCAGCCCGTCACAGTAGACTAGACTTTGTGCCAAGTGATTTAACCATGCCCAGGGCCAGAAAAAGACAAACTAGAATGCTGTAAAGAATTCAAAAACATTGGCATGATACACATGCAGAGCAGGTTAGAGATAATGGAAGTAGGAAAATTTGAAAGTCTCAAAAAAATTATAGTAAAGATCGCATTAGCGCAAACAAACTACTATAGTAAACTATATTACTCGGTGAAATAACTGAACAGCAAAAAGAGATTGAATAGTGTTTAAGGATGTCTGGGGGAGAAGTGAGACAAAAGGACAGCTACTGTACAGGCTTTTAAATGTTCAAAGTGCTGCACTAGAAGCAGATCATGCAGCATTGCAGCAGCAGAAAGCCAGCAGCTGATCAAACAAAGAGGAGGTGAGGTGAAAAAAAACTGTAGTTTCCCATTATATCACTACTTACGAGGGGTTTCGGATGAGCAACTACGTCTCCTTGGAGTGCGTTCAGCCCACTTGTTCACAATGGCATGTAGCGCTGGCTGATAAAGAACATCAGAGCCGATAGAAATTCTGGTTTCAAACTGAAAGAGTGGGAAAATGTAATAAATAAAGTGTGTAGCCACATATTAAATAATGTGTTTAGTCACAACTGAAAAGCAAAAAAGCAAGAGACAAGGAACTGATCTACATTCCTTTTGTACCACAGGCTCCTGCTCTGACACTGATGATACCGATATGCTGTACAGCTGCTTGCATGTTACAAATTAAACCCGCTTCATGAGCTAAGCTATGTGGCATTGCCTTTCCTAATGCTTGTGTATTTTGTTGTGAGGTGTTTTGTCAATATTTTTGGATAGTATTAATGAACAATCTGCACCCCCACCCCTAAAACACAAGAATAGAAAACTGCAGCAACAGCCCACTCTCATCAAAATGATTGTTTCTTATTTTAAAGAAAAGCAGCAAATCAATAAGTAAATCCCAGATGTTTGCTTTTCTCCCAAGTAATACTTTATTCTTCATGCCATTAGTTCTTGGTAGTGAAAAAACAATTCATTATCACTATCTTGCATTTTTGCTGATTTTGTCTGTTCTTCATGCCAGAATGGAATCACTCACAAAGCAGTAGACACTTTGAGATAAAATGTTGAGAATAACACCAAATAAATCATAACTTTAATTTGAATATAGCTTGAACTTTCACAATTGAACGAGTCAGAATTCTAAATGCAAAAATCCTTTACAATATCTGACATTCAGATTGCTTATAGTGATAAATGTTACTCTAAAGATCCACATTTGCTACTGGGAGACAGGGGAGAATATCAATAGTTATTTTTGCCAAGTAGTAATGGAATTTTAGATTAAATAAATTCAGTTTAGTTGTATTGATTCAAACATGGCATCCTTCATTGTTGGCAACTAAAAATGCAGCAAATGTTTTCAGTTTCAAGCATAATGTGAACATTTTCCTTTGCAAAAAATAATGACAAGAAAGGCTATGCAGCATACAAACCCGCACCTTGGTATTTAGTGTGCAGCCTGTCCTGGAAGATACCACAGAATTTTGATTTTCGGAAGGCAGTACACATTAAAACAAAATCAAAACCTTGCACTGCAGCTTTGGATATTAAACAGTTAATATAGTGATATTACTTACATGCATATGGATTCAGAAATTATTTTTCCTCTTATGCAGTCCTGCCAAATTCACTACAGCATACCAAATGCTTTGGCTGTCACATACAGACACAAAAATTACTTTTAGATCACATTACAATTATACTATCAGATTTTTCCTTAAGAACCGCTTTGATCATTCTGTGTGGCAAGTTTCTGCCCTACAAATCCCACTGAGTAATTAATGGAGAGTGATACTCCTTTTAAGTTCTGTTTCATGAAAAACATTTTCGTAACTTTAAATTGTACTTGTTTACTGGGTGAGGACTGTTTCTGCCCCTTTTGATTTTTTGGCCTGCAGTATGCTTAGTCTTTGAATAGGAGATCTTCAGAAAACAGAGATTTCACTCCATACTGGAAAAAAAAAACCCAGAAATGAATCATTTATAACAAACTTACTCCAGGATTAAAATTTAAATTTAGTAAGGCATCTGACATGAATTGGTAAAAAAAGTTGTTGCTGGACAGAATATTATTTCATTTGTGGAAAAATAAAATTGATAAAGGTCTAACCAGAACTGATGCACACATGCAGGCATTTACAAATGAGGAGGAAGCATAATGAAATGATAACAAAATTGACATATCAAACCAAAAATTACACTGACAGAAAAAAGGGATTTTTTATTAGTACACTTCCATTGACAATGCAAACATTCACTAATGGAGGGTCATTAAAAACATACTACACAACAATATGCACACACAAACAGGATGCTTAGCTCAGACTCCATGAATTAGAACACAGTAAAATAAATATGTGTGAACATATAGAAGGTATTTTAATAAACATAAAAGATTTTTTATGTACTTAATATCAATTAAACTGGAAATTGAACTGCAAGAGAGAATAAAAAAATATGTTCTTTTTCATCTGATAATCGAGGCCCTGCATGGTTACTCAACAATTCAAACTGGTACAGGCAAGTGCTGATGACTTTCTTAAAAAGTTACACATTTCCAATGGTTAGTTAATTATTAGTGATGAGACCTTCACTCTTAGTTCCCAGCTAGTAGAGAACATTTTACCAAAATCAATCTCAAACACCAAGAAAAAACAGAAAATGAGAAAGACACAGATAAAGCAAACCAACATAGTTTTTAAGATGTTTAAAAACCAATATGAACAGCCTGTTCTAATAAGAGTGTAAGTGTCAAGACAAAGTGTGGTTCATTTTTCAAGAATATTTTTTATTTACCAGTCATTACCAGTCCCCAATTCCAGTCCTGGAGGGCTGCAGGTTTTCGTTCTATCCCTTTTCTTAACTAGTGACCTGTTTTTGCTGCTAATTAACTTCTTTTGAATTAATTTTAATTTACTTGCTATTGACCACTCAGATCACTTGTTTCTTTTTCCTTAATTAGCAGCCAATAATGAGATATAAAATGAACCAAAACAACACCAATAAACTGTGTCCATCATACAATATCTGAAAATAAAGAAAGATGAAAGTCTCAGAAATGCTGATCTGCTCAGTTTACCAAAACATTTTAACAGTGCTCTTATTAAAGAGGAAATCAACAATTTTGGAAATGCATGCTATTGCACAATGAGAGCAGCAAATAAACCAAGGAAACAGAGAATGGGTTTAATTAACAAGAATCAACACCTAATTAAGCAACTGGCAGGAGTGAAATTGATTGGAGTTTGAGGCCTTGGTCTTCTTTTGGCTCACTCACTTCACATTTAATTTCTATTTGGGTGCCATTTACGCAAAGATATGAAGCAATTCAGAGGAATGATGAAGGAATTCAGGGGAAAAAATCATAAAAAAGTAATTTAAAAATGAAAGGAAAGGGAGTTAATTAGCAGCAAAAACTGGTCACGAATTAAGAAAAGGGTTAAAATGAAAACTTGCAGCAACTGTGATCCTGCAGGACCGGAGCTGGAGATGCCTACTGTAGAGTATAGACATTCATCCTTTAAGGTAAGACAGTGGGAAATAAGGTTTGCATTTTGATAATGAATAAATCAATCCAGAAAAAAATGAGTTTGTTTTAAAACATGTAACTGCTATTGAAAGAAATCAGGTGTTAAAGATGTACTTCACCACTATATAGATATAATTATTATTTACAGCAGTAAATGCTTATAGAAAACTATATTGTAGAGGAGGACAGGTTGGAAGCATGCACTTATAGCATGTCGCCACACTCTCCACTCGGTGAACCACCTGGATTGGGACCTCAGCACCACACTGGAACAGTGTGAGGTTTTTTTAGAGTGGCTGGAGTGACAATCCTGTCACCAACCTCCAAGTTGGAGGACCTGTTTACAGAGATGGATGAAGATTAACATCATAGTCAGGACGAAGCAATTGCAGGTTAAGGGCCTTGCTCAAGCGTACAATGGAGTAGAGTCACTTCTGCCATTTATGGGATTTGAACTAGCAACCCCCCGATTGCTGGTGCAGATCCCTAGCCTCAGAGCCTCCATTGTAGTTTGTAGAAAACAGAATTCACAATATACGAATGTATGCATATGTGTCATTTAACTTTATCTTGTTAGAAGATGCACTGATTCAAATAATCATTCAAGAAATGATTATAAAAGTATTCTTTTCTTCCATCAGTTGGTAATCACTAGACTCACATCTGGAAAACATTGACATATAACACATGATGGTATTAGCAGTGATGTTTCCACTATAAATGTTTAATTATAGTAACACGCCTTACAATTTAACGTCCAAGTGCCAATAGTATTATGCACCACACATTAATAGTAAACTCAACAGGATCAGTGCAAATAGAAAAGACATATTTATCTGCTATCTCTTTTATACAGGCATATTTGCTGATATATAGTGTTTCTTTATTTAAAGCAAAGTATAGAGGGTACAGAGTTGAAAGGGACTGGAATTGTGAACGCATGAAAACAGAAACTGAAAACGAAAATGGGGGAAAACCATATCACCTCCTGTTTAGCTTTCTTTCACCTAACTTCAGAACATTGAGTGTGTCTGCACATGCACACACACACATGACTGGATTAAGGGGAAAAACTAAGGCAGAAACCTGGTTTCTTAAAAATGCATGTTTACATGGTCAAGTAATCTTTTGGAGTTCTGGTTTTTCAAAACTCTCTGATTTAATTAAACTGTGCAAAAAAGAGTTAATCGTCATCATCAGCCACCATGAATCTGGAAATAAACATGATGCCTGTGATAATTTTCTTGTGTTTTATAAATATGTTTAGTCAAATTAACACTGTATTTATTGGGTTTTGATACTGGATTGCATGCAGCACACTCTTTTCTACTTGGCTGTGTAATTGAGCCTTGAAAAGGACACAGTATGTGTGATTTTTGCTTTACACCCAGTGTTGCTGGAATAATAATAATGCAGGTATTTTTACTTCAATAATATAAGCATTGCATTTGGTTACTCATTACTTTAAATGGGAGTTACTTTTAATGTGTTACCCTACTAATCTTGAGATTGCGTTACTAAGTTTAGCACTGTATGTTTAGATCATCTAAATATAAATTTACTAATTTCTGAAATACAGAGAGAGATTAATTCAGCCATTAGAAGGATTAACGTGAGCATTTGCCTCTGGAATGTACGTTTGTGGGTGATTCTACCAGTGGCTGCTGAAAGTGTGCGCGAAGCTAACACAAGTGCAGACTGACAGAGTGCAACGGTGTCACGCGCAGACTACAAAATCTTCACCAATAACCCAGTTAAGGGTTTACGTGGCCACATAATCACATTATTTGTGAAGCAATCTACCTCTAGTAATTAGGTTTCTTAGAGACCAATAACTTGGTTTCTCTGGGTTAACATGGAATTTTAGAAGCCATGTTTCTGTGAATAACAGAGTTATTCAGGTTCATGTAAACACACCTGTTAATAAAATCTAGATACTTACATTTTATAGTATTTTTAGAATAAAAGCACTTTACATACACATAAGGGGAGCCACATCAACCACTATCAATGTCTTGCATCCACCTGGATGATGCAACGGTAGCCATTTTTGAACTGGTACGCTTACAACACATGAGCTATGAGGTGGTAAAGGGATGAGGGATAATTAGCCAATTAGAAACAGGGACAATTGGGGAGCTAAAATGGAAAAAGTCAAGCTGGGCAAATTCCATTCTTTAAGATCCACCAGTAGAATTGTGTTCTTCCATCTTCCACAGAAGCCAAACTGACAATTTTATCTCTTACATCTGGCATTTATGAATTACCCGGGATTTTAGAGTAAGCTGTAGTGTCGCCTGTATTTCTTTCTATACTTAAATTAGAGTGTTTCAAGTAGGAAAAGGTGGAACACTACGTATAGTGCCACTGTGGTAAAAGAATTATGCAGAGTAGCACAAATCCCCAAAGTGGGAGGCAGGTTGAAAAAATGTAAAAAGAAATATATTCCTTTAAACAAGTCCATGATCTTAAAATCAGAATACAAAATATATGCAGAATGCAGAAGGTAATACTCAAAAAATATTATATTGAAGCAAAGTTCAAATGATTACAAATAAAAAAAAAGCGTAAAATATATAGGCACAAAGAGGTGGTTGGAGTGTACATTTTGCATAACAATTAAAAGTGTCATTCTTTAAAATGTACAATTCATGCTCAGTTCATAATTATAGATTAATAATAGCAGGTTTAGCATTTAAAGAAAGATTCTGAAGATTGTAAAAGTTGAAAGAATTGTTCAGTTTATATGATGGGATAAATACAGACATTTTCTTTATAATGTACAACATCTGCATTATGCTACAAAGAATCCAGTTTCAGTTTAGGCTGTTTTAGATGCCAAAACGCAACTAAAATTAACATAAGGAGGTTTACTGCTACAGCTGCAGAACTCTGTATTTTGTGTGCTGTAACACAATTCATATTTACATAAAGCAGCAACCTAATTGGAAACAGCAGAGGGCCATAGCCACTTTTGGAATGCCATGGCACCCCAAATCAAATTAAAGTACCATATATTTACAAAGGGTTTATAGTTTATTGGCACAATATACCATACCATTCCATATATTTATAATATATCAGTTGTAAGTGGTAGTAATGTGTTTATCCAACATGTCATGTTAAACAAAAATACATGTTGAAGTTTTGCTAAACGTAGTCCATTCATCTTCTTTCTCAACTAAGGGCCACTGAAAATAACAGTTCATCCCACTGGCAGCACCGGATACAAATCTGTAACAAAATCAAATATATGCCCCCACACTTACTTGTGCACATTCTACTTAGAGTCAGATTGCAAAGAATTAGATTTGGACTAAAAGAAAACAAAATTGGTGAATCAGGTAAAGGATTTCTGAGAAAATTTCTTTTAAATGCATGCTTGCAATGCACCTGACAGAAATTATGATGGGAAGAGATTTAAATCTACTTCAGGGACAACTGAATCTGAAGTATGAAAGTGAGTTGGAGAAGAACTGTCTGTGGGAAAAGTTCAAAAGCAGTTGTCTCTTGTGTCACGACATTGGTAGGCAACAGTTCCACTATGTCATCACCATTTTTTATTTTTCACTTTCATTTAATAAAATGAGGGATGCAGAGAATGAGTGTGATGAAATTCATATATGAAAGTAATAGAGGAAGGTGAGGTTAGGGTCAAAAGCAAAACTGATTCAAAACTAAAATGTTGAAAGTTTTGTATTTAAGCCAACAAAGAAATTTAAAAATTTCTTCCTTCTCCTTTCTTTCCAGGTGAGTAAACTCTATTTATTGTTGATGACAGAGCGAGCTGAAATGGCACATTTGCAAGGTGCCCATAGTATTTCCTTTTTCCCTAGAATGAGGGGTTGTGACACCTTCTTCTCTCTTGGTTATGAGTGAAAGTGTTTAAAGTGGCAGGCATAGTCAGTTGGGAGTCATAATCTATTTCCAGGCTGGCAAAATCAAAACTGTAAAGGAAGCAGATGGATACATAAATTCTCTGATCCTTTACCAGGACCGCTTCCTAAGTTCCCTTTGAATTAGTCTCTGCCATGTTAAATATATTTCATGCCACTTGACAACTGCCTTCAAAAAAGTTACAAGGGAAACAGGATTTCTCTTGCCAAAAAAAAGGTGTTTCCTTTTTTACTACAAAAGTACAAATAAAGAGCATGCGGCTTGCTCTTAAACAAGATGACCGTTACAGAACATACACATAGTGACGAGCGGTATCATAGCAACCAAAACTCACAAACAGTGGAACTGACGACGCCATCATTGTTCAACAACAAACTGGTCAAAAGTGATAAATTAATACAAATAATCTTAAGAGAATGTAAACATTATGATTGGTCTCCAATTAAAGTGTGACAGACAAGTGTGAGTCATACGTAGCAACTATTAGTGATTATATTAATAAGAGCTGAAGTTATATATGCTAATAACAAAATGGGCATGACAGGCTAGAGCAAAAAGATATAGTAACTAAATGTTTACAAAAATCATAATTAATAAACAGTAATAGTAAAATAAGAAAAAGCTACATATAATAATTTGTGTAAAGTTCATAGTATAAAGTAAGTTCAAAAATTGAAGAAGAGGGACTAAACAAATGTAACATTACCCAAATGACTGAGTGGTTTGATATTTCACAGTCACTAGATGTTTTTCACTGTTTCCAACATGGGACAAATTCAAAATGGATTTGTAGGAAACTGTTTAGTTGTTCCTGTTTATTTTGAAACTGAAATGTTGATACTTTGGTGGATACAGGAATAATTAAAAGTCACTGGCCGAGTGCTGACCATTTGGATTTTGTACTGATTGATAAAATGGATACTTCATTATTACTTTTTGCTGTGGAGAGAAAATCTTTGACTGTTGCCCTGTAAATTTTCAGTTTAGGATGCTAAATTAGATGATAAGAACATTGTCTGTGTTTGTTACTTTTGCGACATATACTGTGATGTTGTTCTACCAAGTGACAACAGTACAGGCCAGAATGGTACAGGTGATCTGAGTAGGATCACATTACTATTCATTATACTGGCATAATTTTACTAATTGGCTAATAATCTAATCCTATTTTGATATTTTTCTGTATTGCAATAATATTAGCTATATGGAATTAACACTTCTACAAATAAAATGTCAATACAAATAAATGTAATTAACCTGCAAGCATAAATACATAAATATTTTCACTAAATTAGTGCAGAAGACTGTAATGTCAAGATGTTATTTTTCATAAAGTACCTAATAAATTACAGGTACTGTAAGCACTATTGTAAAGCCTGTAAGACAAACCTTCATAGACCTTGGTCATTTTCAGAACTGCACAAAATCATTGCTTATTGTGACTTGTCAGCTGTTTCATAGAGAACAGCTTTCTCAGCCCTCTCCTTCCATGTTTAGCTGTTGAAAATATATATAGCCAGGAATATAAAATTCTTCACCACCTAAACAAGCCAAGTGTTCTTTTGTCTCTTTTAAAGTCCTACTAGTTATTTTTATTTACATGTAGTTCAAGATTACAGTTTGGTCACATTGATCCTGTACACATGCTCATCATGAAATCATGTCTCTGTTTACTGCCTCATTAATATGAATCTACCATTTTAAAATATTGTTAGATATCTGCTATAGTTATTAACACAATTGTTTGAGAAAAAGGGAAGGTGTATTCAGAAGAGGACTGTGCAAGTGGGACCATTAAAGTAGGATGGACAGGCTGTGACTTAGACCAGGGTCAGCAAAGATCTGTTGGCTTTTTTTTATTTTGCGACTCTTTTTTAAGCTTTAGATGTAGTTTTGAGGGCAAAAGATCAAATAACTAATTCAAGAAAAGACAGGAAATAACATGAATATGTTATTTGATAACACTACCATAATAACTGTAGGAGGTCATATTAAATTTCAGAGAATGTTTAAATAAAAAAGCAAAGCAGAAAGGTAACCTGTTTCAGACAGAAATATATTGTTTGTTTGAGCTTGGCTAAAACACTGGCAGCTGACAAATAAATGTGATTCTGGATATGCAGTAAAATATAATGTTGTATAGCACAGTAGATGAATGTTAACTCTCAGGTAATGGCTAAGCTAATTAGCAACTCTTAACTGGCTCCATAAATGTGAATATTCATGTGATCTACAGTGCACTGTTCATCTTCTGCCATTCAAAAGAAAATGAATGACTAATTAAATTAATCTCTGAATCTGTGTCAAGTTAAACAAGGAACAAAAGATTATTGAAATGCTGGAAGAGTTCTAACATCTTTAACTGCTGCAGTACATTTTAAATAAACAGCTGCCAGAATTACAACGGGGGTTCTCTGATATCTTAAAGTGGTCTTCCCTCAACTTTTCAATAATTTTCTTAACTTCACATTTGTTACAGTTCATGTTGTCACCTTGTAACATTTGAACTAGGAGCACAAAGAAAACCGAGTAGTAGCTCTTGATGCCTTAGATTTTTTTTCCTTTAGTTTTTGACCTTTGATTACTGCAGACTGGACACACTAAGGAATAAACACCTGGGGTGAAGGCACAGCCCAGAAGGCCAACGGAACAACTCTCCAGGACCATCTTTTTGGTCACCTGACCTGAGAGAGCCCATTAAAAGGAATAACTGTAAGTGGACAAGGCAGTTCACATCTGACAGCAGCGAGAGGAGGAATTCAACCCTTCGGAAAAGGATGTACCCTATTCCTGTTGTGGAATGAAGCCCATAAAGAGCCTGACAGAGGACCTCAAAAGAAAACCAAGATTTTTTTGAAAAAACGTGATGTCAGACTAGCAGAAGCCTGATTGTATTTTTTTTTCAATAGTTTTGTTAAATTTGCCCTAAGTAAACTGTGCTTTATTTCACTTGATTTCTCATCCCACTGGTCAGAGAGCCTCCAGGAGGTGGCACATTATAAACCTTCTGGTCTCCCATATCTCCAGAGCCTGCATGCCTTTTTCTAAAGGATAGAGATCTGCATTTCTGACAGACTGATATTGCCATGTTTATAGCAGACAGGATAGATGTACTACACTTAACTGGTTCTTTTTGCCCCGATATACATATTCACGGTTCACTGACAAAAGCGCGATAGACATATGCGCCCCGACAAAACCGCGACCGACAAATGAGCGCCGACAAAGCCTCTAACTGGTTTTTGACAAATGCGCGCCGGCAAAATCGCGAGAGAGGCCAAGAGAGTGGGACTCCCTTGCTGCAATCCTTCCTACATAGGCAGGGCGTGATCTTAAGGACTATCTGCGTGCCGTGCTGATGCCATGCCGCGTCTCATAATATTGACTTCTAAAATAAACATTATTATATATGCTTTAAACTAGTAATTCATATTTAATGAAACTTTCGCGATTTTGTCAGCCCGATTTTGACACCGCGTTTTAATCGACGCTATTTTGTCGGCGAGCATATGTCTAGCGTGCAAATGACGGGTCACACATATTCACTGCACATGTGGTTTACTGATGAATAATTCTGCTGCCTTCAAAGAGATTCCATTTTTCATGTAAAAACTAACAGAATAGTACGTGGATCCATTTGGCAAGCTGTGGCTGGGAAAGGCTCAGTGTTGTCAGCAACAGGGTTCTGTGAACAGACAAAGGATTCTCTCAGAGAAGTAAATATGCCTTTGAATTTTGAAAATATGCTACAATATCAGACATGGAATGACTTTAAATCTGTAGTAGATCAATGTGAACTGCTACAGTCTTCATTAATTGTCAGGAGGTTGTTAATGTTAACTGTCAAGAGGTTGTGATATTTCCAAGGAAACCACTGATTTCTTATACTGCCCCGAGGTCTATTGTGTTATGCCAGTGGGTTATACAGTCTTTATCCGGATTTTGCCACAAGTATCAATTATTTTCTTCTTTCACCACAGATTACTTTGGCAGAGACTACACCAGTCCCCAGACTGTGTTGATGAGTAGTTCTGTGCGGGAATGCCTCATGGTATGCTTTAAACTCAATTAATGTGGGAGCATCAGACATGGCATCCTGTGGTACTCTGAAACATAAGTACCCTGTTAAATATCTCCTTGGTCTCATTCTTCTACTTAAAATAAACAACAAAAATAAACAGCTGTTTCAAGCAGAATAAACACATATGAAACAACTGCATAACAGCACTGTGTGTTTAATGCATTTTTTCTAGTAAAGTTTGAATATTCCAGAATTAAGTGCAAAGACCTGGAAATTAATATGATTTACAGATTGTATTTAAACCACAGCCCAACAATATAAAAACCCTTCTAAAATTACCCTCATCAATTCTAAAAATGTTCACACTAGATGAAATTTGCAACTAGGCACATTAGTTAATCTGTAGTCTTCAAAACAATATTTTGTTTAAAACACCAGATATGTATACATAAAAATACAGGGTGGGCCATAAGTTTCCTTACATAGGAGAAATAAACATTTTTTTTTATGGAAAACCATTTTTATTTATATAATATGCTCTACATGACTGCCATTGTTTTGAAAACACATTTCAATACGTTGTCCGCCACTGCTGATGAACATGTATTAGCACAGCTGGAGTTATGCTTGCAATGGCGTTGGTGATACGTTCCCTAAGATAATTTATGTTTCAGATACCCTAAAAAATGCATCTGAATAAAGAGCAACGAATTGAAATCATACTGATGGCTGTGTCAGGACTGAAATGTGTTTTCAAAACAAATTGCACTCATGTAGAGCATATTATATAAATAAAAATGTTTTTTCATAAAAAAATGTTTATTTTTCCTATGTATGGAAACTTATGGGCAACCCTGTACTATAGTGGAGTTTAGTTTGTCTGTGTATATATGTACCTATGTAGGCTTACTGCTAAAAAGTGCATATTTACTATAAACTGATTTAGGAATACTTTTAAAACATAGTTTTCAACACAATACAAAAGCACAAAAAAAAAAAAATTAACTAATAACCAGTTAGAAAAATGCATGCAATGAAGTAATCAATAGCACTACATAAAGCAGTCATCATAAAATTCAGCATCTCCAGATCTAAAAACATGTTTGTCTCCTTCTTCTTTGTAATCAAGTGGTAAGTATATGCAACAACACTGGCATCTTGCTTATGACTGGTGGCTGTGGGGATAGTAAGACAGATAAACAGACTGGGGCAGTAATGGCTGTTATATGACCATTGAACAAGTGGGGAACTAGAAACTCTGATACATTTCTCAGTTGAACATTTAATCTACATCCCCATTCTCACCTATTGTCATGAGCCTGGGGCTTTTTGAAAAGAAAGACATCCCAGGTACAAAAGGTGGAAAATAGGTTCCCCCATATTTTTGATGATGACTAAAACAGTGGAGATTCGTTTTACATACAGTTAAAATTCAATTTGCATGTGAATGAGGGTTTTCAAGTTGTTTGGGAGTTTTTTGGGAGTTTTTTTTTTGTCTTCTTGGAGAGTCAAGGCTGGGGGCTGTCAAAAAACAGGGCCTGTTAAAGCCCATTGAGGTATTCCTTTTGTTATTTTGGGTTATGCAAGAAATACATTGTTGTTGTTGTTGTTAGGAGTATTCTGTAGCTGGAACCGCTACCCCTTTCTTTGATCACCCATTAATTCTGCTGACACTTTCCCGATCATCCACATGGATTCACACGCTCTAATTTGCCTCAAGCACTGCCTGCTTGAACATTCACACTGCTGGCTCTGCTTTGCAAGGCTCATTTCGCATGATCTGCGTTCACTTCCCCACCACCATAAATTGATCCAGACTAGGATCATTTCAGAAACTTTGTGAGTACAGATTATTTTACCGAAAACAAATGTTGTTGCAATGGGCAGCAAACAATCAGTAGCAATTTTTTGCAAATACATTGGCAGGTATATGAATTAAAATTTGAGATGCTTTTGCAGAGTGAAAAAAAATCAACTTGAAAAATAAAGAAACAATAAACAGATTATGTTTAATAACATTGTAAACACTGCAGAGAATCTTCATTTAATAAAATATTTAACTAAACTTGAGGGTAAGTGGATGACATGGTGTCACTTTTGAATTCTGAAGTCTACGTCCTGGGGTTTGTCTTCTAGAACCGTTGCTGTAGATTTTGAATATTCTTCCTGAATCTACATTGGTTTTTCAAAATACTAAACATTACATCAAGAAAATATAATGTTTTACAAAGGTATACTGTATGTTGATTTATTAATAACATATATTTTTATATAATAATCAGTCAAGTAAGGGATCAATAAATGTGGCCAAGTAAATAGAACATGGAAATTAGCAGATGATACTACATTGAAAAAAAAATGTGAACTCCCAGAAGCTTCGGACATTAATCGATAAATTTATCTAATCTCCATTTTACAGATTAATAAGTGTGAAATGTTGGCTTTAAAAATCAGTAGTGTTGACAATGAAGTATCCTGGTTAACTAAACCATGTTTGGGAAATAAGATAACAAGAGTGGTAAGAAAAGAAACATTTTAACTGTAGGACCTATTAATAAAACTCACAGAAATAATAACTCATTGGAATCAGTCTGTATGCTGCACAGTTTTATTATACTAAGATAAAAGTAGTTCAGGACTTTTTACATATTAATGTACTGTGTAACAAATATAACGAATAAATAGTGAATCACTGTGATTTCTGCACTAATTGGTCATGAAAAAATATATATGATTTTTGATTTTTTCTGTATTTTACACATAGAGTTAACTTGCATTTGTAACCAAATAGATAGATAGATAGTGTCACATACATGCAAGTAGGAGGCAGCTAAAGGGCCTGAGTAATTGTAATAAAACATCCGACCGGGGGCGGCGGAGTGCGCTGACTATCTTTCTCAGTTCCCTACAGACCTTTCCCGGGAAATCCTGCAAGTTTCTGGCGCCTCAGAAGACATCACTTCCGGTGCCGACCCCTTTGCTGATGTCACTTCCAGACCAGAAGACATCACTTCCGGTGACGCGCCCTTTGCTGACGTCACATCTGGTTCAGAAGACATCACTAACGATTCTGGCCCTTTTGCTGACATCACTTCCTTTATGGGCCTTTAAAGCCTCCATTTTTGTCTCTAACAATCCGTTCCGTTTTTGACTCAGTTCTATGCGCATCGAGCCCCAGTAGCACTTCTTGACACACTTCACAGTGTTAGTGTGTCAGAGAGAGGATGTGCAGCGTTGTTCATAAATAGGAAAAATATGAGCCGCAGATTAAGCTTCCTTTTAAAATGTACACATAAGGTGTTAAGATATTCTGTGTCTTCATGGAGAGAGTGGAGCAACAGAGGCATATTTGGAATTGTAAACAATGACAAAGATGATTAAAAAGAGAAGAGCTACAATATCCTGCTGCTGCTATTCATTGTCTTCATGAGTAAACATCTGGATCTTTGGATTTTTCACCTGAGCCAAGCGACCTGAACACAGCTGGAGAGACTGATCCTGACCCTCAGACACAAACCTTTCCTTGTTGCTGTTACATAAGCATCATCTGATGATAATGATGATGATATACTTCTTGTTTGTATTGTTGTTTGAATATTCCAAGTCAACTGAAAACAGCAAATAGCATTAAAAGCTAAACTAAAACTTTTTATCAACTAAAGTTTATGACTTTTGTCCTACACCATTATTTTGAGGTGTGTATATGTGTGTGATTTTGAGCTAGCAGTGGCTTTAAGATAAAAGATCCTAGTTTTAGGGAGCTTATGTCCTGAGGTGGGTGCAGGACTCCAAAGATGTATCTTAGCTCTCCTACTGTTTTGTGATTGTTACGAATGAGATATCGAGATACAGTTAAAGCTTTGAAAATATCTTTTTTGGACACATGAGGGCTGCATTTCTTCTGGCAAGGAGTTGATTTTTGCCTTTTGTGCTCATCAATCTATAATCCTGCAAGTAGACCACAGCTACACTGTAAAAAATCGATATAATTTTACAAGTATTTCCCACTGTAAAAGTACTGTTTTATTACTTTAAAATATTTTACTGTAAAACACAATACATTATAAGAAATAACTCAGAGTTAAGCATTTCACAGTAAATTACAGTACTTGCAGGGAAAAAATGCATCCTGGGAAGTCTAACTTTTAGCTGAAAATAAACAAGGTTGCAATGAAACCTATAGCATACCCAATATCACAAAAGTAATTTTTCCTTCTCCTCAACACAACATGGCTTAAGATTTTTTTAACTATTGAATCTGGTTTGACTATTTTTCTGAAAAATAGTAGTATTAAGTTGATGTAAATTAAAATGCATACCCTTTTTACCCCAGGTTGACTATGTTTGAGTAATTTGCACCTAAGGAAAAATAGATTTGTATGGGTTGCTATGTACAATATTACACAGTTTTTCAGGACCTTTTCTATATTTCAGGGGTATTTCTTAGCAGAGGATACTATAGTTGCATAAAACTTGATGGTCTGAATATGAAAATGCCTGCTTTGGTACAAAATTGCAAATGGTTCCTAGTGATCTCCACACCTCTGGTCATTGGAAAAAAAAGTTAAAGATGTTTAATAAACTTATTTTGTTCAAAGTGCTGCAATTTTTGTGTTGTTGTGGAACCTTATTTAAGTCGTTATCACATTATACGTACTCAAGTTGAACAGGATGTTCAACGCGATGATTGCAGTTGTTGACTTTGTCACCTGACTATTTCAATTTACTGGCTAGAAATCACTCAGAATGTCACAGTAAGTGACTGTGTGATGATTTTCCAGCATAATTTCTCATTTTCAAAGTATCTCAAAGTCGACCCTTTTTTGACAGCCAACAACGTGCTGCCTGAATGATCCTGCACCTGTGTAGTTTACAGGTACAGCAAGATCAGTTGAAATCTCAGCCTTTTTTTTCTTTTTTCTGCTGTCGTGGTATGTAAAACACAAGACAGCAGACAAACAAGCCTCACTTATATTTGTGAAGTCTAAAATATCCATGTTTCTTATTCCTTGTAAATGCATTATATGTGTGTGTTTCCAGGTAAGTACTCATTGATTCACAGCTTTCACACACAACTCTATAACATAAGCTAAAATTAAATCTGTTTGTGGGGTCAGTCATAGACTGGTTAGACTCAGTTGCTGGATATGTCACACTGCATGACTAGGAGTCACAGGAGAACATCTCGAATGTCCTGATTTGTGAAGATTATTCCCATAAATTTAAATAAAGTCTACAACTGAAAATTGCTGGTAATGTCTTGTAATGCCTTTAAGGTGGGTTGTCTTTGATAAACTGGCAACCGTGCCACACACCCTACATAACAAACATAACCTTCTTCTAATAACAACACGTGTAGACTTTTTCATCCATTGAAATTCCTCCAGTATCTTGAAGATCTTTGTAGACTAATAACTCTCCTTTTGTAAAATAAAACAACATTTTGTTTTATTTTTATTAACAATTGATATATACAGGCATGGTGGCACAGTGGTAGCGTAGTTGCCTTACAGTTAGGAGACCTGGGTTTGCTTCCCGGGTCCTCCCTGCGTGGAGTTTGCATGTTCTCCCCGTGTCTGCATGGGTTTCCTCCCACAGTCCAAAGACATGCAGGTTAGGTGCATTGGCGATTCTAAATTGTGCTTGGTGTTTCCTGCCTTGCGCCCTGTGTTAGCTGGGATTGGCTCCAGCAGACCCCCGTGACCCTGTAGTTAGGATATAATGGGTTGGATAATGGATGGATTTATATATACATATATATGTAAATATATGCATGTGTGTGCAATAATTTAATGTTAATGATGACAGGCATTTAACTTATAATAGCCTTTCCTGGATCAAAACATATTAAATTAAGGCCAATTTTTTTACAATGTGTGATTTTTAAATGTTTATCTTGCAGTACATTACTGGCAACAGAGGTGTTTGCAGTAGTCTACTCTACAACAATTACAGTAAATTGCTTACTGGTATTATTTTCATGTACTGTTTTTTACGGTAATATTTACAGCACTTACTGACAAATCAGAACAGTGTTTTCAGTGATTTGCTGTAAAATGTAACCTGAAATATTTAACAGTGTATACACAAAGTAGTCAGAATGAGATTTGAGCAGTCTCAAATATTATTTATGACGTGTCCCTGATGCATAATGTAAAGAACGTAATACATTTTTACATAGAGCATCTTTTTTTTTAGTCAATAAATTTAAATAAACAAAATGTGATATATAGTCAACACCTGGAATATTTAAGCTGCTACAAGTTTTACAACATATAATTAAAATATAAAAAGTTATAAAATATTGGGTGTTTTACTAGAATTACACTTTCTGCTACAGTACCTATGTTCATTAAAAAATGTTCTCTAAAAAAATGACAGTTCCACAAACTTCACCTATATTGCATAATTGAGTTAATTTATAAATGATTAGAAACATTTAGGTAAATAATTTTTTATTAGTAACCAAATAATGCTATTTCATCAAATGAATATGCACTTCTGTTTGATACTGTTACAAGTTATGTTTTGAAATCACTGAAGAAAGGTTGCAGTCTATTCAATTACTGTAAATACTACTGTGTTAGTTCATAATTAATAACTAAATGTTGCTGACAATAAATTGGATTTACCATTTTAAATGAATGTAGAAATGTAAATAAGACATGTACATCAGAACAATTGCAGTAAACTATATCAAAGAACATTATAAAAATAACTGATACTAGCCTCGCTGAAATATAAAGTTAAATGGCATATTATTTTGACCAATTTCACATTAGCAAATTAAACAAAATCTCTGTTTAACTGCTGAATAAATATGATCTTTATAGTCTTTTTTGCAATTACAGCCTCAAAAGTAATTACATTTTTTCATTGTTTTGCATTACTACAAAATCTATTCAAAATCAACTGTCAGCTATATATTCATTAAATTATTTTGGAATTATACATAATTTTAACTCAAAACCAGCAGGGGAGCACTGTGGTACAGCAGTTAGGTTAGCTGCTTCATTAATCCAGCACCCCGGGTTTTAATCTTAAAACCAGCTTTTGTCATTTTGGAGCCTGCTCTCCCCCATGTCTGTAAGAATTTTCCTGCAAAATATCTAATTTTTCACCAGCATTGTCAATGATGTTTTGGTTAGGTTAATTGGTTTCTCAAATTGGGCCTGTACCAAGTGAGTGAACATGATGTCTGTGTGTATGTCTGTGTAGCTCCTTCCAGCCAGATTTCCTGTCTTGTGTCAATTAAAGGCAGGATAGGCTCTAGCTCTTAATGACCGTGCATTAGATAGAGACAGCTAAATTATGTCAGAAATAAAATGTAAAGATTTTATTTACTATTCTAAAGTAAAACACAAAAACTAAATACATTTATATTGAACACTGTGTTAATCATTTTGATTATCTTAGCTAAATTATAAATGAATACATTTCAACAAAACAAAAAAAAAAACCCTCAAATAAAATAAATAATACAGCAATGCTTAATTTACTTTATTTAAACTATATAGTGATTATTATTTGCATTTCTGTTTCTCAAACACATTAAATCAGACTGCCAAATAACAGGGAAGAAGAAGATGTTGCAATTGCAGTAACAATGAATAAATCAACCCCAAACAAACAAAAGTCTGCTGATTGTAAGGTAATGTAAAATTTTATATCTTCACCCATCCAATCTCTGAAACCATCTTTTTATTGAGCAGAGAAGACTACGTGGGGTCCTAATACAGATCTTTAAAATTCTCAAAGGCTGTGATAAAGTAGATCCAGTAGAATTATTTTTTATATTAGGGGTGACTCACATACTCAAGGACATCAGTGGAAATTAAGTGAAAGTGCATTTAAGACTGAAACCAGGAAGAACTTCTTTAAATAAAATGTTGTGTGGGAATCTGGAACAAAATACAGAGGCATGTAGTCGATGCAGAAACTTTGATAGCCTTTAAGAAGTATCTGAATGAGATATTCAGACATCTTAGCCATTAGCTAAATAAACGAACTTGATGGACTGAAATGGTCTCCTCTCGTTTGTCAGATTTCGTATGTTCTTACTTGTCTGCTGTTAGTGTTTTAATAAAGGTCAAACAAACAATATACTTCTCTCCAAATCAGATATTTCTATTTTGTTTCATCTTTTAAACATTCTCTAAAATATAATATGACCTCGTACAGTCAGAATCGTAGTTTTAGTAAAGGTCAGATTAATCATATAACCTGTGTGTTCCGGAATTGGTTAATTGATTTGTTGCTCTCAATACTACAGCAAAAGCTTGAAAAGGGGATAAAAAAATTATCTATAAACCTGTGTAATAAATTTTGAAATTATTATAAAACTGGAAGTAAAATAATTCTGATTTCAACTCTTTGCAGCACCCTCAGTCGAATTTAATATGGCTAAGGGGGACGTCCTGTCCATCCTGCTTTCAGTACCTGGTTCCGTATGCTCAGGCTTGTACGAGAGAATGGACTTCCGTTCCATCTTTGACAACGTTATTGTGTATTCCAGTTCGAGATCGAGACCCTGTGCTGCAACACAGGGCAAAAGGCGGTAACTATGGGTGGTAGACGCTTTTATGGTAGAACATACTACAACATTCCCACACTCACTTATACTGGAACCCCAAGTGAACACAATGAGAATGTGCAAATTTCACGTAAAACAAACAAAAATCCTTTAACTGTGAGCCAAAACCTTAAGTCGTATCGCCCTTTTACCTCTAAATAACTTTAAATAATGAAGAAAAGCTAACAATAGATATATAGATAGATAGATATATAGATAGATAGATAGATAGATACTAATCTGTATACCCATATGTAGTTCTATTAGTAAATCCCATAGAAAAACCATGATTTTTTGTACAGTATCCGTACAACTATTACATTTTTCGTGTACACAGTTTCTTAGCAAAGTTGGTTTGTTGCAGTGGATGTGTTATCAAAGACATTATACACAAAATAAATTAAAATTAAATAAAAAAAAAATCTGCCTGGCGCTATGTGACGATCGCGACATGGCTCGTTCTTCTCGCGTTACACCCACGCGAATACTCAGCCAGCGCGTCTTTTCCTCAGTAGACGCTGTGATCCCCTATGTGTAAATGAACCCTCCAGCAGTATTCCTGGAATTGGGATTTCTCCGCTCAGACCGCTGGGTCAGTGCGGAACGACACTTCCGGGAGCGATGACGCTGCGCAGGAGTTTTTTGTTGGATATGGGATATGTTATTTTTTTTTACTGAACAGTGCTTTGGCGTTTTCGTGTTTGGCATCTTTTGGAGATAGTCGGGACACACCCGGTCATCACTGCCTATGACCCGCAAGACTTCTTGAGCCCATGGAGAGTAAGTAGCCGGCCACTTTGTACCTTGGTGCTTTATCAGTATGTGTGGGAACGCGTGGGATGACTTAATTCTCAAAAGCAATTTGAGTGTTTGCTGTATCTACCATACCATTCTTTCTGAAGCCGCTGTTTTCAGCGCGTCCTGTCTTGGAATGTTTCGAACACGGGCTGTGATTTCTTACTAATCGGTTCGTGGTCTGTATATTTCTCTTGAGCCTTCATGTCCTTCCCCACCCCCACTTTTCTTAGTTGCGGAGGTGCGGTCTGCTAACTCGGATGCCAGTCGGTAATATGTGAGTGGAATATACTTTTACACGGTTTATCTACTGTTAGACGTATTTAATTCACCCGGAATTCACCAATTGTCAGAACTAGGCAATGCACTGATGTAAAACGATGAGATCAGCACGCACTTAAAGTAAATGCTGTAATCCGCTTGCTGTCAGTAGACCTGCTGGTGGCTTATTTCAGCGTGTAATGGTGCAGCGATTTTTTAAAATGAAAGATTCCTGGCACAAATATGTTTGTAAAGTAATTGCCATCACATAAAGATAAATTCCTGTTATCGAACAACATACCACTAGTAAAGCGAATTTATTAAGTCTCTACATGACGACGTTTTGGTTTAATGACAGCTGAAAAAATACTGTATATCTGTATTGAGAAATAGCTTGCCTTATATCAATGCTGGCTTCGGGGCACGCAGTGTTATTCAGTATATCACAGATAACGGAGACTTGGCTTTTAGTTTTGTTTTGGGGCTTCCCGTATTTTTCCACTTTGTTGGAGAAATCTCGTTGATGTGTGATATGAGGGACACAAACAGACCTATGGAGTTAGCTTGAAAAAATAGATACTGAAGAAACAGCTTTTGCAGTCTGCATCTCCATAATAGCACAACCTTCGTTTTAGTGGATTTCTCTTTCAAATGATTGATGTTAGTTTAACATTATGTCCGCCTCCTGTATTTTGTTGAACTATATTAAAAGTATGCCAAAAATTGAGTGTGGGATGACATGGTTATTAAGCCAGAGGTTTTCGCTTCAACTGCCCAGCGCTACTTTTGGCTCATTATTTCTGTACTGAAGCATTTTCACATTTCAGTTGCAGATGACCAGTAGCAGGTGTGGCTCAAACCTGCTTTAGCATACAGTGTTTGAAAGCATTAACTGTACAAGCTGGACGTTTTAGAATTCATAAAGAGAAATCTGTAGGTTTTAAGGTAAATATTGATCAGGAGTTTGCAGGGAGGTGTGAGATAGGTTGGGTAAGCAGCCAATATGACAGTTGTTTTCAGCAGGTGTTTACTTTTTACTTTGTGAAGGTGTTTTCCTTAAGGGATTTTTGAACAAAAACAAACATATATCTGGTCATATTTTTAATTGCGGGATTTTCTCAAATACCTGGACTGATACTATATATTATGACAGCCAGATGATAATGAAACATGCAAACACATCTGAACTTTGCATAAACAGGAAAAACAAAAGATTCTTACCCTTTCTTTGTGCTAAATTACCCATAGGGGTGAGCTGTCATACTGGACTAGTAAAATTATAATTATTATCATTTTTAAGTGAGCATTCGCTGTATATGTTTTTGTGTTTAGTCACTTTTTCATTATAATTAATCAACAAGTCATTTGTACTTTTTTTTGGTTTTAGTTGAGCGTTCATTCTTATAATGCGTTTACTGGGACTTGTGTACTTGCTTCACATTAATTTATTGATTCTCTCTGGTTTGTTTCAGTGGCCATTATCAGTTTTTGTCAGGGAGGTGTGCATGGTGCTGAAATTTCTTTCATTTTCAGTGGTTTTAAATAGACTTAGTATTAAAGGTATATTATTATTAAGGTATTAAATAGACTTTTCCTTTTTTATTTACATTTGCACATAATGCTCAAAGCACCTATTGCAAAAGTACTGTCTGTCTATCTGTCAGTTTACATGAAATCAGTCAGCCCCTAAATGGACCAGTTTCATTGAGATGTAGCACACTTATTCTTTGAAAAAATTGGCCGAGGCAGTTCAATTTTCGTTAAGGTATCTCAAACAGATTGTGCTGTACAACATTTTAAAATTTCAATATTTCCCATTGAAAAGCATTAGTGAATTTGTGAACTCCTCTGTCTTAAAATGGAGAAACTAGGAATTATTTTACTGTTTCAATTTTACTTTGAGAGTGGTTGGTTAAAGTTGTATATTTTCTTTTATTCGACTGATAGCTGCTGGATGCTGAGTGTGAGTGAGCTCGCAAATAGCTCACACAGCAGCGCTCTTCTCCCATTGCTTTATTTAAGTTAACATAATAGACTACATTAAACTCAGTTCTGTAGAAATAAATGGAAGCAGAAAGCAATTATGTTAGCAGTAAGCATATATAAGCCTGAATTCACTGAACAATATCAGCAGATTATTGTTGTAAAGAATCCACATTATCAATCTGCAGCTAAATGCTGTTTGAACTAATTAATAACAGGAAACGTTCAACTGCCCTAACTGATATAATCATAGGAAGGGTTTAAAAATGGACTGTGGCGTTGAGAGTTTGGAGGCTTCAGTGGCTTTTAAACCCTGATCTCCATTGCCCATCCCTTGATCCAGTCCTAGATAAACACAAACAATCACAGCAATACCCTGATCTTCTTGCTCATATTGTACCACTCATAGTCCCATTATACAATAAATCAGTTCTTTTCAAAAACTCTTTTTTATTTATGTGATTTTAATGTATTACTGTTATAACCAATATTAATACCTAGGCAGGTAACTTATTTCGGTTAATTTTTTCCTTTCAAAGGGTAATGTTGATATTGATTTTATGCAAGTACGGGTCATTATGTATTAGTAGATATTTTCAGTTACTAATTATTGGACACTGTTTTATTGGGTAGCCTTTGAAAACATTATGTTGAAAGAAACTGGATAACAGTTAGTCACAGATCCTCCACTAACACACATCAATCGAAAATTGAGCCACCACAAGCCTATCTGTGCTCTGTTTTTAGCTCCATTTTAAAGTGCTGTTAAATAGCACATATTTAATGTAGTCTTCTAACATATATAGTTCCAATTTATTATTATTTGAATATGACTTATTGGATGAAGTGAATGAAATATGTGAAGTGCTCCAACTTTTATATCACTTAACCAAGTAACTGAACACACCGGAAAGTCGTGCCATGCGTACATTGTCTCATTTATTTATACACCTTACAACCAGTGGACCTTCATTCCGTTCCCAGTATTAGGTTCATTGTAGAACTGGGGGCAGTTTTTAAACCCTACATGGGGGCTACCTAGGGCAAATTCTATAATTATTTTCAAGCATTTAATTGGGTGTGATTTTTTTTTTTTTTTTCCTTAACTCATTGTGGTGGGTTCTGTGTGCCTGAGAGCTGACAAGCAATGAGTGCCCACCTGAAAGCTTACTGTACATAATAAAGTGATCAGGAATGAGAAACGCATGTGTTTTGGACTTCACAAGCAGAATAGAGGCTCATCGGTCTGATGTCTTGTGTTTTACACACCACACTAGAATGTAAAAAAGAAAAACTGGTGTAAAGTTAGGGCTGAACCTTGCTGTACCTGTAAATAATTCGTACAGGCCCAGCTCCTTCAGATAGCATGTTATTGGCTGTAAGAAAAAGGGATGTGCATCTGATATTTTGGAAATATGAAAATATGCAGAAAAGTCCTCAGTTGGATAATTATTATTTTATAATTATTATTACGTGACAAAACCCCAGTGAATTCTAGTCACATAAATTAACATAGTTGGACAAAAAGGTCAGTAACCACAGCTGTCAAGTTTGACATAACTACCGACCAGAAGTTGTGTAATTTGACATTGGCTATAGAGGGGCTGCTTATTATTAAGTGAAGCAATGCAGTGATGTTGCTTTGAGAGGAGGCTGGGGTGTCAAAACATTAAGCATTCATTGGTCAAAGGTTTCTTGGATGGGTACAGGAGCTTGGCGGTAGTAAATTAAAGCTGAAATTATTTTTCAAGAAAATTGGTTTTGTTTTCCTCCAAGTGCTTGTCAGTTAATGGACAAATGTTCGCTTGGAAACTCCCATTATTCTATATATTTGGACACGGTTTAATGTTCTTCATGGAGTGCTGGTTCAGAGCATTTACACAAGTTTTCAGATTTCATTCTATAAATCATACATCATTTACATCTGTGAACACAACAATTTGGTTAGACAGACAGTAAAACAGATAAATCTGATTAACATACAATCATGACAATATAGGTCTATTAATGTCATAACTGAAATATGGGGCATGATGAAGCTGTAAATGCCTAGGCCAATAATGACTTCAGTGAAGCTGAACACCACTGTATTGTGTTTCTTTAGAACATAGCTATCCCATTATTGTCTGAATGATCCCTCCACGATCCTGGATACTCATTCTCATTAATAATGCAGGGATGGACAGATTGTAAATGCATCTGATAGTCTGCTGGGCTACCAGCATTGCAAACCTGGCAGTCCAGGTATGCTTTATGGTAAACCAGCTTTATATATGTGATGGACAGTTACCTGCAACTTTTTGTAGCAATGTTTATGTGTGAAATATTGTTGTACATGAATGCATAGCACTCCTCTACCTGAATGTAAACACAATCAGCATCTTTAAAGAGAACATTTTAGCAAGTAGATGACTTTTAAAGGATTATGTCATGTTGAAGTGTGCACTTTTTCTATTGCCCACAACAATATTTTATTAAAAGTGAACTGAAATATTGCATTAATATTCTAGTTTAAAATTTTAATTTTACACCTAATTTAGATCTCTATCTAAAATATAATCAGTTTTACTTTCAGGGTTATTCTGAGGTGCAAAATGTCTTTTAAAGTGTTACACACCATTGACCACAGTCCGTAATCTGTGTATACAGCTGCACAAACAATTGCCTGGCTTGGACCGTTGAGAGGTTCTTTGTTAGTAAAGATTCAGTTTAGGCCTGAAGAAGCATTTTCACACTTTGCAGTTTTTATTAAGAGTCATTCTCACTACCTTATGTGTACCTTTTTGGAGCCCAGAGTACATATCAGTTAATAAGCATCTTATTTTTTATGAGATTGTTCTCTGTGACTGTATAAGATTTGACGTGCAGCCCTCTGATTTTGAAGGTTAATGTCCAGGTTCTAAGGCTGAAAACTTGAAAATTTGTGACAGAAGTGTTTTTGGAACATTCAAGCCATCACATGTGATCAATTAACAAGTTGTACATTTCATAAAGTGACTCAGTACTGCATCAGCATTTGTTAGATATCATACGCTGACTATAGCATGATAAACAGTCTAATATTACTGTGCTTTTACTCCTTTTCAATCCTAAAGTTAGTTTTGCCTGTAAACAAAGGACAGCTTTTATATGTGGTTTCTGAATATTCTCTGCATACAGCACCGGTACGTTATGTGACTGTATTGTGATCCATTCCACCCCCGCAGTTGCTGCTTTGCAGACTATCCTCCATATTTAATCCATTAAAAAAGTTCTTACATTTTTGTGGAAATTATTTTCTGTTTATTTTTGTCATAGTGCTGCTTGTAAGTATCGTTCCTTTCACTTGTAACTGGTACAGTAGTGAAATGGTTCATCCTGTCTGCTTTTTTTTTTAATGTCCATAACATAGTGTAATTGTTACTGAATATTATTTATATTGCAGTAAATGATGAGTGCATACAATTAACTTTTGGCATGTGTTTTCTTGAGTGGGTGACCTACATGATGAAGAGAAGCACTTCCAACATTTTTACACATCCTCCTTGCACTTTGGTGACCTGTTGTGTCATATGCAGCCCTACATTTTTCACCCACTTAACCAGCCTCACCTCAAAATTCACCATTTACGGTACATGTTGCCACATCCATATTGCTACGTAGTTGCAAAAGAATTCTGTGTCTTTCAAGCAGAAACAGCCTAATGCATCAAGTATAAACCAGGTTTTAGAAAGTAGTTACGGCAATCTGACACTCTATAAGCAGCTGTCTTTAAAAGCAAAACCCAAATTAATATCCAGCACCAAGAACTGGGCCTTTTGTTTTTATCAAAATGTTTGATTAGAAAAATATTGCCTTGTCCAATGATCTGAAACATCTGGCAGTGCAATGGGCTTGGCCAGTCTATAATTTGGTTGTCTGCATTTAAACCACTGGTTGTCCTGAGCATCCGGACTACCGTTTTGTCAACACCTGTAATGAGACTGATATCCTGAATCTACCACCCTGGCTGCTTTGGGGACCACGGGTAGGGAGTATTGAAGCTCAGCCCTGTAGGGGCCCGTGGTCACCACCAGGGGTCGCCCAAATGCCTGGAGAGCCCTGGACCTCAGCACTTCTGCCACACCCGGAAGTGCTGGGGGGAAGAGGAGCAGGGACACCTGGAGTGCTTCTGGAGATGCAGCCGGCACTTCCGCCACATTGGGGCGTGTCGGTGGAAGATTGCCGGGAAACACCTGGAGCACGTCCGGGTGATTATAAAAGGGGCCGCCTCCCTTCATACAATGGCTGAGCTCAGAGGAGAGGAGAGGAGTGGAGTGGAGGCGGACCAGAGACAGAGAAAGGCATTGTGAGAAGGCCAGGACTTGTGAGGGTGATTGGTGCTGTGGCACTGGGGTGTGTGTGTTCACTATTGTGTAAATATTGTAAATAAACTTGTGGTGGTGCAAAACATCATGTCTCCGTGTCTGTGTCCAGGCTGTTCCCCACAATGGATAACTAAATTTCAGACGCAAGATTGTTGAGTATGTGATTCTAAAATTAGAAACCTTTTAATGAAAATAATCAGATGAAGACCCAGTGGGGTGTTGCTAAATTGCCCTTTATTTTGGTCTTAAGGGTGTGACCATTCTGTGATGACAAATGTTGTTAACTCAGAAGTACACATTTCCATTTCAGTGAGACTGGGATTTGTGTTACCAAAGCAGTTAGTGCTTCATAGGAGGTGACAATTTCTGTGGTCATTCACTTTAGCTTTAAGCAGCCATTGCAACGGTTTTGCCTATTTATGCTTTTTTGTTTTGGCTATATGGGTCAACTGGTTTTATTTTATCACTTGATTGATTTTGTATTATGATGCCTTAAATTCTTTTAAAGAGCCATGCAATAGTGCTGTAAGTGAAAAATGCAGTTTACAATAAAGATTGATTAACAAACTATGTAGCCTTGGCTAAATGCTGTCTCCTGAAAGTGAAGAAACATTTGTGTAAGTGGCTGTTATAATAATGACATTACCATAATCATACCTTTCTAAGGTGTTAATGTGTTTGTTTTAATTATTGTTGTCTGATTACTCTATACCAGCTATCTGCTTTGTATAATAATGATTACTCTCTACAGATTACTACTTTGTATAATAATTGAGTCAGTCAGTTAGTCAATTTCTAACATGCTTAGTCCTGAACAGAGTCGTGGGGGTGCTGAAGCCTATTCTAGCTAGTGTAGGGCACAAGGCAGAAACAAGTTCTGGACATGTGGCCAGTCTATGGCAAGTCGAACCTAGCCACACTAGGGCCAATTTAGAATTGCCAATCCACCTAACCTGCATGTCTTTGGTCTGTGGGAGGAAACCAGAGTGCCCAGAGGAAACCCACACAGGCACAAGGAGAACATGTAAACTACATGTAGAAAGGACTTGAACATGGATATATATAATGCTAATGGTTGTCTGTCTGTCATGCAAAAACTCATGAACCAGTTCACCTTGAACCTTTATCTTGGTCTTAATTAGGGTTGTCACGATACCAGAATTTTAAACTAAGATACAATACTACAAAAAGTATTGAAGTTCAATGTCATTTTTAATACCCAATACAGTATATTATGCAACTCAGTAAAAAGTAATTATATATATAATACACTAAGGCAAGACACCCATGGAAAGGCAAGACAACCATGAAAAGGGGCTTGGATTCACTAAGGCGCCGACAAGTGAGACACCTATGGCGCACGCAGGAAGGAGCCACGCCCACCAACTCCAAGACCATTGGATACGACGACAACTTGCAGGGCCACGCCCACCAAGTCGGATACGAGGACACAGAAAAAATGGCGTCATTTATATTCGTCTGTTGTAGAGGCCACATGCAGTGCAGGTCAGGTTAATGTCATGTGCATGTCATGCACCTCCGAGCTATGTTGACTGTTCATAGAGGCATGTTTCTCGCAGAGGTGAATCGCCATATGCAGCGTGTGAAACGGTTTGCAAGGGGAATCCCATGGGATCCTTAAAACAATCCTTTACAACTGAGGTTAAAGCACAATGAAGTAAGCAGTCTTTAAAAACCGAGTTTTCGGTTACAACCCACGACCGCGTGCACCTTAGCAAACTGTTTTACACGCTACATACAGCAATTCACATCCGCGACAAACATGCGTCTTCTTAGATGCTCCTGCAGGAACACGTTTCCCTGCCCACTAGCAGTCCTTTTTCACCGGCTGGCATCTACCCTCGCTCTCTAGGCAATCACATTGCCTCCCCATTTGCCCGGACGTAAAAACTCACCGACCACCCAGTTAGTCACTTTCGTCTGTGGTAAGAGTCCACATGCACGTCTGAGCCACGGCGTTTGTTATGCCGCGGTTTCACTATTGTGTTGTATTTTGCTCTCTCCAGAGTTCCATCTTTTCTTTCACTTACTGTTGTATTTTCACACCAACCCGTTTTAGACATCCGTGTGTTTCCAGAAGTGTTTAGCATTCAATAAATAATTATGCGTGAGATTGACCGTGTGTCTACCCAGCGCAGAGAGGCGTGGGTAAGCCATTGAACCCCATTCAGGCTGCAAGCTGTGGAATTCCTACTAAGTGTGACTCATTCGCTCCCACTCATTACGTCCCTACCCTTTGTACACACTCCCCTCCCACCTCGCTACTACCGTGGTTGTGTGTCTTATTGGATTATATTTAGAAAAGCAGAAAACAACTCACGTGACAAGTTGGAGGTGGGCACATGAGCGGGCAGTACATACTGAACGAGAATTCAGCAGACTAGCATGACGGAGGGAGCTGAATGGAACGTCTTTCTCCTCTCCTCCCGTTCCACACTCCGCGCCGTGCACCCCCATCCCTCCGTCTGGCAAGAGAAGGCGCGACTGCGGTCTGCCAGTTTTCAGTCACGGACGATTGTGTGTTGGTTCGTTCCGTGCATTGTTACAATGTTGCTTTTCTTGCTGATTTATTACATTAGCGATTTTTCAAATGTTAATTTTCTCCCAGTGCTTAAAAATGATAAAAAAACCGGCCTGATTATGCAGCGTATGGTACGCCACGGGTTGGCTAGTTTAAATAAATTGCAATTCTGTATGCATAAAAATATTTAAACTGAAGAAAACAAAAAAATACACATTTTAGTAAATAAGTAGTGCAGTCTTTTGTAAAAGCTAAGAGTAAAGTTCTTTTAACAAAGTTTTTGTACATATAGAAGACAAGTACAGTTACTGTGGTAGTGCAATGAAATGTTATCAATGTCATTATATTTTAATTGAATAGGTATTGCAATATTTTGTAAACAAGTTCCATAATTTTAAAATATACAGTAGATAAACATTCAAATAAAAAGAGCTTTAATGTGGTCTTTTGTAAAAGTTAAAGGCAAAGAGACTTCTAACACATTTAAAGGCTTTGCATAAATGCAAACAGTGCACGCTGCATTTTTGTGTAAATTAACTATCATGTAACTTACATATTGTATTCCATAAAGACTAGCATGTCAATGCTCTGTTCTGTGCGGCTTGCTTTTGTTGGGCTGTAAATGAGCCCAGGCGTACTAAATAAATGCTGTGAAGCATAGCTGGAAGTATATGTGCACACAAAAGTGTTGTACCACTGTTTATGCAATTGAGCACTGAAAAGTTATATCACTTTACATGGTGTAGTAAATGTGATGAAATACAATATTAAAATCCAATGTAATTAATGAGTTACGGAAGCACATTTTATGGCAGCAGTTTAAAAATTAAGGAAGCGAAGGAGTCCCAGTGCTAAAGACTGTTGCCCCTGACTGAACAGTGTGGAATAAAACTGGTCTACGGGTAAAAATAATTGCAGATCCTTGTCTTAAAGTGTAACTGACTACAAAAAATGTTTTAACTTGTAGAATAAATAAATTAACATCATATCCCTGCTTCAGATGCAACAGTTTATATTTATTCATTTTCACATAATTTAGAAATAAGATTATTCTTGAAATTATTTGTACTGACTTGCATGATGGTACTTTAAATGTTTGTCTAATTGGGTTTTGTTAGCCTGTTTAGTTGGTGGCAAATATTGCGTACATATTTGCATGTTATCTTGTGATTTTCTGTCCCAGTTTGTCACAAAGCCAAAGTAATTCCAGAACCCACTCCAGCTGCTCTGTATGTCAATAAAGTGTACTAGTGAAGGCTCTAAGCCCACTGAAGTTGAAATATTAAATGGATGGATGGAAATGGGCTGCCACTCTAGCTATGGCAAACCAAAAGTATACTTGTAATGCAGTCTGCAGAAACAATTCTATGAAAATGAGTACTGAAGTAATTTTAAAATGTTAAAATCAGTACTTGTCAATTTCAATACTTTTGACAACCCTAGTATTAACTAAGGGTTTATGACACACACCAAACAATTAGAGGCGCTGACTACCTTGCCTACATAATTCGGGCCTCAGGTGCCTCTGATGACAAGCAATGGCTTGGACACACAATGGCAGTCAGGAAGGGAGTGTATGTGTGGGTGTGCGTCATGGCTGACCAGAAAAGCACAGCACCAACATCTACTGTTGTTGACATGATGATCAGCTCCATAATAGGAAAGGCATGGAACTGTAGCAATGAACAACTGCGTGAACCGAATTGCATTGGCGTTCCTGATCGTCCAGAGGTTAATACCCCCAATCGCTAAAGAAAATCATACAGAAAACGTCATGCCATGTAAATGAACAAAAGGCACAATGTTAACTCCGCATCAAGTCAAATGGATGAGAAGTTTCACTGATGATGAACAAGAACTGTGAGATAACAGGATACCGAGGTATGAAAGCTTGAGTTCTGCTTTATAAATAATTCAGTACAGTAAAATGAGAGACTGAAGTGGTGCAGGACCTGAATTTCTGTGTATTTGCTAGTAAACAATATTACTTGCCAGTGAAGAGGACAAATGAGGTGAGGCTATCGGTTGATGGTAATTAGGAGTTGTCATTGGTTAGGCAATGGGGCAGCCATGAATGAAAGTAAATGATGGTAATACCTCAGTTTCCAAATAGGCTTCAGGCTGTAGATAGCCAGTATCACTGTGTTTTTTTTCAGTCTAAATTCTTCAGGTTGTAACCCTAAAGAGGGCCCTATAAGTTTCAGTTCAGTTCAGGTTTTACTTTTATAGCCTAGTATGCATTGCATTACTTCAAGTGAAATGGATGTGGGAATTTCCTGAAAATTTTGCTGAAAAGGAAAATATGTTTCCATATGAGAAAGTTTCCTTCAACATACGGTAGTGTTGGCAGTATTTTTTTTTTCTTTTAGCAGCATATGTAAATTGTGGAAGTCTTTCTTAGGGTTGTATTATGGAGTATGCTGTCCCACACTAAGATGTGGAAGACTTTCAGTCATACTGGATTGGATAACTCACTAGAAGATAAAGTGATTTACTCAATTTGACCAATGCGTTAGTGGCACTGATTGAAGTGGCAAGCTTGTGGTTTACAGTTCATTGTGTTAGACGATTAGCTGTATTACTATCTAAATGGAAAAAGAAACTTAAAATTAACTAGAATGTAGCCTCAGGAGGGTTCTTGTAAAATACAGTAAAATACAAACAGACTTTTTCTCTAATAATCTAAATTTCTTTAATATCTAAAACCTTCTGGCCATCACCAAAATGACATCTGGCATTTTTAGATGTTGCCCCTTGTTTTCAGACAGTGGACATTTTCCAGTGCTCAGCAAATGAGAGAGACATTATATAAAACTGGGCAGCTTGGTTTGATTGAGAGGTAAGATAACTAAAATCGCATTATGGGACCGTGGTACATGTGGCAGCTATTATGACTACCCTGCTTATCACAACAAGGATATATGAAATCTACTTAAGTGTTTTTGCCATTTTTCAGTCAGGCATACAGTATATGATGATATTTCAGGTTATGAGCAAATCAATATTTTTTTTTATTACATTTTTGTTCTTTTTTGCCGCAGTCCTTTCTAAATCCTTTTCCAAATAATAATATCATTTTAATAAGTGTTTTTCTGATAGGAAGAAGTCTAGATCTGATGTTCATCCACATTAGACCCCTTTTCATGTATACATTCTTCTGCTTCTTGAACTTAAGTAGCAGTTTATAAGCAAAGAACCATTCTATATTCCACATATGTGGAATTGATAACAGTCCATGTTGTGGGAAGGTAATAAACACAGAAAGTTTGTCTCACATTTTATCTGTTAAATTGACTAAAGACTAGTGCTGTAAACATTCTCATAATTTTTTAAATGTCTTGAAAACACAAAGCAGAGACAAATTTTTTGGGGTCACTCAATGTGGCTATATCAAAGTACCTGTAGTAGGGTTATTTTTGACTTCAGTTTCACCTACAGTATACATGAAATTGCCTGAAATGTTTTGTTTTGCATGTTTTGCATCGGTTGGTAAAGATGGTACTGTGTATTGCATATTCCAGTATTTCGAAACGCATATATGAGGTTGTTGCAAGACGGCTGGCAGCTGTACAAGAACTAAACATCAACTGATGCTTCTCTTTGCTATTTACTTTGGATCAACAGCTTTAGCCTGTCTTTCAGTAATGGAAATTGTCTGATGTGTTTGTTTTCAAAGAATTTTCCCTGTGTAGCTCAAAAAGCCATGACCTTAAGAACTTATCTTTCCTGTGTGTAGTAAGCGGGCAGTTTTATTGACCCTTTTACTTGTAACAGGCTACTGAACAAATACTTGCAAAACAAAAGATGTAATCATTTGTAGGTCTCCAAACACCTGAGACTCGCATGTAATAGTGTGCATTTTTTATGAATTTGTGTTCTGTATTGTTGTTGGAGCAGGTGAATTTGTATACAGGAATCAATAAAGTACTACCTATCTGTTTATCTAGGTGAAGAAGCAGACTTAACTAAAATTTCCAACCTCAAATTGTTAAAACGTTAAGATTGTGTTCTCATGCATTGCATTTTACCTTGAAATATTATTATGATTATATGTTTGTTCTTCATAAGTATTTTTCACTACCTTTATCTTGATTAATTTACTGAGTCCTGTTATTCCAGTTTCAGGGTCATGCTGGAGTGTGGTAAAGTATTCTATGTTGGTCAGACTACTACTATTATTATTACAATTAATTAAACAGATGCCTTTTTCTAGTCTTTGATTGCCCTCTGTTTCCAGTACCTAGCAAAAGACCCTTGCGTTCTGAGGCTTTCTGCTGTTAGCTAGACACCTGGGGCATTTAGTGTTGCATTTATTCTAATAATTACCCATCATTTTTAGCTTGGTTAACTTAAGGATAGATTTGATGCCTCATGGATCCAGAGTTCTGGAGCCTCATGCATAACGGTGCACGTAGAATTCATACTATAACATGGCGTACAGACAAAAGCGGAAATGTGCTTACGCACAAAAATATCCAGATACATAAATCTGTGTGAACGCCAACTTCCTTGTTCTTTCCGTTAAATAAGTCCCGGTCAGCATGAAAAGTAATGCATGTGCACGTGCCTGCTGTCCTGTCACGTCTCCTTCCAGAATTACGCTTCTTTGAATATGCAAATCAATATAAATAGCCCTTAAGCTCAGTGTTCTGTGAAAAGGAAATGGCAAAAGCACCAAGGAAAATAGAAGAATTTCAGCGAATACCAAGTGGAGGCAAGGAAAAATGCACTGTTTGTTGGTTTAAACAGTGGTATAAACAATAAAAGGTAGTTGATCGAGTGACATAGAGTGTCGGAGAAACTCAAAAGCTCAAGTTCACAAAGTCGCACAGTGCCCAAAATAAAAAGAAAGTTGTCAGATATCAAAGTCTCCATGAAAAGGCGAGTCGTAGCCCACCGTCTGAGTGTCATATGAAAGCTTATTAGGGTACAGAGAAAAAAAAAAGGCACACAGTGTGGAAAAAAGCATGAAATGTCAACTTTAATCTCAAAATTTCCACTTTAATCACGTAGTTTATTTTGTCATTAAAGTAACAACAACATTTATTTATATAGCACATTTTCATACAATAAAAATGTAGCTCAAAGTGCTTTACAAAATGGAGAGTAGAAAAATAGAAGGCACAGTAAAAAATAAAAATAAGTCAACATTAATTAACATAGAATAAGTAAGGTCCGATAGCCAGGGTGGACAGAAAAACAAAAAAACTCCAGACGGCTGGAGAAAAAAATAAAATCTGTAGGGATTCCAGACCATGAGACTGCCCAGTCCCCTCTGGGCAATCTACCTAACATAAGTGAAACAGTCCTCTTTGTATTTAGGGTTCTCATGGAAAGACTTGATGATGATGGTCACGTAGACGTAGAACATCATAACCTTCATCTTAAAATCTTTTAATTTACTAGTTTCTAAAATCCCATCGTAACTAAAGTAGCATGTTAAATGCTTTGTTTTGTATTTGATCTTCTATGTGCTCTATGTGTGTGAATTACTACGTGCTTCTTAAACGGGTTTTTTCTTCCTTCGACAGGACACAGACTCCATTACATTTGTGATATTACAGCTGTCTGAATAATTAAAATACTGAGATGTATACTTGATATCATTTTCATGATAATAAGGGTTAAAGCATGTTATTAAACATGGGAACAAGGTTGGGCAGTGATTGTTCATGCCTCACGCAAGATGCTTGCTGCGTCATGCGCGACCTTCGATGAAATAATGTATTGCAGCAGTACTGTCTCTTTCAAACGTACTAACCTCCAATTCTTGTCCTTCCTTTTCTTTTTCCAGGTAACCAATCGGCACACAATCAGCTCTGTAATAGACGTTAAGCCATCTGTAAGCTTAGAACGCCGATTTTTCTAAACTTTTAAGGAACATTGAAATACAGTATCTTTATAGTGCATGTCTAATTTTTCCATCCATCTATCCTTTACTTGTTGTGCCAGCCCCAGTAAGAATACAGTACGAGGCAGGAACAATCCGTGAACAGAGCTCCAGCTCCTCGCTAGCGCTGCAGCACCGTGTCCTCACATGTTTAATTATTAACAATATAGATTATTTAAATGAAGTTAAAGTTTTATCTGTACAATGTAATAAACATATTTTGCTGCATTTCATTTTAAAAATAGCATCATATGTAAATACACGCTTTATAAAGTGGCTCAGGTTGTGCAACATTATAACTGCATCGCAAGTTTACACTGAGGTAATTGTACTAATAAGTACAAATAGTTCTACAAGGAGCAATTGATGGAGTGATTGAGTGCGTTTATAGTTCTTGGGATGAAACTATTTCTGAACTGTGAGGAAAGGCTCTGAAGCGTTTGCCATATGAGAGCGGTTCAATAGACAGCATGGCTGAGGCAGCGTGTGCTAAATGCTGTATACATATAATTCACTTTCCAGTCAGCTGCTGTAGAGCTGTGATTCCCCGTTCAGATACAGTGATATAAATACTCCAAGTGGTGTAGTGAGAGTATTATGGAAAAAGATGATCCGCTGTGGCAACCCCTAACGGGAGCAGCTGAAAGAGGAAGAAAAAGGTGCAGTGAGAGTAACAACGCTAAGCAGCTATGGTATTTAGAATAGTTTGACCATTCTGTGGACCATTATATTGTTACAGGTTAATTACAATCAGATGTATTAAACTAATAAACAGCATGCGGTTAATTTCAGTGTATTTATAAAGCCGCGTCAGCGACGTGGAATTAAAAAAGAAAGGGAAAGCACACTGGAACAGTAGCACTGTTTTGATTCTGGGTGCCGCCAGTTTACAAAACTGAGCGGAGAACTTGTGTACGCCAGGGTTGGAGCTACCATGAAAATGTGCGTGGCTTTACGCCAAGTTTAGGTTTTATGCATCACGATTTGAACATGGAAATGATCATATGCAACATTTTTGTGCATACGCACTTCTTATATATGGCCCCTGATATCTAACTCCACACCTGGTTGTTGTGCATGTGTAGTCTGCATGCTATCCATGTCTTCACTTACCCCCCAAAGAGTCTCATGGTGATTTGCATATGTGTTGGTGTGTGTATGAGTAGGCCCTGATAACTTATCCAGATTCTGTCTTTGAACCCAGAATAAGCATCTGTATATATACACAGTATATTTGTTTGTGATTCTGATAATGGATGTTTTTGTTATCATGTGCCCAGTTTGATATCACAGTTTTTTTTTTTATTTACATTTCTTTTTCTTTTTTTTTTTTTTTGTTTACAACAAATTGTGACCAAGCTCTCTATGAATTAACTAGCTTTGTTGCCCAGGAT
This sequence comes from Polypterus senegalus, assembly GCF_016835505.1. NCBI lineage: Eukaryota > Metazoa > Chordata > Cladistia > Polypteriformes > Polypteridae > Polypterus > Polypterus senegalus. The sequence continues at coordinate 54,420,735 of NC_053157.1, forward strand.
TTGGCTGGGAAATTTTCTAAGGCAGCAGGCCTAAGTTATAACACGATCAGTTAATCAGGTGCATCAGAAGTACTATGTAACTAAGTGCTATTCTGTATACAATGTTAGTATTTTTTTTCTTTGGGTAAGGGCTATTACTATTGGTAGGCAGTGTTGTGTTGTGGTTAAAGCTTTGGACCTAGAACTTCAGACTTTGAGGTTGTGCGTTCAAATCCTGTTACTGACTGTGTGCTACTATGAGCAAGCCACTTCACCTGCCTTTGTTCCAAAAAATAAAAGAAATGTAACAAATTGTATCTCAGATGTTGTAAGTTGCCTTAGATAAAGGCATCAGTCACATAATAAGCAATAATTAGGCCAATGGAACTACAAACTTTTGAACATACTATATACACAATTCTCCATGAGTAAAACATTCTAGCATTAGATCAATGTCTGTTTTTTCTAGTGACTTGGCTTTTCAAACCACATTAGCACTGGTTACTTATAAAAACAGTATGTTCGTTCACACCTCCAAGAATGACTCCTCCACCCACTTGATATTAACTGTGTTTTTCATTGTGTCCTTCGTACCACTGTAATTCAGCACACAACAAGAACTGACAGTTTTTTTTTTCTTCACTTCAGGCACAGGGTAAATTAATTATTACCAGAGGATCTCTGTAATTTTAGTCCCATTTGAAAAGCTCATATGATGAAATTTTACTGACATGGTATCAAATATTGATGTAAAACGAATCCTGTCTGAATAGGGCTTAACATTTTATCTAGAAAACCATTTTCATTCTGTGTTTGGTTCTGTGCCGTATATTTGAATGTGTCACCATATTGATCAAATTAATAACAAAAAATGCTTTGATGCCAAGTCACTATTTTTGGTTCATTACCTGTTGTTACCATTTTGACAGCTGTTTTACATCAATACGTAAGAGAAAAAATTTTGTTAACAATGAAAAGTGATTAAAGGGGAAAAGCAACTTGAAACGTTAGAATGGCTACACCACTTGTCATCACAACTCTATGGGGATACCTTTTCCATTGAAAAGCCAGAGTAAAGAGCCTGGAGAGGTGTGGGAGCTCAGGCAGATGACTGTATGCCAAACACAATTGTAATCAGGCTGCTGTAACTGCAACTGTATGAGGATTTCTTCATGCACCACTTTCATTTACAGTAGCTGTCTCAGTGTCTGAAAAAGCAGATGTGAATAATTATTGGAACTTTAAAGATATATAGGCTTTCATAGTACAAGTCACGCACTGTCTTCAAGGATTGTAAGCGCCTGTGCTTGAAGAAATTTTGGGACTTAATTGCCTCCATGTGTTTTGATATTTCATCTGTGGGTATGGGTGTTCTCCAGTGGTTCTTGGCGGCATCTGTTTTGTTGATTTTGTGAGGTTTTTTTTTTTTCTGGTTGGTGTGTTTTTTTATTTGCTTTCTCAGCAGTATCATGTTCTGGATATTTAGGACTTCTTCATCATTTGCTTGCTTGTGGTGCTTGAGATGTTAAAGGAAAGAAGATCAGAAGCTTAATTTAGCTTAAATGAAGAATGAGACAATGCAGCTGGATTGGGTGATGTCACATTAAGGTAATGCTAAGTGACTGAGGGGAAAGAAGACACAATCCTTTTAAGCTGGCAGCATTCAGTAATAATCTATACCTTAAGAAGATGAAAATGTATTAATGCAGCTGTTTTGCTTCAATCAAACACATGATGTTTTATAAAGGCTTACATATATTTAGCTTGAGATGGTCTGGTCAGAAGGAGCGTCTGTATTTTTCTCTAAGAGAAAGAGTTTGGTGTTCAAAATATGCAATTCAGGTGAGTTGATCTTCTCGTTTTGTTTTGAGTTCATTTGTTTTAGCCCCACAATAATTTATTATTTTAATAAACATTGTATATTTCACTGTACTCCTTACATTTGACAATAATACATTTATAAACGTGTAACTTTGTAGTTAAGAGTTATTTTTAACTAAGTTTCTATCATTATGCAACTTCTTATTTCTAGAATGATCCAGTTTTTTTTTCTTTTTCTGAAATAAACAAATGTTCAGGTTTTTTTTTTTTTACCTTTTAAAAATTACTGATGGTCCCTCTTTTAAGTTGAACACAAGTGATTAACAGTTCTTTTAGTAGAGATGTAATAGTGTTAGTCCTTCAGCTAGTGTTAATTTATAACATTTCTTCTAAAGCTCAGCAATATGGAAGATTACAGTTATACTTTTGCCTTTTATTTTTATTATAGTGTTTTTTTCTCATTTTGACTGTGCACCATGAAATGTTATTTTTAGTGTTTTAAGTAAACCACATTTCACAGCAGATTATGCTGGTGAACGCTGGGGGCATGGTCTTCAATATGACTGATTCCCGACAACATTTGTACCAAGGCTTTCACATGCCCATTACTGTCATTTTAGCGATTGTTTTGATCTATTAGTGGTTTCAACTTTCGAGAAGTGCTTTCTTTTAGTTCAATAATGCTGTCATGCAGTAAGGAAAATATGCTTTAGATTTGCTTTGAGGACAGACAATAATTTTTAATGTATTTTAAAAGCCTATTTTTTAATGTTTGAAGTATTTCCACCTTGTTATTCTGTATTATGTAGTATTAATTCCTAAAGATAAATGCACCAAATGACTGAAAACTATGTTAAAGCCCTCCATTTCAGTAGTCAAACAAGGATATAGGAAAATATTTTATAAAATCAAGGAATTAGGTTGAGCCTAGTCTGTAAATTCCATTTCAAAGTAACATACCTAAAATATTGTTAAATAAGGGTGGCTACTTGCAGTATTTGGTAAATAATTTGACATATCTGCATTTGTTTGTGCCAAGAAATATTTTCAAAATTCTTTGAAAAAGTTGTACTTAACTAGAACATAAAGTAAAAACAAAATAATGAAAGACTCTTATGACATTAAAAATGGGCTAAAATAAGTGTATTTCCTATTACCAACTTTGTCTTGTGGTAAAGCTATGGTTTGGCTTGGCTCGGCTCTTGTATAAGCTTTCTGTGTCTCTTCAGTATATAATAATGGCCTGTCTTTTGCAGACCATATAATCTATAGTACATAAATGAGAAAGAGCTATGATCTAAGCATTGATCTGTAAAGGACTTCATTGTTCACATTATCTAATTTACAAAAAAAAAAACCCTCATGCAATAACCTGTTGCTTTTTTATGATCAACCTAATTCTGCCCTATTTACTCACTTGGCCTGGAAGTGCCATCTGTAGTTTGACTATTAGTTTTTCATAGGGAATGATGTCACCTTCTCAATATAAATGTGTGTGTTCTCCTAATTTTTGTTTTTGACCACTGCTTCATATACTGCAACAGTAAAACACAATATTTATTCTCTAATCCTGATTCTTATGGTTTATTAAAGCATCTGCCCTGTATATTTACTTTGATTTCTTCTCTTTTATAATTGCTTGTTTTAATTTACATATTGTACAATATAAGTTAATTGACCTGTTATTACCAGGGTCGACAAGATAATCTTTATATAAAAAGTGTCTCTTTGACTAGCTTTCAGTCCCCTAGAAATTTCTCTGGCTTACAATTACTTTTTAAAAAATAAATGAGGGTAACAGATCCACTTTAACTTTAACCCCTTCACAAACTGCTTTTCTTTGAATATTGACAATTCTTTGTTTCTTCTTGTATTATGATTCAACTCATGATGTTCATATTTAGGAAAACTAGGGTGTCTCGCCCCCCCATTTGCACCAACCACTTCGCATCTCTGCCGCTCGCGTTGTGAAGAGGGTGCCTGAACGCACCCCAAGGAGACGTGATCGTGCCTCTGACACCCCCTCTTAAACGGTGACACAATGGAAAACACATACAGCTTTTTTTTCCCCTCCTCTTTGCTCGATCAGCTGCTGGCTTGCTGCTGCCGCCGTGCCGGGTGATCTGCATTTTTCATGTTCCAGTTCTGTCATATCACCTATGTCCTTATATTTGATCTCTTTTTGCTTTTACCTTTTCATCAATATCGCATTGGAGTTTGATTCCATGTATGGAATTACATTGTGACCACGCAGCATATAACTGCCCTTGAGTGAATATCGTTTCTTTCATAAAGGCGTGCTACAGCTCGAATGTTATTTATTTGGAGACACGCTATAGCTCAAATGTTATTTATTTTGCACGGACATGCTCAATAAATACACATGTAATGCCACAAAAAGTGCATGCAGACACTTCATTTCGCTAGCATTGGTAAGAGAATGTATTGTGATACACTGCAGAGTTATAGCGTGTCTTTATGTGAAAACAGCAGTGTTAGATGGGGAGGGGGGGTGCATAGGGAAGGATCTTGAACGCGACTGAGAGAATGAAAAGTGAAAAAAAAACAAAGCTAACATTTACAAGTATCATAAATTACACCGGCTGTTATAGACTGAAATCGAATGTATTTTTTTATTCTAAAATAGTAAGAATAAGAGCAGTTTACTTCTCAAAATGGAGTCGTGAGGGATCGACCTCGTGATTACCAGTCAGCAGCTGATATCTTTACGCAACCGCGCCAGTTGCAGTAAATATGCGTCATTATGGCCTGCTAAGGCGGCTTTTTTTTCTGCAATTACACTTTAGAATAATAGTGCATTTGTTCTGTTATGTTTGTACCTTTTGTGAAAGTGGTTCTTTGATATTTTGACTTCAGTCTTCATACATTATCTAGTTTATGCCTACATTTTGTCATTTACTACTAGAATATGAAAAATGTGAACGGCCTAGCTGCGGCCGTGCATGATAAGCAAATAAAGAACACACACTGGAAGCTGGGCACAAAGTGAATGGCCTAGTTGTGGCCGCGCATGATAAGCAAATAAAGGACATCATTGCTGGGGAGAGTGCTGATTGGGTAGTTGCGACCGTGCACATAAAATCCGTTGCTGGGGAGACGCCACACATACAATAATCAGCTGTACACCACCACAGATTAAAATATTTGCTGGGGAACTGCACAGTACTTGCTGGGGAGACACCACAGGCACCATTATCAGCTACATGCCACACATTACATCAGTTGCTGGGGACACTCTGCTGATTGCCCACTGTTGTGACAGAAAATTAAAGTCATATTACAGACATCAAAGCCAGTATTACTGTCAGAGAAAATTACAGACATTTTACGGAAATACAAACCAGTATTACTGCGAGAGAAAATTAAAGGCACACAATACAGTGATGCATATTACAGCCACATACAAGTCAGTATTACTGTAAGAGAAAATATTACGGACTTATCTGCTAACAACATGCCACCCAAAAAAAAGGACACATCAAGTAGGACAAAAGACACAGACAATCAAATCCTATATAAGCAACATCTCCTGGAAGAACGGTCAGCTCAACAAGTAAACATCAACAAAAGAAAGGCTGAAAGACAAAGAAAAATATGGGCAAATAGATCGATTAAAGAAAAAGAAAATGAGCATCAGAAAAACGCTAAAAGAGAGACTCAGAAGAGCAAACCTTAGAAAAAGTTGCCATGTACTTATTGTATTGTCATATACATTTCTATTTTATTTTGATTATTATTTTACTTTAGGCTTCTTGCAAAAATATTTTTGACAAAAAAAAATTAAGACAACAAACAGAATGAGGTCAAGGTCCCTTGCCATTTAATATAGACTGTTCCTACTAATGTTTATGCACTACTGTTCTAGCGCCCACTATTATAATGGTCTTATTGTCTAGTAAAGTATAAAAAGCAAGTACAAACATAATCCCTTAAATTGTTAACTTAAGTTTGAATATATTAGAGTATTTACTTATGTTTAATTTGAATACTCAAACCTTTTTTTGGGTAATTTGACAGCTCTAGTGAGAACTAGTGGTGAGCTAAACAATTTGTGCAAAATTTAATTACTGCTAAACTTAAGAGTTTTGTTATACACAAGCAACATTCAGGACATTAACTCATATATTTTCATCTTATCTGTAACTTTTTCTCATTTTATACATACATGGGAAAATGTTTTTCTGGTGCCTCCAGAACACTTAAGAGGCACTACAAAAATCCATTAGCCTGGGTATTAAGTATGTGGCTGATGGAGCCTTGAAAAATTCTAACTTCAGTCACCATGTCTAGTTGTACAAAGTGGATGCAAACCCCAAATGAGTGGTGTCACCTGCCTACAGGCAGTGCATAAGGCAGATGAGAGTTTGTGATGTTGTGGAAGATTAGGGATGCATTGGGGGGTTGAGCTTTCCAAACGAAAAAAAAAAAGAAAAGAAAAATTTAACCTAAAATCTTGTTTTAGTGTTTTTTTATGTTTTTCACAAATGCAAAATAAAGGTAAGGGTTTTTTTTTTCACGAGAATTGTATGAGATATAAAACCTAGCTGTTTTGCTCATCAATAGTGAGAGCATGAGGACCAAGTTTTTGAATACTGTTTACTATGTTATTTCACTAACAGTCATTGAATTCTTCAGACAGATCATAGTTATATCAGTGTGCCTTTAATAAAGACAAGTGCAGTGTGTCACATGTGGCTTCAATGTGCCTTTGATACAGCTTTGACATGTTCATTGAAATGATCTGATTAACAAATATACAATAAATTAATGTGTACCGGTTCTTTATATAAGGAATATAGTAAAAAGGTTAATTGGATCAGCAAAGGACCCGTGGTTTGCTTGAGAAGCAGAATTTTATAGAATATTCAGAGAAAAAATTGTATTTGGTTTGAAATGGTCTAGTGGACACTGGGACAGAGTTCAGCCTAATCTTACACACCCGAGAACACAGTTCCTGCAGTTTAGATGCTGTCCCGTCTGCTGGGTATGGGCAGTTCTTCTGGAATATGCAAGCTCTTCTTTGTAACCTAAAGGTCCCTGGTTCTCAGATGTCGGGGAGCCCGATTTTAAGGACTGAAACTGTGCCTGCTTACTTTGGGTTTAGTGGGAACAGATGCAGAGTTTTTTCACTCATAATTTTCCACCGGTTTACTCTTCTTATTCATAATTAAACTTTGTGTCCTTAGGGACATGTAAGTTCTGCTTCAAGTAATCTGCTCCTCAACTGTAGCTCCTACTTTCCATAGTTACGGTTCTTCTGGGCCCATTGTCCTTTTATTTGTAATCGGTATCAGTCTTCAACATGTAGGTGATATCATAAAAGTTATAGGAAAATGTGCAGGACTTGTCAAGGTAAGATCTGGAGTAATATACCCAATTAAAACCTTCAAGCAGATACTTTACAACCTTTTAAAAACTAAATGTATATGGTGCTTGGATAAATTAATGTTTATTTAATAAAACAATGGGTTATCTGTACCAGCATACATTCTTATTTCTATATCTCTCAAGTTTTTTTTTTTTTTGGTTTTGGTTGCTACAGAGAAAACAATAGTTTTTCCTACTTTTTCTATTTTAAGTGACTTTGGCCACCAGCAAAGTTGGTTTTGCCTACTGAAATCTGTGAGACTGGACTGTAGCAGTTAGTGGTCTGTGTATAATGCCAATGTACTGAAGTGACTCATGTCATTGGAAAATAACCAAACCACGTTGTGCCTGAGCTTCGCCCACTGTTCTGTTGTTACTGTATGTCAGGCATGAAGGCATGAAAGTATTACTAAAGATCAGTACTATTTCTTTTGGCCATTATGGAGTTTAATTATCATTGTCCGTCATGAAAGTCAGTTGCAAGCTGTGCCAGAAACAATTTAATTGGAACTGACTTATGATGTTACTTTTTTTTTCGGTGGCCACCTGTTCAATCTGTAGGAAAATAGTTTTTACAGTAATAAATGTTCCACTGTCTTGGTGGGCTTAATTTTTGGTAATCATTTTTTTCACATTTGTGAAGGGTAATGTAATATATTGACAAAAGCCTTTTATGTGCATGTTCTATTTAAAGGTCATGTAAGAATAACATTTCCCCTCGCAGATTATTAAAGTATATCAAAATACAAAAAAAAATTCTGGATATATCTCAGGTTTGATATGGTTTACAACTTAGAAACCCAGTTTAAATTGTGGATAAACTATAGCAAAGGTTGAGCTGGGTACAATGCATAGCATGGTTAGAGTTTAGAGTATCTGTAGTGGGTAAGTATTCTTCTGAAGAGCCCTGGGCATCAAAAATGGAAAATACCTGAAGAAACTGGAATGTCGTACTTGTGCATGCCCTAGGTTGCTTCATGATTTTTTTGTCTGGTGCTTCTGGTATAGATTAGAGCTCCCTGCATCTCTAATTTGGATAAGCAACTTTGGCAATGAATGGTTATATGTACAGTATATCCATACCTACTTACATTTTAATATCTTTATTTGTTGTAAAATAATTTCAGAAAATTTACTAAGTGTTAGCTAGTATTGCTGGAATAATAAGGAACGGCCTTTAAGAATAAAAGTATACTCGGATATTTACAAAAGTTCAGCATGAGTTTTTTCCTGAATATATTACTAAGCTTTTCATAATTAACAAGCATTGCATATAGAGCATTTAATTATTTAGCCTTAGTGTAGTTTATCAGACTATATTTTTATTACACTCTGCTTAACAATGAGAAAACCTAAAGGAAGTATTTTCTGTGTAGTTTCTTTTTGAGTGCTTAATATGGACATACCTTTCTGCCTTAATGCCCATTCATCCGTTTTTTGATCAACTCAATTCTTTTATAGGGCCGTAGTGAGCCAAAGACTGTCCAGGAAGCTTTGGGTGAAAGCAAGCAATATGTGGGTTGGATTTGTGGCTATTCTTTTAGTGAAAGTAATACTTGTTTGTATGTGACTTTTGCACAACTGACAAAGACAGAAAGTAAACTATTCGTATATTAATTTTGTTTTGCCAAATTGCATGACCATATGCATTTACTGTTAGCCTTATTATGATATAGTCCATTTACTAGTATGAAACACATGCTAAATGGCTGGTTAAAAGCTTTTGCTGTTCAGTGACTATGGCATTATCGAAACATTACATGTGTTTTTACTTCCCACAATCTGCTCTATTGGGATTTTTGTGTCAGAATAAATGAAGTGTTAAAGGTCTCTGACATCTGTAAATACTTATCTGACCGCCTCTTCAGTCTACATTAGGATAAGCAAGTTAACGGTCACCACATGCTTTTCGGGATGTTGACAGGTTGGCAGTAGCTAAACATGTCGTGGGTGGTGGTATGACGAGACCGTAATTGTCTGATTCAGAATGCCTGGATTTGTTGTTTTTTTTTTGCTGCAGGGTTATCTGTCCGTATTTCCTACTTGAAGGGTTTGATTAACTTAGATAATGTAAATCTAAAGGAGAGTGTCTCAAAAATGCTGTTCACTACATACATTAATATTTGTTTAGTACATGTTAAAAATATCCTTTATATGGCATGGCCGTGGAAATATGTCAATAGCAAAATAGTACTTTTTTTTTAATTGTTTCAATTTCACATACAGTACGTAATCATGATAAATGTCGATTATAGCAGTAGTTGTTGAAAAATCCTGGCAATGATTATATGTTGCCATGCATGTTTAATGGAAGCTGAATGCATTGTAATCGACTAAATAAGAAGCTCATACAGCTGCTTTAATCCCTGAAATATGACAAGCTTTATTGACAGAAACTTCTAAAACCAGTATTAAAAAAAAAAAAAGGAGCAGAATTTTTCAGAGAAAATCGCCTCAAATTTAGGTTGCTGCTTACTTTTACTTAACTTGATATGAGTAAATGTACTCACTAACAACAACAGCATTTATTTATGTAGCACGTTTTCATACAAATTATGTAGCTCAAAGTGCTTGACATGATGAAAGAAAGAGAAAAAAGACAACATAAATAATAAAATAGAATTAGGGAACACTAATTAACATATCTGTTGCATAGCAGAGTGCCCATCTCACAATGAATCGCACATTGAAACATCTCCAAAACAACCTTTAAAATGAACTGGAGTCCTTGATGCATCTAAGGGAATTGCTCAGGCTTGCTATTATGCAGATGCAGATTGTGTATACATTAGTAGTGAACACCGGTGTTGTTTTGTAGGAGTTCCATAAATTTCTAGAAACCTGCACCAAATAAGGTCACATTTTAGCTTTGTATCATTTTGGATGATTTATTTTGGAGCGGATGTCCTATTTTGTGCTTAAAAAAATATTCTTAAATTACATTTCAGCCTGTTTACGAATTGGACTTTTGTTTTCCTGATGGTAGTTTGTTTTCCATTCAGAAAATAATAGATTTATTATATTGCACACTCATTAAAATAGGTACATATGGAATTCTGTTACTTCTCTACAATAAAATGAAAAGTCTGGAAATTTTATATGGAATTTAATATTGTTGAAATGTCTTTATTTAATGAAAATTCATTACAAACAGTTACGGTGTGCCCCATTTTCCTGATGATTCCACACTAAAAGTAAACTTTAAAACGTCTATTTCTTCTGATATTTATCTTTGTTGGTGCAGTGGCGTATAGATTAGTACTACTACCTCACAGCTCCAGAATCCTTGGTTTCAAACTGGGTCCAGTCATGGTCTGTTTGGAGTTCTCCCCATGTGTGTAGGAGTCTTCAGTGGGTTCCCTGGTTTTCCTTGTATGAATTTTGTAAGTTCAATTATAGATGCATGGTTTAAACAGTGCAATTACAGTGTATATCAATGCACAGTCTTTGTTGTCCAGTGAATTTTATCTTGGAATTGTAGAGAGAACATTTTTCTGTGTTTAAAGAATCTTGAAACAGGCAAAAACATTGATAGAAAATGGAAGATTTTACACTATTTATAAAAGGTGAAATTTTCTGAAATTTTACAGTTCTTAAACAAAAAAAGGAAAGCTGTGTATACTATTTAATAGTTTAACTGCTTTGTTTTATTTGTGAAGTGAATTCTAATTTGTGGAATACTTTAAGTGTTTTCCTTGTTTTAGCTGTCATTGCTACGCTGTCTCTGCTGTAATGCTTCTATTTTGTTTTATTTTTTTCACATTTTTTTTAAATAGTCTGTATGACTGCCAAATCTTCGTCATTGTTCCAGTTAAACATTTTGACTAAGTCTCTATTTTCAAGTCTTGTCTTGTCAGTTTTGTTAAGCCAACGTGTGGTTCCTGCAGTTTTATTTGGTTGAAAGCATACAATTCGTGCTGGTTTTGTTGTATTTCTTCATCATTGTATTCACACTCTCTAAATAATTTAAACAACTGGTAACATTCCATAGTAAAAAAAAAAATAAATGTAGTTTAACTTTTGAATTGATGAGGCACATGCATCATGTAGGTCCAACAAATGAAATGTTACATCCAAGTTTCTAAAAATGTTTTCAATGTTTCCAGTTAACCTTAATACTAGGGTGTTGTACTGCGTTAGCCATTATGAATGTAGAGAAAAGCCAAGCAAAATGACACCTTTTATTGGCTATTGTAATATTTTTAGTTAGTCAATAAAAGGTGTCATTTTGCTTGGCTTTTCTCTACAGTTAACCTTAATTAACAAAATTTACCATTTACAGGTATGCACTGACACTGTCCTTCTTGACCTATTATATGTTAAAAAAAAAAGAAGAACTAATGATGTTAACAGCTTTTGCAATTACGCAATGGGTCAGAGGCCTCCTGGGAGAATTCTTAGTGTGAAATACTTAAATTAGGCTGTCTATCAGGGAATGAGCTGTTCTTGCCGAGCAGGTAACATGAGCTAAACAATCTTGTGTAACATCGGAGTTGGGTACAAAATACAGATATTTTTTTCACTTTAACAAAATAACATTTTGAAAAAAAATTTGCATTTAAAATTAGTTTTTTTCTTATTATCCAGCACTACTAAATTTGTGATCTGCCTAATTGGTGTCTTCAGAGTTCCTCCTTTTAGATGTGCAGGAAGAGAGCACACCCTAGTCGCTGTCTGTGTGGAGTCATTCAGTTCATTCTGCCCATTTCTGTGGGTTTTTGTAGACAGCTTGCTTTAAGCCGATTAACAGCTATAACATACTCTTTCACTTTCTTAATGATTGATTGAAATGTATATTCAGTGATTTACATATTTTGTCTTCATTCCCTTACTTTTGCTTTTCAGTTGTCTTGTGGAGTTGCTTGCAGTATTCTTTTATCTTTATTGTGTGAGAATAGGCCACCATATTGACTTACCACAACCAGATAATTAACATATCCAGATAAACTGACTAAGGGGTCTCATCTTAGTTATACGTTCTGCTTCATTTACCCATTGCCTCTGATCACATCTTTGAAAATTGACTACCACATTCCCAACCCCAATGCCCCATACTTCCCCGGGGTCTCAATCGTGACACTTAAAACATTAAAGGAGCGAGGATCAGAAGAGGAAGCATTTAGAATAGGTAGGTTTAGCACTTCTTTTTGGAAGCGGTTTAGTTTTCCTTGGGAAACACAGATAATTACAATAACCATTAATTCACATCACACCTAGAAATTAGATGCCTGCAAAGTGTAATTTTTTATCTGTGGGGCATATGTGGGTGAAGAAAGATTCATGGATTTTAACTTAGCTGATGATGCTGTGATTTTTCGAGGAGTCAATGGAGGCTCTGATTGGGGCGCTCGAGAGACTTAGCGAGGAGTTTGAGTATCTGGGCTTGCTAGTGTCCTGGATAAAAACCAAGATCCAGGTCTTTAATGACCTCTTGGACACAGCTATCAGCATTGTGTCTGTTTGCGGAGAGAGTGTCGACCTTGTCGAGAGGTTTATTTACCTTGGCAGTGACATTCATGTCTCTGGTGACTCTTCCTATGAAGTCAGTAGACGGATTGGGAGAGCATGGGGGGGTCATGAGGTTGCTGGAAAGGGGTGTGTGGCGCTCCCGATATTTAAGTCTTTAGCATCCTGGTGCTTCCTGTCTTGCCATATGGTTGTGAGACATGGACGCTATCCAGTGACCTGAGACGAAGACTGGACTCCTTTGACACTGTGTGTCTCTCCGGAAAATCCTTGGGTACCGTTGGTTTGACTTGTTGAATGAGCGGTTGCGCATGGAGTCCCGATTGAGGCACATTACCTGCATTGTGACGGAGTGTCAGTTATGGCACTATGGCCATGTTGCTCGTTTCCCCGAGGGTGATTTAGCCCTTAAGATCCTCATTGTTGGTGACCCGAGTGGCTGGACCAGGCCAAGGGGTCACCCACATAACACCTGGCTGCGACAGATAGAGGGTCATTTCTGGAGGGTGGGACTGGACCGCATGTCTGCCTGGGGGGTTGCCAACCGGGATCCCGAGTTGTTTCGTTGTGTAGTGGGTGCGGCAATGCACTGTACCAGTGCATGCTCCCCAACTTCACTTGACTTGATTTCACACATTACTGAAATGTTACAAGTGAGAATAAAAGCAGCCTTTGTAAGGTTTTTTTTGTGTGTGTGACATACCTTCAATGTGCTGTTGTTCTTGGTCTGTGCACCCTCCTTAGAAGCTCTTAGAAGCGCGTTTTATGGCTAGCTTCACCTCGTATCCTCCCAACCCCCCCGCCCCACCCCCCCCTTAGACAGCTCATGGCAACCTGAAGAACATGTCCCTCTCAGGTCTGTGTTGTCCTGGTGAAATTTGAAACTGTTAAGATAATTGGAGGAAGTCAAGTACAGGACCATATTACTTTGTGAGCAGTGGTTGGTCAGAAGATAATAAAACATCAATTAATGAAATAAAGATCTGTGATTTTTATAATGGAAAATTTTAGTAGAGAGATGTTACTTCACTGTTTAGTCATATTGAAACTGAAAGTAAAGGTTCGCTGGCTCTTTGTCCAAAATATCACCTCCCACCTCAGAATTTCAAGCATCCTTTTCAGATTCTTACTTGGAGCCAGCCGTGTAAATTACCTGTCAATACCACAGAGAAACAGAGATTCAGCAAGTTGGATGCATTATTCAGTGCATCCGGAAAGTATTCACAGCGCATCACTTTTTCCACATTTTGTTATGTTACAGCCTTATTCAAAATGATTAAATTCATTTTTTTCCTCAAAATTCTATACACAACACCCCATAATGAAAACGTGAAAAAGTTTACTTGAGGTTTTTGCAAATTTATTAAAAATAAAAAACTGAGAAATCACATGTACATAAGTATTCACAGCCTTTGCCATGAAGCTCAAAATTGAGCTCAGGTGCATCCTGTTTCCCCTGATCATCCTTGAGATGTTTCTGCAGCTTAATTGGAGTCCACCTGTGGTAAATTCAGTTGATTGGACATGATTTGGAAAGGCACACACCTGTCTATATAAGGTCCCACAGTTGACAGTTCATGTCAGAGCACAAACCAAGCATGAAGTCAAAGGAATTGTCTGTAGACCTCCGAGACAGGATTGTCTTGAGGCACAAATCTGGGGAAGGTTACAGAAAAATTTCTGCTGCTTTGAAGGTCCCAATGAGCACAGTGGCCTCCATCATCCGTAAGTGGAAAAGTTCGAAACCACCAGGACTCTTCCTAGAGCTGGCGGCCATCTAAACTGAGCGATCGGGGGAGAAGGGCCTTAGTCAGGGAGGTGACCAAGAACCCGATGGTCACTCTGTCAGAGCTCCAGAGGTCCTCTGTGGAGAGAGGAGAACCTTCCAGAAGGACAACCATCTCTGCAGCAATCCACCAATCAGGCCTGTATGGTAGAGTGGCCAGACGGAAGCCACTCCTTAGTAAAAGGCACATGGCAGCCCGCCTGGAGTTTGCCAAAAGGCACCTGAAGGACTCTCAGACCAGGAGAAACAAATTTCTCTGGTCTGATGAGACAAAGATTGAACTCTTTGGTGTGAATGCCAGGCGTCACGTTTGTAGGAAGCCAGGCGTCACGTTTGGAGGAAACCAGGCACTGCTCATCATCAGGCCAATACCCCCCCAACAGTGAAGCATGGTGGTGGCAGACTCATGCTGTGGGGATGTTTTTCAGCGGCAGGAACTGGGAGATTAGTCAGGATAAAGGGGAAGATGACTGCTGCAATGTACAGAGACATCCTGGATGAAAACCTGCTCCAGAGCACTCTTGACCTCAGACTGGGGCGACGGTTCATCTTTCAGCAGGACAATGACCCTAAGCATACAGCCAAGATATCAAAGGTGTGCCTTCAGGAATGTGAATGTCCTTGAGTGGCCCAGCCAGAGCCCAGACTTGAATCCAATTGAACATCTCTGGAGAGATCTTAAAATGGCTGTGCACCAACGTTTCCCATCCAACCTGTTGGAGCTTGAGAGGTGCTGCAAAGAGGAATGGGCGAAACTGGCCAAGGATAGGTGTGCCAAGCTTGTGGCATCATATTCAAAAAGACTTTAGGCTGTAATTGCTGCCAAAGGTGCATCGACAAAGTATTGAGCAAAGGCTGTGAATACTTATGTATATGTGATTTCTCAGTTTTTTTTATTTTTAGTAAATTTGCAAAAACCTCAAGTAAACTTTTTCACGTTGTCATTATGGCGGGTTGTGTGTAGAATTCTGAGGAAAAAAATGAATTTAATCCATTTTGGAATAAGGCTGTAACATTACAAAATGTGGAAAAGTGATGCGCTGCGAATACTTTCCGGATAGACTGTATGTGTTGCATATCTGCTAAAGCAGTGCTTACCGTGCTGGCAAATGTTATAAAATAGATAAACCTATGCATCAGAGACTATTACAGTGAAGAAAAAGCACAGATATGAAAATGCATAATTTGGAACCATTGCAAATGCTTTTAATCATAAATCAGTATACAGTATGTATAATATACACATGCCCAACTTTGTGTTTACTTATATGAAACACCCAGCAGGAAAGAGCAATGTTTACTGACTGGAAGAAGAGATCCAATACATGCAGTGGAAATTCAATATAACTAGAGGAAATATATAAAAAATGGTTGTAAAAAATGTTATTTGAGGTATTTCGTTAAAGCACAACTATTCATGAATTTGTCATTTTGAAAAGAAAAAAAAAATGCGTTTCCTTCACTAATCTGTCATGTTGTAAGAAAAATATTCCAGGTTTTGGACTTTGTATACATTGTGTGTATATACACATCTAAATGGTGCTGATCTTCAATATTAAAGGTATTTCAAAAATATCAAGAAATATCAAATTTGGATCCAAATAATTGTGATACCAATTTAAGTCCATATTGTCTAGCCATATAATAATAATGATAATATTAACTCAGATTTCACATTATTCCTACTGATTACCTGGTTTAATTCAAAAGAATACTGTTTACTGTAAAATTTTTGTGCTGATCACCAACAAAAGCCCAGGCACTAGGAAAAGTAGAAATTTATCTAATACAGGAATATTTTGCTAATGGATAATTTGTGTGTAGAGTGCTCAACAGAAAGCATCTCCACTGGTATACTATGGTTATTATTACTTATTATTAACATTTGAAAAGCAATTAGCTACAGTATTTTTCTTTAGTTTTTTCCAATTGGAGCAAAAGCAGGTGAATTGACTTGCTCATAGTTGCACAGTTATAGTAGCAGGATTTTAACCCAAAACTTCAGGGTCTGAAGTTCAGAGCCTTAACCACTATACCACAGTGCCTGTTAAGATTAGCTGTTAAACCTACAAAAATTGTACATAGAAAAGCTCTTAGGTAGTTAAATAGTACTGATATAACTGATTGACTGGCGGAACTATAGCTCATTTTCTTACAAAATTTCCTGGGCACAACCGGGTAACACAGCTAGTATAATATAATGGAAATATCGTGACTGGATCAAAAATTTGATCTAAAATTTGATATTAATTGTTTTTTGTATTAGTTTTAAATATCTCTGAAAGCAGTAGCAAGAGTGATTTCTGTCTGTGTGCCAGGATACGAGTCTGAACATAAGAATCTCACAGTCAGAATGAAACTTGGCACAGTTCATAGCAGTATGAAATGCTAGAAACCTATTTATTTCTGAGAAATAATTTTTAGCAGTTTTTTTCTCTACTGAGATGATTTAAATTTTTTTTATAAGCTCCTTTTTTTTATAAGCTCCAACTTTTTTTTTTTTTTTTACAATAAGGTATGATTCTTCAGTTTTGCACCATAATGAATATAATTTCACTGTATTCTCTACATGTGGCAATAATTTATATATATAACTAGCAAAATACCTGCATTCGCAGCGGAGAAGTAGTGTGTTAAAGAAGTTCTGAAAAAGAAAAGGAAACATTTTAAAAATAACGTATCATGATTGTCAATGTAATTGTTTTGTCACTGTTATGAGTGTTGCTGTCATACTGTGTGTATATATATATATATATATATATATATATATATATATATATATATAGTCACAGGCGGCTGGGGTGGAGCCCAGCCGGGACGCCTGAGGGGACTGGAGGAGGGCTGGTGCCTCCTCCTGACCACGAGGGGGCAACCGCCTTGGTTTTGTTAGTGGCCTCGGGTAGGGGGCTTGGAAGCCCAACCCTGTGGTGGCCCGTGGCCACCGCCAGGCGGCGCCCCGGTGCCTGAAGAACCCTGGAGCCCAGCACTTCCGTCACACCAGGAAGTGCTGGGGGGAAGAAGACAGGAGACACCCAGAGGGCTTCCAGGTGCGCAGCCGGCACTTCCACTACACAGGGGCATGTCCAAGGAGGAGTGCCGGGAAACACCTGGAGCCCATCCAGGGTGGAATAAAAGGGGCCGCCTCACTGCATTCGAGGGCGGAAGTCGGGTGGAAGAAGGACGGAGCTGGAGAGAGGACTGGAGGCGGCCAGAAGAAGAGGCACAAAGGACTGTGAGGCCTGGACATTTGGGGAATCGGTGCTGGAGGCACTGGGACGTGCACTAAAAACTTGTAAATATTGTATATAGTTGCGGCGAATAAACGTGTGTATGGTGAAACAACGATGTCCGCCTGTCTGTGTCCGGGTATATATAGCAAAATACCCGCGCTTCGCAGCGGAGAAGTAGTGTGTTAAAGAAGTAATGAAAAAGAAAAGGAAACATTTTGAAAATAACGTAACACGATTGTCAATGTAATTGTTTTGTCATTGTGATGAGTGTTGCTGGCATATATATATATATATATATATATATATATATATATATATATATATATATACACACACACACAAATATATATACATATATACACACACACACACATATATATATATATATATATATATATATATATATATATATATATATATATATACATAGATATATACATATATACATAGATATATACTGTAAATATACATATATACATACACATATATACATATATACACATATATATATATATATATATAGCAAAATACCTGCACTTCGCAGCGGAGAAGTAGTGTGTTAAAGAAGTAAAGAAAAAGAAAAGGAAACATTTTTAAAATAACGTGACATGATTGTCAAAGTAATTGTTTTTTGTATTTGGCCGCAGCGTCACGAAGTTGTTTTCATCTAGCTGCATCAGAAAATGTACCACGACATCTGATACGCCTCCTTTTTAGTGTTTTCTCACAGCTTGGATTGCTGCTGTTATACTTGGTTTGTATTTTGCTATATATATATATATATACATACATACATACACATACACACATAAGTTATTAAACAGTAAAACATTAACGTTTTAAGAAGTAAAGCTACATTGAGCATTACTGGCGTGGTTTTGGGTAAACTACATTTTAAAGACGTTTTTAAACACAACAGGTAAGTAGTACTAACAGCCGCTAAAATGTATATGGATGATCTCTTGGTAGTAGATCCCTTTTGAAAGGCGCTACACGACGGCTGTGGTATAGAAATTACATTTTCTATGTAAACGTCCAGATTTCTGCCTCTGGTAATGTGCCTTACCGGCATTACCAGTAATTAAAGAAAATTAGTTTTGTGTCCTCTGCAGTGTTAAGAGAGAAAGACTTTGGTTTGGGATAAAAGGAAAAAAGGTGTAAAGAAAGGAAAGTTGCTTTTTCTTTTATATAGTGTAGAGATGTCTTCGCTGACGATATGAGCCTTTTGGGGACAGTCGTGGTGTGTCTTGTGTATACTGGTGAGATGTCCCTGCCATTAATCGGCTGTGATGGCACTGTTGGTCCTCCACTCCTGTGCGTGTCTTCTTAATCCGAGCTGACGACCTCATAATTGTATTCGTGCAAAAGAAAGTGCGGCGCCTTAATATTAGTTTGCCACGGTGTAGAAAAGGGATCCGTGTTTGCACTTGTCTGGGCTATAGCTCAGGGGAGGAGGAAAAAATTAAAAGTGCTCACTTTGACTTAAGGCAGAAGCGCAGTCAGCGTCTCAAAGGCCGGCACAGCTATGTGTGCGCGGCTGCTCGAGTTTTGCAGGGCAGGAGACGCCACTTTTGCAGGCACGTTCATGTGATCAAAAGTCTCCGCTCTTTGGAGGTCATTCATATATATATATAAATAAGCTATTAAACAGTAAAACATTAACGCTTTTAAGAAGTAAAGATACACTGAGCCAGTGGAGTGGTTTCGGGTAAGCTACATTTTAAAGCCGGTATAACATAACAGGTAAGTAGTACTAACAGCAGCTAAAATGTATATGGATCATCTCTTGGTAGTTGATCCCTTTTGAAAGGCGCTACATGACGGCTGTGGTATAGAAATTACATTTTCTATGTGAACGTCCAAATTTCTGCCTGTGGTAATGTGCCTTACCAGCATTACCAGCAATTAAAAGAAAATCATTTTTGTGTCCTCTGCAGTGTTAAGAGAGAAAGGGTTTGGTTTGGGGATAAAAGGAAAAAAGGTGTAAAGAAAGGAAACTTGCCATTTTCTTTAATATAGTGTAGAGAGAGGTCTTCGCTGACAATATGAGCATCGTGGTGGATCTCGTGTAGACTGGAGAGACGGCCCTGCCATTAACTGTCCGGGATGGCACTGTTGGTCCTCCACTCCTGTGCGTGTCTTCATAATCCGACCTGACAACCTCATAATCGTATACGTGTAAAAGAAAGTGCGACGCGCCTTAATATTAGTTTGCCGCAGTCTAGAAATTGGATCCCGTGTTTACAGTTGCCTGGGCTATAGCTCATGGGAAGGGGGAAAAAAATTAAAAGTGTTTACTTTAACTTAAGGCAGAAGTGCAGTCAGTGTCTCAAAGGCCGGCACAGATACGCACGCGCGCGTCGGCTGCCCGACTTTTGTAGTATTTTTGCAGTGCAGGAAACGCCACTTTTTGCAGACACGTTCACGTGAACAAAACTCTCCGCGCTCTTTAGATGTCTTGCTTTCTCTGCGTACTGCGTTCATAGTCAGTTCACGTGAGCTGCTCAGAGTACATGCATCGAAGCTTCTGAGCTGTGCCTGTGCTATCTCGTGCGATCTCGCGATGTCCACAGCGTTATTTAATGTTAGCTAAGACCCGGCACTTAAAAGTTTCTTGTTACAGCAATTTTAACTCCGTTACGAAGTGATCCAAAGTCTCGTTTATACTGCGTGTCTTCTCATTAAACTTGTATCTCGTGAATAAAGTATTCGTCGAAGGCATGACAAACCCCCACGGCCATCGAGCTGCAGTCCGTTACAGTATATGGGTAAAAATAGGTTCCAGTTATGACCATTACGCGCAGAATTTCGAAATGAAACCTGCCCAACTTTTGTAAGTAAGCTGTAAGGAATGAGCCTGCCAAATTTCAGCCTTCTACATGGGAAGTTGGAGAATTGGTGATGAGTGAGTCAGTCAGTCAGTCAGTCAGTCAGTCAGTGAGGGCTTTGCCTTTTATTAGTATAGATTCACTAAGGGCATGCAAGATGCACGCAAGACAGAGAGCCACGCCCGCCAACTATAAGACTATGGGATACGCACGACAGGGCCAGGCCCGCCAACTCTAAGACCATGGGATACGCTTGACAGAGCCCCGCCCACCCACTCTAACCCTCCTCCCACGTCATGGGGAACACACGACAGTGCCCTGCCCGCCATTCACTTAAGGGCACGCAAGACAGAGAGCCATGCTCACCAACTCACAGAGCCCTGTACGCCAACTGTAAGACCATGGGATACCATAGGATATGCATGACAGGGCCAGGCCCGCCAACTCCTCTGATGGCCAATGAAGAGTATTGCAAGAAGTGCATACTGCGGTAGGTAGGCCAATGTTATGTTCTTGATCGGGAATGGCGATATCTTCTTGAAAAGCAGCATAAAACTGAATGCGATGACTATACATGGGGTTTGCGAGTTGACACTGAAAGGAATTGGAATGAGTTTGTAAGTGCTTCTTGAGAGCATGAGTTGTTTTAAGCATTGCTGGCAATGTTCACATTGCATAATTCATTCAGTGGAGTGAAATTTTAAATGTGTGTTGAGATATCTCTGCAGTCGGAACGTTTTCGAACAAATAGTGCATTGAAAGACCTTTGTGGAATGCGTTTGTTCAGTGGAGTGTGTTTTTAAATGTGCTTTGAGATATTTCTGGAGCGTGAAGGTTTTTGAGCAAATGTTGCATTGAAATTCCGGTGTGAAATGCGTTTGTAAATGTTTTTCAGTAAGAGGATAGCGGGAAGGTGACGTCACATCAGCATGGCTGCAGACAAATGTTTGTGTTGAATAGATTTGCACATGGTTGAGGAGATCCATCTCTGTAATGGCACTAGACTTTCTGTTACCAGAATTCACCGCAATGTACTGGAGTGTAAGACTATCACATCTGCTACCTCACAAACTGTACTTATTCCCCGGATTTCCGTGACCCCATCAGATTCAAATTTGCCTTTTACTTTTACACACAGACAATTTCCTGTTAGATTGGCATTTGCAATGACAATTAATAAGGCACAGCGCCAAACTTTCAAAAAGATATGTCTGTATCTGCCAAAACCTCTTTTTAGTTACGGACAATTGTATGTTGCCCTCTCCAGAGTTCCATCTTCCAGCTTTTCATTCACTGACAGTTGTATCCTCAAACACTCCCCATTTGGACAACTGTGTCTTTCAGGAAGTGTCCATCAATAAATAATTATGCGGCATATGCTACGTCGCGGGTTGGCTAGTGATCCTATAAACCTATAAAGTTTTCACCTGCAATATTTTACTTCTAAAAGCACAGTTTTATGTAGTGAAAGAAATTTCATAGACATTAGTTTCTTTATTTATTTTACAGTTATGCAGACAGGGAGAAGCATAACATTGTTTATTGCTAATAAGTTTTTCATGTATTTTAACAATTTGTTAAATTGTTTTGTTTAATTTCTTCTTAATTTTTTTTTTATATTCAGGATATCACAATATTTTTATCGCTAGCACTATTAGATTTTTTGCCTCAAGTTTATGCTGTATTTACAGTATGTTAAGAATATTTTTCAGTAATGCAGCTGATTGTCCAGCTGTCAAAGTCGTTTAGTGGTAAAATTTGTGATCAGAGTGACACAAGTCCAGAGATGATGTGACAGAGGCTGTGTAAATGAAGAGTAACCAATTTTTCTGTTTGGATAGATTAATGATGAGGGTTGTAAGATCAGGAAGTAGAGAGGATATAACATAACGGAATTCCGTGGGGACACTAAGCAAAAATTATTTATACGATGAGCTGGAAGAGTACCAAACATATGCTGTTATCCACTGTGTGGCTCCAAATAGTCTCAAATAAAAGATGTTGGATCTCTGCACTGTATTGTGAAAGGGAGGCAGCCTTACAGCATTTATTGGCACCCAATCTTTTAAACACTCAGTGATCTTTAGAGGAGAACCACAGCCTATGTTCACCCTGTAATTGATGAATGGTTTACCAATATAAAACCTGGCAGTAGCATGGAAACAAATGGGTAGCATATGAGGAAATACTTTTAGTCAGTCATGGATTTCACTTAATTATGATGTGTTTAAATTAAATTCATGTTACTAATAATGTGACACATTTGTTATTTGATCAGTTTATATTTGTTGCATGCAATGTATTTGTAGTTTCATTATACATAAGGAGTAAAATAATCTGTATATTGCCTCATGGTTTCGCTGTATATACTACAGGATGAAATTTTATTTACTGGTCTACCAAATTTCCAAATACTGCATTTGGGAGCCTTTTTCGAATTTTGCATCTCTGCATGGTTGTTATTTCTCTGCATAGTGTAGCTTACAGCCTGGATGTAGTAAACAAACCTTTTTATATATAATGGACTCGCAAGTATTAATGAGTCACATATTTAAAATCATAAAATGATTGCTTAAATAAATCAGAAAGTGTACTTATCTCGAAAGAGCAAAGTGGAATACCATAGCATCTGTCATAGTTTATTTTTAAAATACACTGAAGGGAAACAGAGAGCTTTCATACCAGAGGCATGATTTCCTTCTATCCTTGCTGAGTAAACCCTCGAGGTCTCAGTTAGGAAGTTGCAGTATTTTAAAGACTGCTATCAACTTTGTGCTTCCCTTCAGGAGCATTAAAACTTAGCTTGTTTTCAGGTTTTGGCAGAATTGTTTTTTCCATTCTGCAAATATTTTGTTCTGGATTCCATTGACAATAAATGAGTGAATGAACTAACTGCTGTCCAGATCTAAAACATCAGTATGGTTTCTGTAGTTTTTTTTCACAGCTGTAACAGAAAACTGTTATATAAACTGAAGAAAAAAAACAACTGTAGATTTTACGTAGAGATTTTGTAGTTGCTGAAGTCATTGGATTTTGTAAATTTTAAGGGGTTTGTAGTCAATCTTAAGGGGCTATTGTAGTCAATACACATGCACCCTGCTGTTTGTATGCAGGTGCAGTGTAAAAAGTGTCACAGATAGTGGTAAGCATTGGGAAAATGTATGGAACAGAAGGTTGTCCAGCTCAGAATCAGGCTCTGGATGCAAGGATTGTGTAAAAGCACATATCCTAAATAAATCGGGTAAGTGATACTTTTAATCAACAGTCAAGAGCCTCGCTGCACATTGGTCCCCATTTTAGTAATCCTTCAAGCACTCAAAAGGTATTGTTTCTGGTTTGTTGCTAGTCCAGCATTCCTGATATCTCAATTTCTTTCAGTAACCGCTCTGAGTATGAAGTTATCCAAATACAAAACATACAAATGAAAATATATGTGGGATAGAAGCTCAGAAGCTCAGAAAAAACAAACTATTTTCATGGGTCAAAGCATGGTGCTGTGTAATTGTAACAAATAAGAAACACATTTTTTGAAATGTTTGTCATTATAAATAAATTATATTCAGTTTTAAAATAAACTGGGGTATTTGAAATTACTGCTCAAGTTTTTTGTGGCATTTTAAAGTCATAGTTAACCCATCATATATTATTGATATGTCATCTCAAAGAAATGGCCATTTGTTCCACCACAGACTTGCTGGACACATAAAGGAGCTGGAATTCATCATTATTTCTAGCTGAAACACTGCTCCAGATGCTTTTTTTTGGTTATCCAGAAATAAGTTGGAATTCTGTGGCTGTAGCTAGTGGGCTTTGGTGGGGAAATCTAAACAGATACATAAAAACAAATTTACATTGCCATTTTGTTAACTTCGGAGTCAGTTTTAGGGAGTGCTGCCGTAGTCTTCAGCTGGTTTGATTAGACATATTTTATTGTATTTCTGCTGCCCCTCTGCCTGTGGTTTCAGATTCTTGTTTCCTGGTGGTGTTATAGAAAATCTGACCTCACATGGCCCTCTGGTCTGGAATTAGCACCAGTTGAATGGCTGGCACAACAAGCCACTTCCACGAAGGCCCTTGATTTATGGAGAGTAGGCTGCCGCCTAAGAAATGAATTAATCTTAAGACCTATAAACTGTAATAACATGCTGGGGAACAAATGCTTGACTGAGTACAAATAAGGTGAAGGTTTCAAGTTCTTTCAGATTAACAATTCACCATGGAAACCCAGAGATGTTCAAATGAAAGAAACTAAATACAAACAAAGAAATGTTGGTATTTCAGATTGGAGTACCCCATTTAGTCTCATCTTGCAAATGACAAAAGAAAAGCTTGTGCTTCAGTTGGTGGATCTTTGGGCTAAATCGTAAAAGGATTGGAAGGCCTGGGTAATATGGACTTAAATTGACATTGTGATTATATTGACCCAAAATGCAGTATTTGATATTTCTTGATATGTTCTCAAAATGCCTTAAAGATTGAAATTCAACAACATATATGCATGGTATATAGATGTTTTCAATACAGAGTCCACAACCTGGTATTGTTTCCCTCAATAATAATATGAAATATAAGCAATTTATTTTATTTTTTTACAAAATGGAAACATATTTATGAATACCCTTGCTTCAAAAAATCATCTCAAATAAAATTTTTTCCTTATTATTTTTGTTTTGGATCTTCTCTACTTACAATGGAAACTCAAATATATGTATTGAATCCATGCTTACCAGTCAGTAAACATTGTGCTCTCTTTCTCTCCATTTGACTGTTGTATATAAGTAAAGACAAAGCTCCTGATTCATTACTGTGCTAATCATAGATCTTGTTACATGTATATGTGTATATTTTGCATAGAGTAAATTATTTTTATGATTTACATCATTTTTAACAGTTCCAAATTATGTATTTGAATATAAATGCTTTTTCTTGTTTGAAAGTCTTTATAATGTGGATAGGTATTTATTTTATAACAATTACAAGCATAGTTAGTACCGTATTTGTAGCTGGGTAGCTTGTGTTTTGCATCCAGTGTTCTTAACAAATTCTGGAATCATTCTTTTCATACAGTATAGATATTCTTTACACAGTGTGCACCAGGGAGGAATCTGTAAGGGTTGCTTGAAATTCTGAGAAGGATGGTGATATTTTGGTGGACACAGAGCGAAACTTTTTTTTTAAAATTTCAATTCTAATTAACATTAGGGTGGCATGGTGGCGCAGTGGTAGCGCTGCTGTCTTGTAGTTAGGAGACCCAGGTTCGCTTCCCAGGTCCTTCCTGTGTGGAGTTTGAATGTTCTCCCCATGTCTGCGTGGGTTTCCTCCCACAGTCCAAAGACATGCATGTTAGGTGTGTGCTTGGTGTGTGGGTGTGTGTATGTGTGCACCCTGCGGTGGACTGGCACCCTGCCCAGGGTTTGTTTCCTGCCTTGCGCTCTGTGTTGGCTGGGATTGGCTCCAGCAGACCCCTGTGACCCTGCAATTAGGTTATAGCGGGTTGGATAATCGATGGATGGGTGGATGAACAATAAAAGTAACATCCATCCATCCATCCAGTTTCTAACCCGCTGAATCCGAATAGGGTCACGGGGGTCTGCTGGAGCCAATCCCAGCCAACACAGGGCACAAGGCAGGAACCAATCCTGGGCAAGGTGCCAACCCACTGCAGGACACACACAAACACACCCACACCCACACACCAAGCACACACTAGGGCCAATTTAGAATCGCCAAACCACCTAACCTGCATGTCTATGGATTGTGGGAGGAAACCGGAGCGCCCGGAGGAAACCCACGCAGACACAGGGAGAACATGCAAACTCCACGCAGGGAGGACCCGGGAAGCGAACCTGCGCCACCGTGCCGCCCCTAAAAGTAACATCTCCCTATTAAAACTTACCATTATATTGTCACACAGATTTTTATTTCATCTGCTGACAAAGTAATATGGTTGTACAGTATATTTAACTTTTAATAATCTTAACAGATTCAGATATCACCCAGACCATATAGTGTACCTGTAGAGCCCCTTGGGTCCATATTTGTGCGAATGATATGCTCCTCAGGTGGCTGTGAGCTGTCAGAGAAGGTTGGGATACCTGCAGAAGTCAACCATGAAAGCAGCTCCTTTGAGTGTGTAAGAATTATGCCTAGGCACAACACTTTAAATGCATGTTCCTACTGCTAAAGCCCATTGGTTACAAGTATTTTTAGGGCGCAATTTAAGTAGGCAAAAATGTGTTTTGGAGTACGATAAGTTACCTTCTTCCCCCTGCTACTCCTCTGCATATATGTTATGCAACAGAACATCAAATACTTTATGAAACTTAGTAGATGGAAGGGCACATTACTGCATATGAAGAGGTCATTGTGACATATTTGATCATCATTTTCAATAACATGTTCTATCATTAGATGTGCTGCATGAATTGTCATCCCTGATAAAACTAAACTATTTCGAAACAACAGAGTTAATCATACATGTTATAATCTACAGTAGTACTCTTCTGATCCTTGTTCAATGTTATTCTCACACTTATCATCCCCAGACAACAGTTCTAGTCATGCTTAGAACGAGTACTGAATGTACAGTGGATTATATTTAAAGTTTAGATGAAGTTATGGAATATAAAATAATACTCCTAAACAGCGCAATATATTGATTTTGCTTGAATACTGAATCAAATCGAATATTGTATATCCATGTGAAATTACTGTCAGGTTCAGAAAAATTGTTCTAGCTCGGAAGACCATAGATGCTATTTGAAGTGTCTCTGCACTATATTGTTTATCCCTGGTGTACATTTTAAATTGGCCCCCATAAGACTTTAAACATGTGACAAAATGTATAATACATTTCAAAAAATTAATGTAAGAAAAAAAGTTATATATAGATAGATACTTTATTAATCCCAAGGGGAAATTCGCATAATCCAGCAGCAGTATATTGATACAAAGAAACAATATTAAATTAAATAGTAATAAAAATGAAAAATGAAAAAAAAAATAAATAAAAAAATCAGACAATAACTTTGAGTAATGTTAGCATTTACTCCCCCGGGTGGAATTGAAGAGTCGCATAGTGTGGGGGAGGAACGATCTCCTCAGTCTGTCAATGGAGCAGGACAGTGACAAAAGTCTGTCACTGAAGCTACTCCTCTGCCTGGAAATGACACTGTTCAGTGGATGCAGTGAATTCTTCATGATTGACAGGAGTTTGCTTAGTGCCCGTCGCTCTGCCACAGATGTTGAACTGATTTGTTTTAGACAAGAAGTGAACTTTAATTAGTTGAATTTGATTAGATTGCCCTTATTAGTTATAATATTAATGTATTTGATAGTGATAAAGCACCTGTAAACAGCTTATTATGTAATTTTACATTTTTGAATGCTGACACCTTGCTGCTTTTCTAAATTACAACCACATTTAAAGACAAAATCAGCTTTGGTTGCATTATTTAAAATTTTATGTTGAATAGAACTCTGTACATTATGTAATTAAACCGAGAGAAAGGTTTTTATTTTTGAAGGTAATTTCTGTTAGTTATAAATGGTTTGTGTTATAGTAAATGGCTTGGGTGGTGTAGTGGTTCTGCCTATGCAGATTTTACACATTGTTCCTGTGTCCATGTGAATTTTTCTTTTAGAACTCTAGCTTCCATTACATATTCTGAAGAAATGCTTATACATTTATTGAAGATTCCAAATTTACCTGTTACGAATGAGTGTGTAAGTGGGTATAAAAAAGTATGTTTATGATGTTTGGTCTGGCATTTGGTTTGTGTTGCATTCCTTGTTGTGCTAACCTGTGCTGAGCTAACCAGGACACGACAGGCTTTGGTTCCCTTGACCTTTGTATTGGAAAAGCAGGTTTGAAAATAGATTGATGCAACAATTATACCCTCAAGTCCCATTTACATACATGTTTCTTGATGTTTGTTTTTTTGAAAATTCTGGCACATCTTTTATTAACTACTGCAGTCTGCCTTGAAATTTAATCACCAAATATATTGTTTTATATTTTTTCTTCTTACATTTATCTTTTGTATTCTGTGTTGTCTTTGTATGTTGTGCAAGTACTATCAAGACAAATTCCTAGTACACATTAGTGTACCTGACCAATAAAATGAATTGTGATTCTCCTTTTTATTGACTGCTGTTTGTTGAGGGAGGCCAGGTGGCTTATACAAATGTTAACATAATTAAGTGAAGGTATCTTTTAAATGGTGCTTTTTGGTTCATTTTACAATCAACATTCCACTTCTTAGTACATAGGCAGGCAGATTTTTGTTTTAATGCTCCAACAGCTGATTGATAGTGAAGGTATTTTTCATTTCTTGTAACACGAACTCTAATTAGAGAAAATAGTTAAACAGTGTAACCAGCTCATCAAAAATATTATTTTTGACAACTAAGTATGACTTTTTTGGCTTTTGTTTTCCTTCTTTTAATCGTCCCAAAGGGATATTATGCCAGATGTCTTGGGTGGCTCCGCCAGCTTGTGCCAGGGAGGTTGTGGCTTTTGAAGCAATACCAGAGCTAACTCAGCAGAGTTGTGGTAGAGTAAAGCAAGCTTTTGTTGGCTTGATTAGACTGTGAAATAATTAAAAAATGGAAA
Organism: Polypterus senegalus; assembly: GCF_016835505.1. Lineage (NCBI taxonomy): Eukaryota > Metazoa > Chordata > Cladistia > Polypteriformes > Polypteridae > Polypterus > Polypterus senegalus. The sequence continues at coordinate 54,449,847 of NC_053157.1, forward strand.
GTTTTTTTTGTTTGGGCAAGCGGCTTGGTGAACAGTTTGTGAAGTTTGTGGAGTAGTAGGCAGGTAGAAGTTGATGAATCTCTGTCAAATTGATTTCCTTAAAGCTCTGTGGCTACCGCCTATTATTACTTACAGTAATTCAGAACAACAATGGCCAAAGATTACTTTATACAGTTAACAAATAATAATTAGATCCTGTTTGATGTTGTGATCAAAATCGTTTTTTAAAGTTGTTGTTCTTATCCTCCTAAAAATGGACAAGTTTGTATTGAACTTTTGTAAGCACACTAGGACTGAAAATGAAGAGGATGCACCACAAACCAGTTGCGGGTGTGTGAAGAAGTTGAAATATCATAAATATGATGACAATTGCACACTGTAACTATCAGGTATGTATTATAGAACTGTAAACTGTACTACGGTTTAACTTTTGGTGCCGTGGAAAAATCTTTAAACATTAAGTGCGATGTGAACAGAAAAAGTTTGGGAACTGCTGCTGTATTGCTTTTTTTCTTCACATCTGTTAGTAAGTGAAGTATTTATCTCAATATCACTGAAGTTCAGTTTTTCTTTTTTTTTTTTTTTTTGTCTTATGGTTTATCATTGGGATTTCCCCCACTGCTACTACTTCTATGACTTTCATAGGCTATTTTAAAACTAGCTGCATGAGGACATAATAACTGTCAACCTTATTGTTTTGTATAGGGAAACATCAGCCCAACAGCCATGCCTATAGAACATGTGAGTGGATAATAATTACTTGAAACTTTTGTAAAGGTTGAAATACACATTTACAGCTGGTGTTGGTTTAGTTACCATACCATAGGATTCCAGGGGTTCAGGAATGTTATTGTCTCTATTTTAAGTCAGTAAATGTTTATATACTGTCCAGTCAGGATTTCAAGTGTAATATTACATCTTGCCTGAAAAAGGGGCCTGAGTTGCCTCGAAAGCTTGCATATTGTAATCTTTTTTCCAGCTTCTTCTTTAAGTTCTCACCAGTCACATCTGATTTTGTTAATGACCTGCTTTGTAAGATGAGGCCGACTACTTGTGTACTGGACCCCATCCCCACCACACTACTTAAATCCTGCCTTCTTGCCATAATCCTGACTATTACAACAATAATAAACTCAACCTTGACACTGGCTTTGTGCTACTCACTTTTAAAATCGCTTTAGTAAACCCAGTGTTAAAAAAGTCTGGTCTTGATGGTGATGATGTTAACAATTTTCAGCCTATTTCTCACTTACCCTTTCTGTCAAAAGTTCTTGAGCGTGTTGTAGCTTCCCAACTCACCAACTACTTAACTTCTAATGATTTGATGGAACCCTTTCAGTCTGGTTTCAGAGCACAGCACAGCTGTGAAACTGCTCTGCTACGTGTAACCAATGATTTGTTTACGGCAGCAGACTCTGGACAAACCAGCATATTAATTCTGTTAGACCTCAGTGCAGAATTTTACACTGTCAGACATGACATTCTACTGTCCAGAATGGAGAACATGCTGGGTATCTATGGCACTGCCCTCCAGTGGTTCAAGTCCTATCTGACTGATAGGCAAGAGTTTGTTAGTCTTGGCAACAGCAGATACAGATCAACGCCAGTCATTTAAGGAGTTCCTCAGCTCTGTCCTCGGCCCTCTTCTCTTCTGTATTTATATGCTTCCCCTTGGCCATATTATTCATAGCTTTGGACTGGGTTATCATTTTTATGCAGATGACACTCAACTCTATTTCAGTGTTAAAAGTGGAAATTCATCAGAGCTTTCTCAGCTCACAACTTGCCTCAGTGAAATTAAAACCTGGATGGAGCAGAACTCTTTAAAATCAAATTGCAACAAAACTGAACTCCTGCAAATTGGGACAAAAGTGCAACTTCATAAAATGAGCTCCTTCCCAGTCAATCTTGGCGGTGATCTCATCAGACCTGCCTCTACTGCGAAGAATCTTGGTGTCATTTTTGATTCCTCCCTTTCTTATTCCGCCTACATAAATCACATTAAGAAACTTTCTTACTTTAACCTCTATAACATATCACGTGTTCGATATTTCTTCTCCATTTCTAACACTGAGAAACTTGTCCATGCTTTTATCACATCCCGCATCGATTATTGTAATTCCCTACTGGTAGGTGTCCCTTCTAATCTTATATCACAGCTACAGTTGATTCAAAACACGGCTGCAAGAGTCCTTACACGGACCAGAAGCAGCGAGTACATAACACCCATCCTGCTTCGCCTTCACTGGCTCCCTGTGTCTTACAGGATTGAATATAAAATTGTGCTAATCTACAAAGCCTTAAACGACCTTGCGCCAAACTAAATCAGTGACCTTCTCTATCACTATGTGCCTGTCCGCCCACTAAGGTCCTCTGATTCTGGCAATCTTGTTGCACCCCACACTAATGTACACTCCATGGGTGACAGGGCCTTCAGCTCAGCTTCGCGCTCAGACTTTGGAATGACCTACCGAAATTAATTAGATCAGCTGACTCCATGAATTCTTTTAAAGAACAACTCAAAACTCATCTGTTCAGGAAGGCTTTTAGCTCTACTTGACTTTATAACCCTTCTTTCAGTTTACCTCTCTGTCAAGATGCTCATGTAACCTGTATGTGTGTGTGCTAGACCATCAATAATGTTGTCTGTTAGGCTTTTTCTCTGAATTTGCTATCTTACTCTTCTTTATTTGTCTTTTTTAGTACAATTCTATATACTGTATACCCTACCATTCTTTCTTAAAATCTGTGAAGTGACTTGAGCATGGGAAAGGCGCTATATCAATACAATTTATTATTATTATTATTATTATTATTATTATTATTATATTTTTAATAAGCCAATAAAAGGTGTCATTTTGCTGGACTTCTCACTAAGTGTAAAATGTAGATTTATAAATCTCTGCCAGTAGTATGCTCATTTGTCTTGTCTTTTTCTCTTGTGTTGTATTTCTACCTAAAAATAAACATTTTTTGCAAACTTGTCACTTTTGAAGGCAGTGAGCACCAATAGCTCAACACACTGCTATTCAAACTTTAAATACATTGAGTAAAGAATGAAATATTATACTGTGTTTTCAATTTTATGAATAATTATAAAGATGCAGGATGCACCAGCAAGAGCCCATTGGTATTCCAGAAATATACTTTTCCTCTTTTTTTGACTCATCCATGCCTTCTGGTTATTTTTTTTTCTGCCTCTTTCATGTTGTAAAATAACATGTGACCTGTTTTTTATGTTTCTTTATCTGTATTTATAATATTTGCTTAGAAAAAGGGAGTTCTATCTGTGTACTTAAGTGGATACAAATGAGCTTATCTTACCTGGTAAACAGAAATTGAAATTGCATGGGGGTTAATCATTTATGAGGATATTGTCCTGTTACTGCCTTTCAGACTGGAGCCATATGCTAAACATTAAGCTTATTTGTTTGTTTTTCTGAAGAAATGAATAGAAAGATAAGATGTACAAGTATGTCATCATCCACAAAATAGAGAGACAATAGGGAATTCAAGAGTCATGATTCATATATAAGTGTTTTCCATTTGGATGACCCACTACTATGCTTCTACAATTAATTCATGTGGTAATACTTTATTTTTACATTATTTTTGTAGTTCTTTTTTATTTTTTGGAATCAGTATACTGTACTGGGCTGTGTGTTCATGTCATTGATAATTCCTTGAAGTTGAATTTGAAACTTTCCCATTAAGGCTTCAAACCATGTATGTTTACTGTCTCTCTTTTTCAAGCCTATGTGCCATCTCTAATATGTATTTCCTCTGTCAGTTAAACACATTTAGTCTGTTCCAATCAGTGCTTGTATAGTTTTGCAAGACATTCATTGAAAATTGCTAACACTGCCCTGAGCGGTTTGGTTTGACAGAGCATCTGCCCATTCAGAGTTCCATCTGAATGAATTGTCTACAAAGCTGAGAAGATTTTGGAATCTTGTGCTCATCATGTGTCACAAGGCATTCAAAATTGTAATAATCAAAGAGCACACTTACAGAGCTAAACACATCTTTGATTTAGAGAAGCATTCAGGACACTTAAAACAAGGGTTGCTTACCATATGTATACTTTCTTCCATATAGTCTGACACACCTCAGCCTCCTCCGGAATTTCAATTTCTTAACCCTACCAAACTTTAAAGTTTTCATTTGCAGACCACGATATGCACAGCAATAATTACAGTAGTTTTCATTCTTCTTTCTTTCCTGAAGTTCTGTCTCTCATAGCCACGTCTTACCACCATTGACTTTGTCTGCATTTTAGTATGAACATATGGAATTGGACATAAATTAAGTAGCCATGCAGATTTGGTAATTCATATGGGCACCCTGATCGATTGGCTGCTAATCTAAATTAGCAGAGTTTCACTATAAAAGGCTTATGAACTGGTATTTTTAACATGTGCTTTCCTAAGCTTTATAGTAATTTAGTTGTGCTCCTTTACGCAAGGCATTATGGTAGTTGAGTAAGCGTCTTTTGCGGTGTAAACAAAGAGCAGCGAGTGGAGCCTTGTTTTATGTGAGAGCGAGAGGCAATTGGAATATTACCCTTTACATTAAAAAAGTGGAGTAATAAACTGAGAAAAAGGAATCTGAGAAGTCATCCTGTGCAGTTAGAATACCGGCAAGAAAAGCTTTTTTTAAAGAATTGTATTGTGTTTATCATTTGTTCCTGTGTGTCATACAGCATAAGTTTTGGTAAGAAACAAGTACTACATTATTAAAATGGCAATCCATATTTATAATTACACCTTACAACTAACAACCATAGTGCAATGAATAATTTAAAATGATTAAAACTTAAAAGTGTGTGCATATTTATTTAAACAGTGTTTAACTGTCAATATCAGTTGATTGATTGTCTGAGAAAATGTATTTTTTTTTTGTTGTTAGAGAAATGGTGAGAGCTTCATTTTTAATTAAACTTTTTCAGATAATTACATTAGTTAAACAATATTACGGCTTTTATGCCATATGTATTGTGGGTAAATTATTTTTGTATAAATTTTATTAATTAAAGTATGCAGTAGTATTGTAAGGAAATTTAATCAGTTTTAGTAGTTTTATGATCCTTGAATAGTAAGTATTTAATTTTGTTAATAAAAAAGAACAGACCTGTGGTCTATACTGTAAATCCACTACATACAAATCTTCAAGTTATGAACTTTAATAAATGTGAACATGCATGTCCAATAAATTAAAAATTCTAAAAATAAGTGACAAATTAAAAATTGTAGCATAACTTCAAATTTTGCAGCAGTGCGGAAGTTAGTTTGCATGTCTGGCGCTAGGTGGGGAGCAAAACCCATGCTATTTTTGTTTACATTCTCATTCATGTGTGTGCATCTTCTACAAAAGGCTGTGCTTTTGGCTGAATCTGTGTTTTCATTGAGTTAATGCAAATTATTTCAAGCCCAAGATGTCTGGAATTAAGCGTGTTCAACAAGTACACAGTGATACAGTTGGAAGCTCATTAAGGGTAAGTTCTTCACTCAGAGAAACACATTAACATGCTATACAAAACCAAGTAGCGTGGTGGAGTGCAGGTTCAGTAGGGACCTATGGTCGGATTTTGGGAACTGCTTGTTCTCATTAACTTGTCCTTATCGACTCTAATGTATGATCTTCAGATATGAGCTTCCCTTCAGGAGTACCATAAGCTTAACAAGGGCTTTTATTTGGATACACTTAAAATGGAGTTAGTGTCAGAAGTACTTTTTTGTGATGCTTTTTTGTTCTTGCTTCAAACCCTTCCATGAATCTTCACCGCAAACACTTGCCATGCATCAATATTAAGTGATGGGCACTAGGTGTCAAGTGATAATGCCATTCGATTGCTCACTCTGTGTGTGGCGGCCATAGGTGGATTTAAAGGCAGTCATGTACGCTTTTTCATTAGTGGTAAACGAGTCTACTGTACTGAGATCAGCTAATGGAAAAACAATAGGAATAAAAAATAACTTTCAGTTGTTTGTTGTTAAAATGCATTGCAAAGCTGCAACCAAAAATACAAATATTAACTTTTTACTGTACATCACAAATATGTTTTTGTTAGGAGTTGAGGAGTGGTAGGTTAGGTCTGCACATGTAGGTTGCCTGATAATGTAAACAGCAATATCAGCTGACCAAATAGCTGTCCATGTACATGTATTCTATAGGAGTTAGTTAGTAATTAAAATGCCAAAGTTAACATTTTTTAATATAGGACATACAGCTTCTATGCATCTGGGTATGCAGGAGCTTAGTGTGGAAAGATTTTAGGGGGATAAAAGTGGAAAAAAAATCAAACCCATGTTGGAATTGGTCAGTCCAGTAACAAGAAATCAGTGATTGGTATTGGCCTTAAAAACCTGATCAGAACATCCCTAGTAAAATACATTATTTTTTATTTAACCCCACCTCTAGAAAGACACATCCCTGGGTGGATCTATTAACTGGTTCAATGGAAATTACATTTTTTCAGGTTTTTATACGTCTACGGTGAACATTTATTTTTCTTCAGAAAGCCCAAGTTACATCATTACATGGAGTAAGCCTCTTGCAACTCAATAACCCAAAGACCTGCTCTGTGTAAAAGAGGCATCAACAAAACATTTTTGTTTTAAGCTTAGTACTGATCTGAAAGTCTTAAACTGCTCTTCCTAGGTTAGGTGCCTTGTGTCCATTTCTCACAGCTGTACTTGCAGCATCAAGACATGTCACAATTCATTTGGTGGTATAGCACACAAGCTGAGTGCTACAAATGGGAACCACACAACATTATCACAAGCACTTTATATTTTTCAGAGTAAAAAGTAAAAATATAGATAATGATATAGCAAACCTTAGTGCCAGTGCATGTAAAGCATAAGGGTTTATGCCCCATTTTGTGGTTACTTTTATGACTTGCTGTCCTGTGAAGGATAAGAAGAAATTCAGGTCAGTTAATAAGAGGGTGTTTGGACAATTCTGGAGCCATTGACTGCAGCACTTCTGCCACACCAGGAAGTGCTGCCGGAAGAAAATCTGGGCGCCCCTGGAGTGCTTCCGGTTGTCCATGCAGCACTTAAGCCACACCAGGAAGTGCTGCAGGAAGATCATCAAGGAGCACCTGGAGCATATCCAGGGACAATATAAAAGGGTCGCATCACTCCATTCTGGGAGCAGGAGTCGGGAGGCAGAGGGCGGTGCTTGCAAGTAGAGGAGTGAGTGTGGCAGAGAAGACGAAAGAAAGGAAAGAGAAAAGGACTGTGAGCATTATTGTTGGTGATTTAAGAACTGTGTAAGGAGTTGTGTGTTAAAAGGAGA